>NC_091069.1:56724112-57026935 GCF_032405125.1 Capricornis sumatraensis
ATTTTTATATCAGTTTCCTACTCACTTCCTTTAGGAGGGTTTGAACATTTTTGAAGAAAACTGAGACCTGTGTTTTATTTTACCCACAGATATTTCAGTATTTATCCCTAGTTGTTAGGGATGCACTATACAGGCACATAGGTGCCACCACATCATTGTCACTCCTCAAAGAGTTAGTAATTCTTTCATATAACACCCGATGCTTCAGTTTTCCCAGTTGACTCAGAAATGAGTTAGTTTGTTAAAATCAGTATCCAAAAAAGGTCTACATAGTTACATTTGGTTGTTATGTCCTTCAAAATTATAACAGTTTCCCCCCCCCCCCTTTAAAAAGGCTGTTTATTTGTCGAAGAAACTGAATCACTTCTTTATGGTATTTCCTGCATTCTGGTTTGCATTTTTATGATGTCATGTTAGCATATTTTTTCATTCCCCTTATTTCTTTTAAGTGGTAATCAGTTCTAGAGGGTTGACTCAGATGTTTGCTTCATAGAATATTTTATAGGTGCTGATTATTTTGTAATACTTAGTTCAGTTCAGTCACTCAGTCATGTCCAACTCTTTGCGACCCCATGAAATCGCAGCACGCCTGGCCTCCCTGTCCATCACCAACTCCTGGAGTTCTATTAAGAGGACTGTAATGACTGGTTGTCTCAGTGGGTTCAAGTGTCACATGTGCCTCCATTCACAGTTACTAATGTAAGCTGGTTTACATAGTGATTGCAGGGTGTCGATTTTTTCATTTTTATATTTCCTATGTTTATTCATTGTAATTTATAAAGAACTCTGATTCACATACTTTCAAGAAATCACTATAGGACTTCTTTGGTGGTCCAGTGGCTAAGACTCCACATTCCCAATACAGGGGGCCCAGATTCAATCTCTGGTTGGGGACCTGGAACCTGCATGTCACAACTAAGACCTGGTCCAGCCAAATAAATAAACATTTTTTAAAAAGTAAATAAAAACCATCAATGATTAAAGTTGTTTAAAAATCACTGTAATGCCTCAAAAGGAGAAATAAAATGAAGTAATTTATGTTTTTCAAGATGTAAATTCTCAGACATAATTGAATTACAGGAGATAAAGAAGAGGTCAGATACTTGTACCTACGTATGCGTCACTGAAATGTGTGTGTGTGTGTATTAGTTGCTCAGTTATGTCCAACTCTTTGCCATCCCATGGACTTTTAGCCCGCAGCCAGGCTCCTCTGTCCATGGAATTCTCCAGGCAAGAATACTGGAGTGGGTTGCCATTCCCTTCTCCAGCGAATTCACTGAATACCTAGCTTCAAACTGATCCATAGTAGACATGTTGTGTTAGAGATTCACGTTCAACAATGTTGCCATCAGTGTTTCTCTTGATCAACTCTTGGTGTCAAGTTTTAAACAGTTTACCCAAATAGTTGTATTACTGGTGATTTCAGTGTGTGTATTAAAAATCTTACAAAAGATACTTTGTAAAATTCAGTTAGCTTCTATGTTTGGTCACACTCACTACACTGAGTGTCATTGGTTGAACCATCTGCCTCCTTGTCTCTGTTTATCAATAAACTTTTTATTTTGTAGTTATTTTAGATTTATAGAAAAATTGCAAGGATAGACTGCCCATGTATGCGTCACAGTTTCCCCAAGTGTTGGCGTGTCACCTTGACACATTTTTGTCCTAAGAAACCAAATACTGTTACTCTGGAAACGATAAACTTAGTCAGATTTTGCCAGTTTTTCCATGTGCCTCTTGCTTTGGACTTGAGTCTCTGTGTGGAGAGCAGTGGGCTCTTCCTCTGCCCTGGATCTGCGCAGGGCCAGCATATCCTCTCCACATGGCCTGCCCTCTGCTCTTCTGCCCACTGGTTGCTAGATCTTTCATTGTTCTGCCAATATACTGCATTTGTTTCTCCTTTTATTTTTAACGTATTGGGCTGCATCAGGCTGCATCAGGTCTTCCTTGCGGCATGTGGAATCATTTGTTGTGTGCGGACTCAATAGTTGCCCCAGGACATGTGCGATCTTAGTTCCCTGACCACAGGTTGAACCCTTGTCCCCTGCATCGGAAGGCAGATTCTTAACCCTGGGACACCAGGGATGTCCTCTCATCTTAAAACAGGACACCAGGAACTGAATGCAATTCTTCCCATGTGGTCTGACAGGAGCAAAAGGTGGAAATGCTGCAGTTGTGTATCTCGCATGACTGTTAGTGTAGCCTAAGCCTGTTTGTTTATTTCCTGCCTGTTCTGTTTTGTTTTGTTTTTAAGCAACTGCATCCCATATTGATCTAATACTGAAGTCGAAGTTCTGTTTAGCTAATTCACCCAAAGTTTGTTTTTATGTCATATGAATTGCTCTTTAATCCAACAGCAAGACTTTATGTGAATCCCTTTAAAAATTCATCTCAAAACAAATTCTTTATTTTGGCACATCCATTCGCCTCTTTGCGTTTCTATTCTGTCCGCCAATGTTTTAACAGTTTCTTTTATGCAAAGCTTGTCAGTGTGCTTTCTGTCATTTTCTAAAATGCTAATAAAAATATTGCATAGAGCAGGGTCAAGTCCAGAACCTTACCATGGCACAAGATGGCAAGTGAAAAGAAGTTACAGCAAGCATTTGTCTGTATGAGGACGCTAAAAAGTGCTGTTATCATAGAGTGCAGACCTTGATTCAGTCTTCCATGTCAACTGGGGTGGTGTCTAAGCTAGAGAACTCTTGCAGAATGAGAACAAATGGATTTTTGGAGAGTCAGTTTTACCTTTGGAGAAGCCAGGTGTGAGTCATAAGATTGTTAGCTTAGCTTTCATTTAACTGGACATGTCTGCTACTTCTACTCTAAGACTGCATGAGCCTTTCTTGAATTAGGCCTTTTTATGAATGGAATTGAGAATTTTGGAGGGCTTTAGAAGCACTTTTTTAAAATTACCAAGGATGTATTTGAATGATACTTCTTTTTCAGTAGAGCCCAAGTCATATATCATTTCCCATTTTTCTTTTTCATGTTGGTCTTTTTCATAATCTTTAAGAGCCCATTGTTTGTTGTATCTGTTGCAGATTATCTTGCTCCATCTGTTGTAATTGACTTTTTTCTGGCTGTTTTTCATTATTGAAGTTTTGTGTGTACTTTCTTATCAAATTTACATTGTGCTTCCTTGCCCTGTTTATGGTTTCAGGTGTTCCCTGTATTGCTTAGAAAGTTCTCACACACCAAGAAGTAAAATAAAAAGATCCTCTTATAGTTTCTTCTAAGAAGTTTATAGCTTTTTAAAAAAATTGAAACATATTTGCCATATTTAAGATATACGCCAACCAGTTAGATCTTTTCTTTGAGAAAGGGATTTTTATGCATGTGTGAGAAATGTGTCATGCATTCAGAAGTGTGCAGTATGTCTGTATTCACTAAAACGACAATAAGTAATATCCATTTATATTAAAACATAGACCATCTCACAGAAATATCCATAACCACTTATCTGTACCTTCTTTTTGGTCACCCTTTGCCTTCCTGTTTAGTTTTACCCCCAGTAAATCTCTTCCTATCTGAGCAGCGTAGTCTTTAGTTACGAAGCACAGGGTGACAGATTCAGAGTGCACTATGTGAGGAATGGGCAGTTTGCACCACTGGATGCAAGCTCGTAGGAGAGCAGAAGCTGAGCTCCATCTGCCTTCCACCTCCCTGAGAGCTTCCCAGAGACCCTTTGCAGAAGTCAACTGGGCAAGATCACGAGTGAGCCTTGAAAGCCCAGGACCACCACACGGGGGTATTTGGCTGGGCCTTCATGTGGACCAGGATGGATCTCCAGCAGATATGTGGTGAGAGGACAGCTGTTCCCCTTGGTCAACTCCCAGCTTTCAGGAGCAGGTCAGAGCAGAAGCGTGGGGGTGAAGCGAGGGTCCTCAGCTGAACCTCCCTCTTGAAGGGGAGAGCAGGAACTTAATCAGCCAACTCCAGGGGAGCAGCAGAGCCTGGACCAGACTCCCAAGGCATCTTCTGTCCTCATGTCAAAAAGCAAAAATATATGATTGTCTCTCTCTCTCTGTGTAGTTGATTCTTGTTATTCTTGATAGCTGTATTCTCTAAAGTTGCCGTGAATGCTGAATTAGCAAACACTGAACCAGAGCTCCTAATGGCAGTATAGGGCTGGGTTCCTGTGAGCCTTTGGTCACACTTGGCATCAACAGATCAACCCAAAACCTTGTTTTCTGTGTGTTTCTGTTGAAAGACACCTTACTTAATATTCAGTTGATTCTTAAACATAGAAGTCATAGCTAACAGCACTGTACCTCATGGCTAAACAAGTTTATCTAACACATGTTGTCAGTTTTGTGGCGCTTAGAAACACTAGGCAGCACTTCAGTGCTTCATCTGGGGCCATTTTAAACAGTGCAGTCACCTATAAACAGTACAGAAAGTTGAAATGCATGACAGTGCATAGACCATGAAAAGGATGTTTGTTTACAGGATGAATTGAAGCAGGAAGGCAGAGCAGCCACTCGGCTGAGCTCAGCTAGGAATGTGCCGATTGGTAACTCAGATGTGCACAAGTGACTGTGAAAGCACTGCAAGTATTGCTGTGTACATACACGTTTATATATATACACACGCAGCAGGGAGAATTATTCCAGGGTGTTAGATGTCAGGACAGTAACTTGGGGTGGTTACTAGAGGGAGCATGAGGGAGGCTTGTTCTGTTTCTTGATCTGGGTGTGGGTTACACGGGTTATGTTCACTCTGTGAAAACCAAGCTGTGGGTTTATGATTTGTGTTATTTCTGAATGGTGTTTCACTTCAGTAAACAGCGTAAAACAAACAGTACTCTGGCCCCAGGATCTGGGTGATGACCACTCAGTGTGCGTGCCTCTTGAGTGGTAGCACTCCGGTGTGGACAAGTTGTCCTCAGCTGCAGCATGGCTGTCATTCTGGGGTTCCCACTTAACCGCCTTCCTGGTGATTTTAGTTGCTTCTCTCTTATTTAGAATCTCCTGTTTTCCTAGATTCGATTTCCCCCATTATTTCCTCCTCTTACTCTTCATTGTTTCTGAAGAAGGGTTCACTGGGAACAGTTATTTTTAAAACTTAGCAAATTTGAAGATACTGTTGACACTATCGTTAACACCTCATACTTGCATGACAACTTTCCAAAGTATGTAATTTTAATGTGGAAGTTCTTTCCTTTGGAAGTTTGATGACATTAGTGCATTACCTTTACAGTCCAATGTTCCTGTTGCACATATCTGATTCTTGATCGTGTGTGACCTCTAGGCCCTCCTTCCGCATTAGCGTTTTTGTTTTGTTCAGCTAAATACTCAGGAGTGGAATTGCTGAATTGTATGATAGTTCTAATTTTAATTTTTTGAGGAATTTCCGTACTGTTTTCCATAGTGGCTGCACTGATTTACATTCTTACCAACAACACATGAGGATTCACTTTTCTCCCTATCCTCACCAGCACTTATTATTTGCTGTGTTATTTTTTCTCTTTTAATAATACTCATAGTGACAGGTTTGAGGTGATCTCATTATGGTTTTGGAGAAGGCAGTGGCACCCCACTCCAGTACTCTTGCCTGGAAAATCCCATGGACGGAGGAGCCTGGTAGGCTACAGTCCATGGGGTCGTTAAGAGTCGTACATGACTGAGTGACTTGACTTTCACTTTTCCTTTCATGCATTGGAGAAGGAAATGGAAACCCACTCCAGTGTTCTTGCCTGGAGAATCCCAGGGACAGGGGAGCCTGGTGGGCTGCTGTCTGTGGGGTCGCACAGAGTCAGACACGACTGAAGTGACTTAGCAGCAGCAGCATTATGGTTTTGATTTCCATCTCTCTGATGATTAGTGATTTGAGTGTTTTTCTTCATGTCCCTGTTGGCCATCAGTATATCTTCTTTGGGAAAACATCTATTCAGGTTTCAATAAGGCTTTTTTTTTTAAAAAAACAATGTTTTGATGTTGAGCTGTATGAGTTTTTGGTATATTTTGGATATTAACCCTTTATTGGATATGTCATTTGCAAATATCTTCTCCCATTCCCTAGGCACCTTTTTTGTTTTAGTGATATTGAAAGAAAGTGAAGTTGCTCAGTCGTGTCCAACTCTTTGTGACCCCATGGGCTGTAGCCTACCAGTCTTTTCCGTCCATGGGATTTTCCAGGCAAGAGTACTGGAGTGGGTTGCCATTTCCTTCTCTAGATCTTCCTGACCCAGAGATTGAACCTAGGTCTCTTGTATTATAGGCAGATGCTTTACCGTCTGAGCCACCAGGGAAGTTCAGTGATATTGATACTTTTCTTTGTTGTGCAGAAAAGCTTTTTAATTTTGTATAGTCCCATTTGTTTACTTTTGCATTTGTTTCTCCTGCTTGATGAGACATAAGAAATAAGATTAAGACCAATAAGAAATAAGATTAAGACCAATGTCAAAGAGCTTACTGCCTGTGTTTTCTTGTAGAAGTTTTATGGCTTCAGGTCTTACATTTAAGTCTTTAATCCATTTTGAATTTATTTCTGTGTATAGTGTGAGAAAGTAATTTAATTCTTTTGCATGTAACTGTCCAGTTTTCCCAACACCATTTATTGAAGAAGCTGTCTTTTCTCCATTGTGTATCTTTGCCTGCTTTGTCATAGATTAATTTCCTGTGTTTGTGTGGGCTCGTTTCTGAGCTCTCTATTCTGTTGCATTGATCTTTGTGTCTGTTTTTTGTGCTAGTACTATACTGTTTAGATTACTGTGGCTTTGTAGTACAGTCTGAAGTCAGGGAGCATGATTCATCCAGTTCTTTTCTTTCTCAAATTGTTTTGGTTATTCAGGGTAGTTTGTGTTTACATATATATTTTAGAATTAATTTTCTCTGGGTCTATAGAAAATGCCAGTGGTATATTGATAGGGAATGCATTGAATCTGTAGATTGCCTTAGGTAATGTGGTCATTTTAGCAATATTAACTTTTCCAGTCTATAAACACAGTGTATCTTTCCATCTGTTTTTGGTATCTTGAGTTTATTCCATCAGCATGTAACAGTTTTCTGAGTACATGTCTTTTACCTCCTTAGTTAGAGTGATTTCTCGGTATTCTTTTAGATGTGGTTTTAAGTAGCACTGTATACTTAATTTCTCTTTCTGATGATTGTTAGTGTATAGAAATGCCAGAGATTTTTTTTGTGTCCTGCAACTTTACAGATTCGTTGATGAGTTATAGTAGTTTTTCAGAGGTGTCTTCAGGATCTTCTGTGTATAGTATCATGTCATCTGCAAGGAGTGACAGTTTTACTTCTTCCTTTCCAATTTGGAATACTATTTTTAAAATTATTTATTTATTTATTTATGTCTGTGCTGGGTCTTTGTTGCTGGGTGTGGACTTTTCTCCAGTTGCAGTGCACAGGTTTCTCATTGTGGTGGCTTCTTGTGTTATGGAGCACAGGCTCTCGGCATGGGGCTTTCAGTGATTGCAGCGTGCAGGCTCAGTAGTTGCAGCTCCCAAGCTCTAGAGCACAGGTTCAGTAGTTGTAGTGCATGGGCTTCGTTGCTTCTCAACACGTGGAATCTTCTCGGACTAGGGATTAAACCCATGTCCCCTGCATTGGTTCAGTTCAATCCCTCAGTCGTGTCTGACTCTTTGTGACCCCATGGACTGCAGCATGCCAGACTTCCCTGTCCATCACCAACTCCCAGAGCTTACTCAAACTAATGTCCATCAAGTTGGTGGTGCCATCCAACAATCTCATCCTCTTGTCCCCTTCTCCTCCTGCCTTCACTCTTTCCCAGCATCAGGATCTTTTCCAGTGAGTCAGTTCTTCACATCAGGTGGCCAAAGTATTGGAATTTCAGCTTCAGCATCAGTCCTTCCAATGAATATTCAGGACTGATTTCCTTTAGGATTGACTGGTTGGATCTCCTTGCAGTCCAAGAGACTCTCAAGAGTCTTCTCCAACACCACAGTTCAAACGTATCAGTTCTTCGGTGCTCAGCTTTCTTTATAGTCCAACTCTCACATCCATACATGATTACTGGAGAAACCATAGCTTTGACTAGACTGACCTTTGTCGGCAAAGTAATGTCTCTGATTTTTAATATGCTGCCTACGTTGGTCATAGCTTTTCTTCCAAGGAGAAGTGTCTTCTAATTTCAGGGCCACAGTCAACATCTGCAGTGATTTGGGGGCCCCCCAAAATAAAGTTTCATTGTTTCCCCATCTATTTGCCATGAAGTGATGGGACTGGATACCATGATCTTAGTTTTCTGAACGTTGAGTTTTAAGCCAACTTTTTCACTCTTCTCTTCCACTTTCATCAAGAGGCTCTTTAGTTCTTCACTTTCTGCCATAAGGGTGTTGTCATCTGCATATCTGAAGTTATTGATATTTCTCCCGGCAGTCTTGATTCCAGCTTGTGCTTCATCCAGCCCAGCATTTCTCATGATGTACTCTGCATAGAAGTTAAATAAGCAGGATGACAATATTCAGCCTTGACGTGCTCCTTTTCCGATTTGGAACCAGTCTGTTGTTCCATGTCCAGTTCTAGCTGCATTGGAGGTGGATTCTTATTCACTGTGCTGCCAGAGAAGTCCTGGAACCCTTAGACTTCCAGTGCTGTACTGAATAAAAGTGATGAGAGTGGGTGAGAGTGGGCATTCTTGTCTTGTTCCTAATTTTAGAGGAAATGCTTTCTGCTTTTCACCATTGAGTATGATGCTTATGTGGCCTTTATTATATTGATGTTTGTTCCCTATATACCCACTTTTTTGATTTTTTTTTCATTATAAATGGATGTTGAGTTTTGTCAAAAGCTTTTTCAGTATCTATTGAGATGGTCATGCCATTTTTTTTCCAATTGATTAATTGATTTTTTTCCACATTGATTAATTTGTGGATATTGAACGATCCTTGCACCGCTGGGATAAATCCTGTTTGATCATGGTGTATGATCCTTTTAATGCAGCAGTCCCCAGACCCTGGGCTGCAGACTAGTGGCCCACAGCCTAATAGGAACTGGGCCACACAGGAGGAGGTGAGTGGCAGGTGAGCCAAGCACAGCTTCATCTGCCACTCCCCTTCACTCACTCACATTACCACCTGCACCATCCCAGTTTCCCTTCCCCCAGTCCATGGAAAAATTGTCTTCCGTGGTCCCTGGTGCAAAAAAGATTGTAGACTGCTATTTTAATGTATTTTTGGATTAGATTCCTAATGTTTTGTTGAGGATTTTTGTTCATCAATAATATTGTTCTGTAATTTCCTTTTTTGTGTGATAATCTTTGTCGGGTTTTGGTGTCAGGGTGATGCTAAGCTTATAGAATGAATTCAAAAGTATTTCTTCCAATTATTATTATTATTATTTTTTTTTTTTGAGTAGGTTGAGAAAGATAGTTGTTAATGTTTGGTAGAAATCGCCTATGAAGCTCTCTGGTCCTGGACTTGTTTGTTAGGAATTTTTCGATTACTGAATCAATTTCTTTACTGATGATTTGTCTATTCATATTTTCTGCTTCTTCCTGATTCAGTCTTTGCAGATTGTACATTTCTAGGAATTGGTCCATTTATTCTAAGGGTGTCTATTTTTTGGTGTATAATTGTAATAATCTCTTATGATCCTTTGTATTTCTGTGGCATTACTTGTAACTTCTTTTTCATTTGTAATTTTATTGATTTAGGTTTTTTTTTTCCTTGATGAGTCTGGCTAAAAGTTTAACAATTTTGTTTATCTTTTCAAAAAAAGTAGCTCTTAGTTTGATTGATCTTTTTTCTGTTTTGGTTTTTCTTTTTCAGTCTCTTTCATGTATTTCTGCTTCCATCTTTATGATACCGTTTCTTCTACTAACTTGTCTTTTGTTTGTTCTTTTTCTGCTTCCTTTAAGTGTAAGGTTGCTTTCAGGCTATTGACGCTGGAGTTCCAGTTTCCTTCCCTTTAATGTTCTATTCTCTTTTCTCTTCACCTTCTCCTTCTGAGAATAATTTAGTTACGATTTAACACAAACTCTTCTTTGTTCAATAAACTGTGTATACTACTATCTTGTCAACAGTGCCTTGAGTTCCCTAGGTTAGAGGCCCTGTTTTACCCTTTAATGAGTAAACTTCTTGTTTCCACTTGAAGTAGAGGATGTCTGAAAGGCAATGTACAAATTTAACTGCTTCTGGAAGAGCTTTTTACATCTTTCATCTTTAGACAGTTCTCTTCTCTAACCCAGGTTCCAGCGATACCTGATACTGCCAGTCCTGGACACTTTGTTGAATTTGTATGGAATATTGGGTGGTTTCTTTGCTTTCTCCTTTTTACCCTTTGCTTTTACCTTTTTATGAGGGTTCATCTTTTTCCAGCCTCCTAACTCAGTTGCCACTCATCCATCTGCTTTCCAGCTTCCAAATTTTTGTTGCTATTGTTTACTTTTACTCTCCTTATCCTTATGAAATTGTCTTTATAAGCAAGGTGAAAAGACAGCCTTCAGAATTGGAGAAAATAATAGTAAATGAAACAACTGACAAAGAATTAATCTCCAAAATATACAAGCAGCTCATGTAGCTCAGTACCAGAAAAATAAACAACCCAATCAAAAAATGTGCCAAAGAATTAAACAGACATTTCTCCAAAGAAAACATAACAGATGGCTAACAAACAGATGAAAAGATGCTCAGCATCACTCATTATCAGAGAAATGCAAATCAAAACCACAGTGAGGTACCATCTCACACTGGTCAGAATGGCTGCTATCAAAAAGTCTACAATGAATGCTGGAGAGGGTGTGGAGAAAAGGGAACCCTCTTACACTGTTGGTGGGAATGCACACTAGTACAGCCACTATGGAGAACAGTGTGGAGATTCCTTTAAAAACTGGAATTAAACTGCCATACGACCCAGCAATCCCACTGCTGGGCATACACACTGAGAAAACCAGAGAGACATGTGTACCCCAATGTTCATCGCAGCACTGTTTATAATAGCCAGGACATGGAAGCAACCTAGATGTCCATCAGCAGATGAATGGATAAGAAAGCTGTGGTACATATACACAATGGAATATTTCTCAGCTCTTGAAAAGAACACATTTGAGTCAGTTCTAAAGAGGTGGATGAAACTGGAGCCTGTTATACAGAGCAAAGTAAGTCAGAAAGTAAAACACCAATACAGTATATTAATGCGTGTATATGGAATTTAGAAAGATTGTAACGATGACACCATGTGCACGATAGCAAAAGAGACACAGATATAAAGTACAGACTTTTGGACTCTCTGGGAGAAGGCAAGGGTGGGATGATTTGAGAGAATAGCATTGAAACACGTACATGGCCATATGTGAAACAGATCGTCAGTCCTGGTTCGATGCCTGAGACAGGGGGCTCAAAGCCAGTGCCCTAGGATGACCCAGAGGGATGGGTTGCAGGGGAGGTTTGGGACAGGGCGGGAGGGGGACACATGTACACCTGTGGCTGATTCAATGTATGGCAAAACCACCATAATATTGTAATTAGCCTCCAATTAAATTAATAAAAAATTCTAATACTAAATTTGATTTTCAGAAATGAACAAAATTAGGTCTTACCTTATCTGTTCTAGACCTTACTGTCACAAAATTACAACTCAGTCTCAAATAGATTGTCCAGTGCACTGTGTGAGACCTTGAAATAAGGCTGTGGAATTCAGTGTGGAACTGAATTTTATTATTATTATTTGTTTTGGCCATGCTGCGCAGCTTGCAAGATCTTTGTTCCCCAATGAGGGATCACACCTGCACCCCCTGCAGTGGAAGTGTGGATCCCTAAGCACTGGACCACCAGGAAATTGTCTTTATTTGATTTTAACAAATCACATTTAAATGATCACATGTGGCTAGTGGCTAGCATATACTGGACAGTTCAGGTCCAGAGCTGATGATCTTGGAGTTGGAATGTAAGTTCTAGTCGATCTATCTACTACATGGAAATTTTTTCCTTCTCCTTATTTATTTATTCATTTATATCAGTATGGACACATAGATTTCTGTACTTGAAAGTGGGCATGATTTTTCTTTATTACTGATTTTGATGCTCAGATTGTCCCAGATTTGAACCATGGAAACCTCATTCAGGTTTCTTCTGTGTCCTTTGACATGTCTCCATCATTTTTCCTGGATCATTCATTCTAGAACTAGACATTATAGCCTCCTTATGAACTTGCCCTGCTGTAATTCCTCTGGAGTCATCCTTTTCTCCAAGGAGCTCTAGTTCCTCCATCCATCCAGTGGAGAATGCTGTTTGGAAACCAGATCTGGTTGCCTGGTAGGCTTGTAGCTGCTGGACCAGCACAGCTTCTATGCTCTGTAAGCTGACAAGGGATTTTTACAGATTTTACAGAGCCTGGTGGCTGTTACATTGGACAGTACAGATAAACAGATATTTGGGTCATTGCGAAAAAGAAAAAGATCGGGGTACTAGAATTTTAAGAGTTCAGAGACTCCTGCTTCCCTGGGCCTACCTCAGCACAGTTGGTACTTGGCGTCTGGGGATGTAGCTGGTTGGTGATGAGAACGCCAGAGCAATTGATGCTAGAACCCCTCTGCTGGTGGAGAATACTCTGTCTCCCTTTCTAACCTCCCATTGGCAGATGTAAACCAGGAGCCAGCTGCCAAGGGGATATGAACATTGCAGACCCCAGACCCTAGACCATTGTTCCTTAGCCTCAGCACCATTACATCTTGGGCCAGGTGGCTGTCTCGTGCTTCATAGGATGTTTAGTAACATCCCTGGCCTTTACCCACTTGATTCTAGTACACACCCCACACCCAAATGTTTCCATACGTGGCCAGATATCCCCTGGGGGGGGCAAAATGACCCCATCGAGGACAACCTCCTGGGCCAGCATTGTAGGAAACCGTACAGAAGGGGAGGCTTGGAGCTGAGAAGCAGTAGTCCTGGCCAGCGGCCTATTCTACGTCACATAACTCTGGAATGTGAAGGAGGGGAAGAGAAGTTAACCCTCACCTGCTTGTTACAGTCCCGCAATACAGAGATTGGTATGTGCTTTTTTTCTTCTGGTTAATGAGGAAAGCAAAGACCAGTTAAGTAGTTTCAGGCAGGATTCACATCCTTGCTGATAAAGTTATTTATTTACATCCTCTTGAAGTTTGCACATGAGTTTTTAGCTTGTAAGGCTATGCCTTATTGCCATCCTTATTGCCTCATGCCTTATTGCCATCCTTTTTAAGTGGAGGAACTGTTCTTTTGAGTGTTGTATTTTCAAGTCATTATGGGTATATTGTCATCTCGGTACATCTTCTGAATGTTGCCCTACCAGAGTCATGCTCAGAACCATGGCTAAAAATGTTCACAAGTGGAGGGAAGAAGAAACGTGAATATTTGTGAGGGAATTTTCTAGTGGTCCAGTGATAATGCTCTCTTACTGCCGAGGGCCTGGGTTCTATCCCTGGTCAGGGAACTAAAATGCCATGAGCAGCACGGCACGGCCAAAAAAAATTTATGTTAAAGCCAGTGTTTGGTTTTTTAGTTTTGGATACTTTGAGTACTATTTAACTTGGTTTCCTAGAGAGTTGCTTCAAACTGTACAGGCACTGCTTATTGTTCTCATTTGCTTTTATGCTTAGTCCTTTACTGTCTTCTGTTCCATACGGTTGTGTATCACTCTCCATAACAGAAAGACATGTCCTCTCTCAAAGGAAATCTCCCAAAGATCAGCCTAACAGTTTATAGTATCTTTCCTGTCTCATCATCGCCTCAGATCCAAAGTTAGGCTAGTGTGTGTTCTAAGCCAGGCATAAGCTGCTTCCCTTCTATTGCCAGTCTCTGACTTTGCATTATGCCTGGTCCTCTCCAGAGTTTCATATCTGTTATAGGTCCCTTGGGTTCAAAGTCAGTGAAGGAACTAGACCAGACATAATCATAACCTAACAGTTGAAGGCAGGATTTTTGAAGACCTATTAGGTTTGAAATTGGTCCACCAAGAACAGAGGAGGCAGTGACTTGATTCTTGTCTTAGCTATGCATGGGTTTCTGAGAATGAATTTAGAGTAACTGCTCTGTGTGGAAGAAACGTGGAACAAAGGGACCTGAAGTTGTTCTTCGGCGTTTTGAGGACAAGGTGCTCAGGGCCTGCCTGACATGAGCCTTGTGTCAGGGTGCTGCTAACTGTGGGGCTCTGTTGTACCCTCTCACCGGAACAGGTCATCTTGTGTTGCTCTTATCTGTTGATGTGTTCCCAAAGTTCTCTGCCACTCACTCTTCATACTGTATTTTAATTGCCTGTTTACTTGTCTTCCCTTTTAAACGTCAGGCACTAAATGGGTACTGTAGGTGCTCAGAAACTTATGTTCATTGAGATAATGTTGTTATGGTAATTTAATGTGAAATTATCTCCTAATATCCATGGAGGACAAATCCTTTACACTCTAGTAGAGCTGACACATACAGACTGGGAATTTATCACAAATAAGTATGCAGACATTTCTAGCTCAAATAACCATTAAGTAGTATGTTTTCTGCTCCCTCCGTATTCATCTAGTGGTTTTCTAGTAATTCCTCAAGCTTACCCTAAAACAGTTGCAGAAAATCAGATTTAAAGGGTTTAAACTGTTTTACCCAAGGCGGGGGGCACAAATCCCATTAAGCATGTCTCACTCTTTAGTTGTGACATTCTTCTCTCTAACAAATATGTGTAGTCTATCTTTCCAGGAAAGGCGGAGAGTCCCCTACTGCTCCTTGTGCTGTGTGTGACAGGAAGGCTTTCTGAATGGCAGCTTGCCTCGTTGTCACTGCCCTCTAGTAGGCTTTCCGTGTTGTCTGTGTGGGGTCCAGCATGCCCAGATGATGCACTGTGCTTGGGAGAAGTCATTCTATGAACACTTAGCTTGAAACTCAGTGATGAGTTTATACTTCAGCAAAAATTAACACGTATGGGATACAGAATCCATCTCTGGGGCCAAAAAGACACTAGTTGTATTCTGTAATTGCACTGAGTCAACTGTTTTACCCATTTATACCTCAGTGTAAAACCAACCATCCTGACACCTGCTATGCCGCTGTACAAGTTGAGATGGGATGGTGGAGTTTTGTCTACATTAGGTTTTGGTGGTTTTTTTCTTAATGAAACATTGAAAACATATAGAAAGTGCTGATGTGGACAGCTTCCACTTTGTACCCTTTCTTGATTCCATTCTGTTTCTTTCCTTTTTCTCCCTACCTCCCAGATGTCATTGTTTCTTGGGAGTTGGTGTGCATCCTGTCCATCCACATTTCAGCATGCTTTCTACATAAGTATGTGTCCATACACTGTAACTATAGAGCATTGTGTTGTATGGTTTAAAACTTACATAAGTGCATCCATGTGGTATGTATCCTTTTACAGCCTGTTTTTGTACAGACTAAACACGTGATAATAGCAATTTGTTGGAGCACAATATTCTAGAATTTCGTTACGCAATATTCTAGACTTTCGTTATGCAGTGATGTCATGTGTGATAGGCTGTTGATTCCCTTGTCTGAAGATGTATGTATGTGTATTTCCTTATACATTTGACAAAAACAAAATTAAAAATAAATTATATATTTGAGAATCATATTGACATTATGCTGTGATTTGAAAGAGTGAGGCCTGACATGTGTCTTGCTTACTGAAATTTTAAACAAAGGAGATAGTAATGTTTTCAAGTATTTACCAGTATATGACATGTGTTTTCAAAAAGTTAAGAGAATAGTACTCTAGAATAAGAACTTATAAATTGGTGACTTCAGGTAGAGCTGTGTTTGATTGATTATCAACCTCTGGAAATAAATAAGCAAACATCTATTAACACCTACCTTGAAAGTAATTCCTCAAGCTCAGAGTTTCATTTTAGAGAAGTTATGATTGGTAGAATTAAGCTCTCTTAGAAAATAAAGAATTAAGAGAACAATAAACATAATATTAAATGTGTATCTCTGTGCCATAGTAAATAAAAAGTTCTGAAGACATCTACTTCTGAAACAGATACACAAATAACAGATTTACTGTTATCAGAGGCTCAGTTTGTCACTTCATGACTGTTTGTCTTTGGAGCAGGTCACTTAGTGCTTGTGGACCTCAGTTTATTCACATGTAAAAGAACAACTGTTCAGTGACAAGCCCTTTCCAGGTGCCTGGGGCATCAAGTTCAGTTAGACACTAATTGGTTAGTGAAAGATCAAAGCTAGGTGGAGATGATCTGAAGGAGAGTCTCCAGTGGCATTTTATATCCATTTAAAGGGTTTAATTTTTCAGACCGGCCCCAATCAGTTTGAAACGTAATATATTTTTTACAAGTGGTGCTAGTGGTAACGGAGAAGGCAATGGCATCCCACTCCAGTACTCTTGCCTGGAAAATCCCATGGATGGAGGAGCCTGGAAGGCTGCAGTCCATGGGTCACTGAGGGTCAGACACGACTGAGCAACTTCACTTTTCCCTTTCATGCATTGGAGAAGGAAATGGCAACCCACTCCAGTGTTCTTGCCTGGAGAATCCCAGGGACGGGGGAGCCTGGTGGGCTGCCATCTGTGGAGTTGCACAGAGTCGGACACGAGTGAAGTGACTTAGCAGTAGCAGCAGCATCTAGTGGTAAAGAACCCACCTGCTAATAAAGAAGACATAAGAGACTCAGGTTTCAACTCTAGGTTGGGAAGATCCCCTGGAGGAGGGCGTGGCAATCCACTCTGTGTTCTTGTCTGGGGAATCCCATGAACAGAGGAGCTTGGTGGGCTACAGTCCATAGGGTCACAAAGAAAACGGCAGTGATTCTGATTAGTGTGCATTGTTTCAAGCAACTTAAATAAAGATGCACACATATTTCAAACTACTGGAGGCTTTATTTTCAGCTTTTATATGTGAAATTGTCAACACAAAATTGTGGCTGACAAAAAATGTGTTTCTTAAGAACAACCTCGTCGTTTATATGGCTGGCAGCCAAGTCTTCTGGGCCGATGCTGCCGAATGGGGGCTCATGCTTAGAAGTATTTGGCACAGCATTTTTACTGACTTAATTTTCTTTTCTTCTAGGGGAAACAAGTACCTGTTGTTCAATCCCTTCTTTCCCCCGACTACTTTCATCATTGAGTCATTCTTACATCAAAAAGTCTATTATGGACACACATTAATCCCTGTTTCCCTTCTCTCTTTTGAGCTCTTATCTAATTACTCTGGGAGAATGTCCCTTTTTCTTTTCATCCACTTCATTCATTCAGCAGATACCCACTGAATTCCTACATTGTCCCAGGCATTCCTTACACACCTCTTCTTCCTTCATTTTATGTGTGAGTCAGAAAATAGCTCTAATCATGGCTGAGTATAATAGTAGATTGAAACTTCTCTATTTCCAGATAAGGGGTTCTGAAAGACTATTCCTTACTAAGCTTGCTCATGAGCAAGTTCATTGTTACTAAGATGTGTTTCTGTTCCCAGGCCAGTATTGCATTTCTATGAAATAAGAGCATGGAACAGGTCTTTAAAACTAAGCAAAACATCCAGTTGTTCCAAAATGGAGCAAATTCTGCTGCACTAAAAACTTTTAGAAATGAATTAAACTTCCCTCTTTGACAGAATGCATAAGGAAGGAATGTCTTAAATAAAGTGTCCAGTTCCTGCCTTTCTGTCTGGTTTGTTGGGCAGATATGAACTAGCTTTGAATCATCCATAACCATGAAAGAAATTTTATCATAATTTCCAGCTACCTCATGACTTTGATGTGAAAATTAATGCAGTAATGAAGAAGATTCTCTGGGCTACCACTAGAGTATTAGCTCTGTGTGGCACAGGCCTTTATTCACTGCTATATTTTATACATAATGGAAGGATAGATGGATGCTCCTTGTTGTGACATGTCACCACACTCATGGAATTCCACTTGAAGACAATAAAGTAAAAGAAAGCTAAATCCCAGTACAGAAAAGGTTGTTTTAAATGCCCAGCCAGGTAAATGTATCCCAGGTTCAAGCAAGTCTGCTAAGTGTGAAGAACACACTGCACAATCTATTTACCTCTCTTTCTCTGCCCCTGGAATCCCTTTAACTGTAGGTCTTTTCTTGAATGGTGTATTTGTATGGGTCCCTCTACCCAATTTTCTCTCCTTTTGAGTTTCCCTTTGTCATAAGGCATAGTTTTTTTTTTATAAACATATATAGAGTTATGTGTATATTTAATTGGCAGGGGAAGATTCTGTTCCTAAGTCTAAAAATAAGTAGAGTTTTTGTGTGTTTTTTTCTTCAAAAAGAACTCCTAGAGTTACTTTACCTTTGCAATGCATGATTGAGTGTATTTCCCCCTGTACTTCTTTAGTAGAAGGGGAAAAGCTTTCTGCTCCTGAACTAGGCTCCCAGCTTGGGAAGCATTATAAAATTTGTCTTAGGTTCCAGTGGTTTTATTTCTAGTAATATCCCTTTATCATTGTCTTTAATTCTGGCTGCTAGTGCTTTTCACTGAGTTACCATAGTTCATTTCTTTATTTGCTTCTGTGTTCAGTTAAGAACCTTTTCAAAAGATTGCATGATTTTTCAACCATCTAAATGCAAAGAACCTCTTTGGAAATATAACATATCACACACACACACACTCGTTATTTATTTATTTATTATTTTTTTATTTAAGAAAGCTGTGGTACATTCGTTTTTTAAAAGTCACACTTATTTAAACATCCATAGGCCCTGAAGAGATAATTGACTGGAGTAAAAGGAGGACCTTCACTCCAGATTGCATGGTATCTGGCAGTCAGGATAGCTTGTCAATGGCAAATGCTGAATAATCCCAGGGCTTCAGATTAGGGGTACAGTCTCTTCCCGTTGTGTTCTTTCACTGTTTATCTTGACAGGTGGCTTTCCCTTTATCGACCTTCTCTTCACACTGCCTCTCTGTTAAGGAAAAGCTATGTCAACCTCTGGGTTTTTCTTTTAAAAGATAAATAAATGTATGTGTAATGCACATGTTTATAAGTAATAAGCCTTTATTTTAGAACATTAGAAAAAGAGAAGACTTTATGTATTATTTCAGTGGCTTTTTAAATATCTGTTCCCACTAGAGGGGAGTTTTTTCCTTTAATTTTAGTTCATAGGTTTTATGTATTTATTTTACAGAACTGCTTAGTATAAGTGTTGAGGATATGAATGTGTTTAGATACACCTTTTATAGATAGGGGTTATCAAAGATACACCATTCTTTTTATTTAAGTTTCACATATGGCAGTGTCGAAATTGAGGTTAAGCTATATGTATACACGTATATATGTATATGTATGTATTTATAGGTAGGGGGTCGTCAAATATACACCATTGTTTTTATGTAACTTTCACATATGGCAGTGTCGAAATTGAGGTTAAGCTATATTTCCCAGCATTTTTTTTTTTTTGGCTGTGCAATGCAGCATGGTGGGATCTTAGTTCCCCAAACAGAGACCGAACTTGTGTACTCTGCATTGGGAGCATGGAGTGTTAACCACTGGAAAAGTCCTATTAGGCGAACTTCATCAGGTGGGGAATCACAAATACCTACCATAACTTTAAGATGTGGCTTGTGCAGGTGTAGACATGGTGTGTGTATCCGTGTTTGTATATAATGGACTATTACTCAGCCATGAAAAAGAATGAAGTAATGTCATTTGCAGCAACATAGATAGACCGAGAGATTATCATACTAAGTGGAGTACATCACAGAAAGACAATATGCTATTGTTTATATGTGGAATCTAAAACATGACACAGATGAATTTACCTGCAAAACAGAAATAGACTCGCAGAGACAGAGAACAGATTTGTAGTTGCCATTGGGGAGGGGGCTGGGGAAGGGAAGGATTGGGAGTTTGGGATTAGCAGATGTAAACCGTTATATATAGGATGAATAAACAGCAAGGTCCTCCTGTACATCACAGAGAACTATACTCAATATCCTGTGATAAACCATAATGGAAAAGAATAGGAAAGACTATGCACACGTATAACTGAATCACTTTTCTATATAGCAGAAATTAATACAACAGTGTAAATCAACTGTACTTAAAGTAAAATGTTTTTTAAAAAGATGTAGTTTGTGGTTGTTTCCATTTTACAAAGTAATAATTGTCTGAATTTGTTTATGATGGTATGGCTAAAGCCAGATTATTCAAGGATGACTTACATATTTTATTATTTGGTTAACTCAGTTATTGCAGGGTGTATATTGTATAGAGTTCCCTGGAGAAGGAAATGGCAACCCACTGCAGTATTCTTGCCTGGAGAATGGCAGTACCACCATCTAGTTGCCTTCAGCTTTTTAACATTAAATAACTGTTAGCCCTTCAAGGAACTGGGGTTCAGGCTTCCCTGGTGGCTCAGTGATAAAGAATCCACCTGCCAACACAGGAGACACGGGTTCGGTCCTTGATCCAGGAGGATCCCACATACTGGGGAGCAGCTAAGCCCATGTGCCGCAACTGTTGCGCTTGTGCTCTAGAGCCTGGGAGCCGCGACTGGTGAGCCCTTTTGCTGCGACTAGGAAGCCTGTGCACCTAGAACCTGTGCTCCGCAGCGAGAAAAGCCGCTGCAGTGAGAACCCCGTGCCCTGCAACTAGAGAAAAAGCCTGCTCAGCAGTGAAGACTCGAAACAGCCCCCCAAAGCACGAACAAAAACCACCATTAAAGAAATGGAATTCTTTTTTTTAAAACTACTATTTTTGAGTCATTTTGAAAATGTATGTTTTCTGGGAATTCCCTGGCAGTCCAGGGTTAGAACCTGGTGGTTTCATTGCCATGGGCCTAGGTTCTATCACTGGTTGGGAAACTAAGATCCTCCAAGCCTCCTGCCCCATCCCACCCCCACCCCCAAAGTATATTTTTTAACTTCTTAAACACTGAAAGACATTTAACAACTTTTGTGATTCAAGATCACTGTTTTAAACAAAAATATATATTTCAGTCAGACCATTAAATGTTATGTTAGGTAAATTCTCAGCAGGGTTTCTCAAAATACAAGTAAAAGTAACTGTAATTATCCATGGTGGCAAGTATACTATATGGGATGTGTTTTGGTGATGAGTGTAATATGAATAAGAAGTCAGGGAAGTAAAAATATTTCCTTACATATAGTTTTCCTTATATCCTGCTACTTCTCATTGTAATAGCTCTGCCAGTTTAACACTTCTAATTTGTCATCACAAGCTTTAGACAGTATCTGACTTGAGAGAAGATTCCATACCACCTCTCTCGATAGTAGCTCAGTACAGTTCATTCAGTCAGTCACTCACTCGCATCTGACTCTTTGCAACCCTGTGGACTGCAGCACGCCAGGCTCAGAGTCTCTAAAAAGCATGGAAGAAGCATGCATAGGCTTGGTACAGTTTCTCAGTAGCAATCCTCTCTCTCTCTGCCCCCACCTGCAATGACTAAATCTCATTTAGCTTAGAAAAGGACCCCAGATTTCTCACTCAGAACAGAATCTCTTTTAAGTATATCTATCAGAAATCACTTTTATAACACAGACTAACAAAATTTGCTCCCTTCCTGTCTACCCTAACAGGGAAAATAAGCCAGCTCTTCATTGCACAGTTCCTTGGTTAATAACAGTGTTCTACTTGTACCAAGAGGCTCAGGAAATCTGAAACAGAACATACATGTGGCATATGTAGAATGATCATTTCCTTGATAGGAAGAATGAAACTGCTTCTGGTGATATTGATAAGAAATATTTACCATGCTGAAAACCAAAATTCCTATAGGAAAAGTATCATAATAGAAACAAGAGTTCAAATGTTGTCAATTAAAATATCACCTTAAGAGCCAAGGCTGTAGGACCACTAGACGATAGCACTGAGGTCTCCTGGATTTAAAAAATGTTAGGTTTCATTTGCTCTATGCAGTATGCATGCGTACTAACTCCCTTTGGTCATGTCCAACTCTTTGGGACCCCATGGACCATAGCCTGCCAAGGTCCTCTGTCCATGGGATTCCCAGGCAAGAATACTAGAGTGGGTTGCCATGCCCTCCTCCGGGGGATCTTCCCACCCCAGGAATTAAAGTCATGTCTCTTAAGTCTCCGCACAGACAGAAAGGTTAACGCCACCTGGGAAGCCTTTCTGTCAGATGGGGTGGACACTCCAAAAAGTTAGTGTTCAAACCTGAGCTTACCTTTCTGGCACCCTAAAGAGGTGTAGCTTAGTTCACACTACATTTTATTTGGCAAAGTTACTATATCCTGTTAAATTAAACTTTCATTTGTGAATCTAAATAAATAGGTACTTACCCCTTTTCAGTATCTTCACTGTTGTGCATTGTCATGCTTGGAGGCTGCTTTGAATAGGCAAATTTTGAAGTAGTCCATCTTTTTGCTCATCATCTTTTCAGTGAGCTTTCTTTGTCCACACTGCTTATCCTTTTTTACTTCTTTTCCTCCATGGCATGTATCTTCTAACTTGTTTTAGAACTTAGTTTGATTTTATGCCTGTCTTCACCCCCTGTTTTAGGCTATCATTCATTGTTTTTTTTTTTCTAATATTTATTTATTTTGGCTGCACTGGGTCTACTTTACAGCTCGCAGAATCTCCCTTGTGGCAAGCAGGCATCTTAGTTGGGACACACCAGATCTAGTTCCTTGACCAGGAATGAACCAGATCCCCTGCATTGGGAGGTTGGAGTCTTACCCGCTGGACCACCAGGGAAGTCCCTATTATCTTTTAATTCATTCCATAATGGACTGTCTGATGGGCCTTTGGGTTGTTAACAGCGTTTTTATTCAATTACAAAGACCACTGTGAAAATTCTTTTACATTCTTCTGATGCTCCTGGGCAAAAGATGTCCCAGGGAATTGATTTGAATTGAATTGCAGAGACACAGTAATTGTACATGTTTAACTTGACTAGAATGTGAATAAAATTTGCAAAATGGTTTTGCTGATACATGTCCCCACCAGTGACAGAGAAGCGTGTCTGTTGCTCCTAGTCTTCACTAGCACTTGATATCAAGAGGCTTCTAGGATTTTGCAGTCAGTTGATGTAAAATAATGGCTCATGGTGTTTTTATTTGCACTTTGATGACTAATGAGATTGAACGTCATTTCATGTATCTATTGGTCAATTTTGTTTGCTGTTCTTTATAGCGCCCATTGAAGTCTTTGCCCATTTCCCTATTGGATGTTGGTCATTTTCTTCCTGGAATGTTTGAGTTCCTTAATGTATCCTGTATAGCTAACTCTTGTCTGTCATGTATGTTTTATTTGTCACCAGATTCTGGGCCTTGTCTTTTCCATCACTCTAGGATATTAAATGGAAACACACTCCAGTATTCTTGCCTTGAGAATTCCATGGATGGAGGAGCCCGTTGGGCTACAGTCCATGGGGTCGCTAAGAGTCGGACACAACTGAGCGACTTCACTTTCACTTCACTTTCAGGATATCAAAAGTGGAGGAAAAGTCATAATTTTAATGTGGTTGAACGTGTCCCTTTATTGGGCCCTGTGTGTGTGTGTTAAGAAAATGGTTTCTTACTCTGGGTTTATAAAAATATTCCCCTATATTGTCTTCAGAGATTCTTCTCACTTCTCTTTCACACTTGTCTTTAAACCATCTGGAATTGATTCGTGTGTGTGGAATCTGTGGATGGAATTGATTCCTGTGTGTGGAATCTGTGGGTGAGATCCAGCTCTGTTGTCCCCGTATATGGCAGGGAGATCACCTGTCTTAGTACCATTTACTGTCTGCTCCCTCTTTTCCTCACTGATCTCTAGTGACCTTACTGTTGTGACACAGATTTCAACATGCCTGCATCTGTTTGTGTGTGTGTTAGTCACTCAGTCATATCCAGTTCTGTGACCCCTTGGACTGTAGCCTGTCAGGCTCCTCTGTCCATGGGATTTTCCAGGCAAAAATACTGGTTCAGTTCAGTTCAGTTCAGTCACTCATTCATATCCAACTCTTTCCAACCCCGTGGACTGCAGCACACCAGGCTTCCCTGTCTATCACCAACTCTAGGAGCTTGCTCAAACTCATGTCCATTGAGTCGGTGATGCCATCCAACCGTCTCGTCCTCTGTCATCCTCTTCTCCTCTTGCCTTTAATCTTTCCCAGCATCATTATCTCTTCCAATCAGTCAGCTGGCCAAAGTATTGGAGGTTCAGCTTCAGCATCAGTCCTTCCAGTGAATATTCAGGACTGATTACCTTTAGGATTGACTGGTTCATAGGAAGCATCACTACAAACAAAGCTAGTGAAGGTGATAGAATTCCAGTTGAGCCATTTTAAATCCTAAAAGACGATGCTGTGAAAGCGCTGCACTCAATATGCCAGCAAATTTGGAAAACTCAGCAGTGGCTACAGGACTGGAAAAGGTCAGTGGAATTCATTCCAATCCCAAAAAAAGGCAATGCCAAATAATGTTGAAACTACTGCATAATTGCACTCATCTCGCATGCGAGCAAAGTAATGCTCAAAATTCTTCAAGCCAGGCTGCAACAGTACGTGAACTGTGAACTTCCAGATGTTCAAGCTGGATTTAGAAAAGGCAGAGGAACCAGAGATCAAATTGCCAACATCCACTGGATCATTGAAAAAGCAAGAGAGTTCCAGAAAAGCATCTACTTCTGCTTTATTGACTACACCAAAGCCTTTGACTGTGTGGATCACAACAAACTGTGGAAAATTCTTCAAGAGGTGGGAATACCAGACCACTGGACCTGCCTCCTGAGAAATCTGTATGCAGGTCAAGAAGCAACAGTTAGAACTAGACATGGAACAACAGAACAGTTCCAAACTGGGAAAGGAGTACATCAAGGGTGTGTATTGTCACCTTGCTTATTTAACTCATATGCAGAGTACATCATGCGAAATGCCGGGCTGGATGAAGCACAAGCTGGAATCAAGATTGCCGGGAGAAATATCAATAACCTCAGATATGCAGATGACACCACACTTTATGGCAGAAAGCGAAGAAGAACTAAAGATCCTCTTGATGAAAGTGAAAGAGGAGAGTGAAACAGTCGGCTTAAAACTCAACATTCAGAAAACTAAGATCATGGCATCTGGTCCCATCATTTCATGGCAAATAGATGGGATAACAGCGTCAGACTTTATTTTTTTGGGCTCCAAAATCACTGCAGATGGTGACTGCAGCCATGAAATTTAAAGACACTTGCTCCGTGGAAGAAAAGCTGACCAACTTAGACAGCATATTAAAAAGCATAGACATTACTTTGCCAACAAAGGTCTGTCTAGTCAAAGCTATGGTTTTTCCAGTAGTCATGTATGGATGTGAGGGTTGGACCATAAAGAAAGCTGAACGCTGAAGAATTGGTGCTTTTAAACTGTGGTGTTGGAGAAGACTCTTGAGAGTCTCTTGGACTGTGAGAAAATCCAACCAGTCAATCCTAAAGAATACTGGCATGGGTTGCCATTCCTGCCTCCAGGGGATCTTCACTACCCAGGGGTCAAATCTGGGTCTCCTGCATTGCAGGCAGATTCTTTACCATCTGAGCACCAGTTTAAGGGCTTTCTGTTCTGTTGCTTTGGTCAGTTTGTCTGTCTCTAAGCCAGTATCCTACTATCTAAATTACCGTAGCTTTAGAATAGCTCTTGCTATGTTAAGCAAATCCCTCCATCTTGTTATCTCTTCAGGAATGGCTTGGCTATTTTTGACCCTTTGCAAATTGTGTGAAGATTTGAGTCAGCTTATGTTCCACAAAAAATTCTTTTGTGATTGTCTTTTTATTAGAATTGTACTAAATCCACTGATCAGTTTGGGGAGAATTGGTATTTTATTATGTTGAACCTTCTAGTCAGTGAACCTGGTGTTTTTATTTTTTAAAAGCTATTTAATGTCTTTGAACACATTTTTACTAATTTATTTCATAAAGGGCTGCGTATCTTTGGTTAGGTTTATTCATAGGCACTTTTCAGGAATACTACTACAAATGATGTAATTTTTTTATTGTGGTAAAATAAGCACAACGTAAAATCTGTCGTTTTAACCCATTAGCATATAGTTAAGTGCGTGGAATTAGTACTTTCACGTTGTTGTGCAGCTATCACCACTATCCATCTCCAGAATTTTTTCATTATCCCAAACTGAAACCCATTAAACAGTACTCCCTCTCTCCCCTTCCACCGAGTCTCTGCTAACTACTGTTCTGCTCTGGGTTTGGGAGGGGCTTGTTTCATTCTTTGTGAATTTGACTAATCTGGGTACCTCATATGGGAGGAGGACACGGCAACCCACTCCAGTACTCTTGCCTGGAGAAATCCATGAACAGAGAAGCCTGGCGTGCTACAGTCCACGGGATCGCAAAGAGTCAGACATGACTGAAGCGACTTAGCACACAGCACATGAGTACCTCATATCAGTAGACTCAGATGGCATTTTTAAAATATACTTGTCTTTTTTGGAATGAAAAATCAATCAGTATTTTATTGGTGTTTATGTTTGGCTACCTTGCTTAAAATACTTAATTCTAATAATTTAGCAGGAGTTTTCTATTTAAACAGGCATATCACATGTAAATAAAAGGCTTTCTTGCTATTATACCTGCCCATTAAGTTTCAAATTTTGCATATTGAGATATTTGGTACATTTTCAAATATGTTGGTTGCCTCTCTTTAAGCTCCTCTTTTATTGTTTTAAACTGTTAGTATTTGATATTCAGTTCTGCTGTCAACTCTTTGCCATTCTGATTCTGCTGCTTATTCTTACAAACTTCTTTCTGGTGGTATCTAAGCTTTTGTTGGTATTTTGTGCATGAACTGTCATTCCTTGAAATTTTATTTGTCTGATGCTTGGTGCCGGTGCTTATTTAGGACTACTCTAAATTCTTGACCTAGAACCATTTGGAAGTCTGAATTTGGATTTTTCACTTATGTGAATCTGGACTGGTTTGTACTGATAGTTATAACTTTTTAGGGTGGTGGTGGTGGTGTTTTGTGCAGAGGGGATTTCAGGGGGCAAGTTTTGTAATCCCCCAAGGATTGCTAGCTCACACATATAGTGAGGGTGTATTAGGGTCTCACCTTTATGAGGAATTGCCTGTTCAGACCCCACCGTGGCAAACCTGGCAGGTCTTTGCTACCTGTGCTTTGTCATGCAGTGCTGTGAACACGTAAGCTCAGACTTTCCCAAGTAGCTGCCCATCTCCCTGAGTGAGGCCAGTTACTCACTCCTCTTTCACTTGACTGTTGCCCTCTTGCTAGTTCATCAAAACATTTTAAAAGTTTTCTTACATTTTGTTAAACATTTTAAGTTACTTCCATGAGAAGTGTAAATCGAGGGAACAGAAATTCCTATATGATTTTACATTGTTGTTTTCAGTCATTTTGGAAAAGAAATCTGGGGTTGTATGTGCATCTTTTTATTTATAAAAATGAAATGAAGAGTGGCCTTTTACAGCTGCTAATTAATGATATTTCTTTTTTTATAGGTGTCAGCTGTGATGCATGTTTAAAAGGAAATTTTCGAGGTCGCAGATACAAGTGTTTAATTTGCTACGATTACGATCTTTGTGCATCTTGTTATGAAAGTGGTGCAACAACAACAAGGCATACAACTGACCACCCAATGCAGTGCATATTAACAAGGGTAGATTTTGGTACGTATTTAAAGTTTAGTGAATTATCATTTAGAACTTTGTATACGAGTATGAAGAAGTAAAGGCAAAACGTTCTAAAATGATCCCCCATTGCATAATGAGGCTCCAAATTCATTAAAAATAACACAAATCTTACTTTTTATTCTAAGTAATTTTTTCTCATATAGTTTGCTTATGAAAGCCATTCAGAAATAAATACACCTGGCAAAGTGTGAAATGAAACAGTGCCTCGGAAAGAAGGAGTGAAGTTTAATTGACTGTTCTTGCTAACAGTACAGAAATCTTCATACTGTAGTGATCAGGAAGCAGATTATTTGTACAGTTGATTAGAAGGCACTGTCAGTGCATAAGAAAACCTTTAAATGTTTCATGCTATAATTTCTTACCTAGTCAACACTTGTTATTATCTGTCTGACTGTAGACATCTTAGTGGATGTGAAGTGGTAGTGTCTCATAGTTTTGACTTGCATTTCTCTGACGGCCAGTGATGCTGCTGACCGTCTTTTCTAGTGCTGATTAGCCACCTACATATCTGCTTTGGAGAAATGTCTGTTCAAATCCTTTGCCCAATTTTTAATTGGGTAATACGTCTTTTATTATTGAGTTTTCATAGTTCTTTGTGTATTCTGTATACAAGTTCCTTACAGGTGAATGATTTGCAGAAATTCTGTCCCATTCTTTGGGTTGTTTTTTCATTTTCTTGCTGATATGTTTTGAAGCACATAAGTTTTGATTTTGATAATGTCAAGTTTATCTGTTTTTTTTTCCTTTGTTGTGCTTCTAATGTCATATATAGGAAACCATCACCTAATCCAAGATCATGAAGATGTAAAAATATGTGGTAAAAAAAGTTTTCCTCTAAGGTTTTATAGTTTTAGTACCAACATTTAGATCTTTGGTCCATTTTGATTTAATTTTTGTGCGTGGAATGAGGTAGAAGTCCAGCTTCATTCTCTCGCATATGACTACCAATTGTCACAGTGTCATTTATTGAGAAGATCCTCTCGCCAGTGAATTGTCTTGGCATTCCTGTTGCAGATCAGCTGACTAGAGGGAAGGGGATAATGGGGTGATGCTATTCAAAGAGTACAAAGTTTTGTTATGCAAGATGAGTAAGTTCTAGAGATCTAATGTATAGCATGGTGATCATCAGTTCAGTTCAGTCACGTCCAACTCTTTGTGACCCCATGGACTGCTGCAGCACGCCAGGCTTCCCTGTCCATCACCAACTCCTGGAGTTTACTCAAACTCATGTCCATTGTGTCAGTGATGCCATACAACCATCTCATCCCCTGTCATCACCTTCTCCTCTCACCTTTAATCTTTCCCAGCATCAGGGTCTTTTCCAGTGAGTCAGTTCTTCACATCAAATGGCCAAAGTATTGGAGTTTCAGCTTCAGCATCAGTCTTTCCAATGGATATTCAGGACTCATTTCCTTTAGGATTGACTGGTTTGATCTCCTTGCAGTCCAAGAGACTATCAAGAGTTTTCTCCAACACCACAGTTCAGAAGCATTAGTTCCAAATCTCACATCCATACATGACTACTGGAAAAACCATAGCTTTGACTAGACGGACCTTTGTTGGCAAAGTAATGTCTATGCTTTTTAATATGCTGTCTAGGTTGGTCATACCTTTCCTTCCAAGGAGTAAGCGTCTTTTAATTTCATGGCTGCAGTCACCATCTGCAGTGATTTTGGAGCCCAAGAAAATAAAGTCTGACGCTGTTTCCACTGTTTGCCCATCTATTTCCCATGTAATGATGAGACCAGATGCCATGATCTTAGTTTTCTGAATGTTGAGTTTTAAGCCAACTGTTTCACTCTCCTCTTTCACTTTCATCAAGAGGATCTTTAGTTCTTCTTCGCTTTCTGCCATAAGGGTGGTGTCATCTGCATATCTGAGGTTATTGATATTTCTCCCGGCAATCTTGATTCCAGCTTGTGCTTCATCCAGCCCGGCATTTAGCGTGATGTTTCTCTGCATATGAGTTAAATAAACAAGGTGACAATACACACCCTAGATGTACTCCTTTCCCAGTTTGGAACCGTTCTGTCGTTCCATGTCTAGTTCTAACTGTTGCTTCTTGACCTGCATACAGATTTCTCAGGAGGCAGGTCCGGTGGTCTGATATTCCCACCTCTTGAAGAATTTTCCACAGTTTGTTGTGATCCACACAGTCAAAGGCTTTGGGGTAGTCAATAAAGCAGAAGTAGATGCTTTTCTGGAACTCTCTTGCTTTTTCAATGATCCAGTGGATGTTGGCAATTTGATCTCTGGTTCCTCTGCCTTTTCTAAATCCAGCTTGAACATCTGGAAGTTCACAGTTCACGTACTGTTGCAGCCTGGCTTGAAGAATTTTGAGCATTACTTTGCTCGCATGCGAGATGAGTGTTATTGTGCAGTAGTTTGAACATTCTTTGGCATTTCCTTTCTTTGGGATTGAAATGAAAACTGACCTTTTCCAGTCCTGTAGCCACTGCTGAGTTTTCCAAATTTACTGGCATATTGAGTGCAGCACTTTCACAGCATCATCTTTCAGGATTTGAAATAGCTCAACTGGAATTCCATCACCTCCACTATCTTTGTTTGTAGGGATGCTTTCTAAGGCCCATTTGACTTCGCATTCCAGGATATCTGGCTCTAGGTGAGTGATCACACCATCATGGTTATCTGGATCATGAAGACCTTTTTTGTATAGTTCTTCTGTGTATTCTTACCATCTCTTCTTAATATCTTTTTCTGTTAGGTCCATACCATTTCTGTCCTTAATTGTGCCTGGTGGCTCAGATGGTAAAGCGTCTGCCCACACTGTGGGAGACCCGGATTTAATCCCTGGGTCAGGGAGATCTCCTGGAGAAGGAAATGGCAACCCACTCCAATATTCTTGCCTGTAAAATCCTGTGGACAGATGAGCCTGGTGGGCTACAGTCCATGGGGTCGCAGAGAGTCGGACACGACTGAGCAACTTCACTTTAACTTGCATGAAATGTTCCCTTGGTATCTCTAATTTTCTTGAAGAGATGTCTAGTGTTTCCCATTCTGTGATTTTCCTCTATTTCTTTGCATTGATCACTGAGGAAGGCTTTCTTATCTCTCCTTGCTATTCTTTGGAACTCTGCATTCAGATGGGTATATCTTTCCTTTTCTCCTTTGCCTTTAGCTTCTCTTTTCTCAGCTATTTGTAAGGCCTCCTCAGACAACCATTTTGCCTTTTTGCATATTTTTTCCTTGGGGATGGTCTTGATTACTGCCTCTTGTACAGTGTCATGAACTTCCGTCCATAATTCTTCAGGCACTCTATCTATCAGATCTGATCCCTTGAATCTATTTGTCACTTCCACTGTATAATCGTAAGGGATTTGATTTAGGTCATATCTGAATGATCTAGTGGTTTTCCCTACTTTCTTCAATTTAAGTCTGAATTTGACAATAAGGAGTTCATGATCTGAGCCACAATCAGCTCCCGGTCTTGTTTTTGCTAACTGTATAGAGCTTCTTCATCTTTGGCTGCAAAGAATATAGTCAGTCTGATTTTGGTGTTGACCATCTGGTGACATCCATGTGTAGAGTCTTCTCTGGTGTTGCTGGAAAAGGGATCATAGTTGTATGGTGTATGGTGTTGTATGGTGATCATAGTTAACAATATTGTGTACTGGAAATTTTTGAAGAGGATAGATCTCAAATCTTCTCAACACATATACATACACACATAATGGTAACTGTGTAGACGTGATGGAAATGTTAATTAGCTTGATTGTGGTGATCTTTTCACACTATACACATATGTCAAAATATCATTATATACCATAAATATATACAGTTTATATTTGTCAAAGTATATCAATAAAGCTGTTAGAAAATCAACTGACCATAAACGTCACTTTTAATTTCTGGACTCTCAGTCTGTTCCATTGATTCGTATGTCTGCATGCCAATACTGTAGTGTCTCAGTTACATAGTAAGCTTTGGAATCATAAAGTATGAATCTGCCAACTTCGTTCATTTTCAAGCTTACTGTGGGTATTGTTAATCCCTTGAATTTTGTGTGAATTTTAGAATCGGCTTGTCAAATTTATACAAAGAAACCAACTGGGATTTTGATAGGAGTTGTTTTGTATCTGTAGATCAGTTTGGAAAGCAATGATAGTAAGTCTGCTACCCTGTTAAAGCAGGATGTCTTTCTGTTTATTTACGTCATTTTTTGTTTCTTTCAACAAAAATTTATAGTTATCAAAGGACAAGTTTTACACTTCTGTTATTAAATGTACTTCTAAATGTTTTATTCTTTTTGCAATTGTAAATGAAATTTTAAAAAATTTTTCTTTGGGATTGCCCACTCCCAGTTTCAGAGAAACAATTTATTTCTGTCATAGATCTTTTATTAAAAAAAAAAAAACTAACAGAAGTTTGGTCACGTGTCTACCTTCTATATACATGAGTGATGCCCAGGAAAACAGTAACTCCCTGAAATGGCCCAAGCCTTCATCTTAAATACCATCTCTAGCTAAAGACAAAAGAAGATTTGGGGGAGCTGGGTGGGGAGGAGGCCAGTTATGGGAGGTAAACAAGGGTAACTTTGTTTTGCAGAGTTAAGTTGTTATGTAAATTCAGGTCTTTGCCTCTCCTTTGGTAGGTGTTTCTAGAGGTTTAGTGCTGAACCTCTTCTCTTCCTGCTACAGATGGAGGTTTATCTCATAATGTAAATATCTCTTACAAAAGGTAACTTCTCAGTTTTTAGAGCTTCTCTTGTATCTGCTGTTTTGTTTGTTTTTATTTTTATTGAAGTACAGCTGATTTGCAATGTTGCGTTTAGTTTCAGGTGTACATCGATGTGAATCTGCTACGCACATACCTATGTCCACTCTTTTAGATCCTTCTCCTGTACAGGTCATTACAAAGTATTGAGTATTGAGTTCCCTGGGCTATACAGTAGGTCCTTACTAGTTATCTATTTTATATACAGTAGCGTGTATATTAATCCTAGTCTTCCAGTCCCCCACCCCAGGTATAGATCTTGTATCCTGTAATGTCACTGAGCTCGTTTATGAGTTCTGCTAGTTTTTTAGTGGATTCATTAGGATTTTTTATATACAGGATCCTGTCATCTGCTAATAGAGAGTTTTACTTCTTTCTTTCCATCTGGATGCCTTTCATTTCATCTTCTTGCCTACTGTGATTATCTAATCTCTACTAAAATATTGAATAGAAATGGCCAGAGTGGCAATTCTTATCTTGTTCCTGGTCTTAGGGGAAAGCATCCACCCTTTCACCAGTAAGTATGATGTCAGCTTGGGGATTTTGTAGGTGCCCTTTATCAGGTAAGGAAGTTCTGTTATTTCTTCTTTATTTTTTTTTTTAAGTACATTTATCTTCACCTACCCCAGATTCACCTGGCAAGTCTTATACATATAATAAATGGTCAATATATACATAATGGGTTTAAGTATTTTTAAGGTAATCGAAATCTCCCAAAGAATGAAGAAATCTGTCATGTAATAAACATTTTCTTTTTCTCTTCTCACAGAAATGATCCTGTCCTCTTAAATTAGGTATTTGTTTCATGTTAAATAATGAGATGTTTGTAATGAAGTGATATACTAAAAGAATAGGTGTATGTGGTCATCATGTCTGACTCTTTGCACCCCCATGGATTGTAGCCTGTCAGGCTTCTCTGTCCATGGGATTTTTCAGGCAAGAATATTGGAGTGGGTTGCTGTCTCCATTTCCAGGGGATATTCCTGACTCCAGGATTGAACCCAGGGAGAATCCCATGGGCAGAGGATCCTGGTGGGCTGCAGTCAATGGGGTTGCAAAAGTGTCAGATATGACTGAGCTACATTTTTCTGTATTTTTTAAAAATTGGTAATTATTTCTCAATGCAGTTCCACTCTGTTTTTCAGATTTGTACTATGGTGGGGAAGCTTTCTCCGTAGAACAGCCACAGTCTTTTACTTGTCCCTATTGTGGAAAAATGGGCTATACGGAGACATCTCTTCAAGAACATGTTACTTCTGAACACGCAGAAACATCAACAGAAGTGGTAAGTGAAGCAGCCTTGTGTCTAAATCATCCGGTAAAGTACATTGTTTCTAACACAAGATAGAGCCCTGTCACTATGTTTTGCCTCCTGTTAAGTGTACTGATACTGTTTGCATGATAATTGTTAAAATTATCTCTCAACAGCAACTTTTACACATCCTGGGAAGGTGCATAGTGCCCCCTTCTTGTCCCCACTAGCCTTTCTTTCCCTGTTGCAGCTAAAAGCAAATGTGGCATCTTAACCAAATTCAGGCGCCTTTAGTAAATGCATGGTGAAAAGGCTTAAAAAACCCTGACTTGAAACGCACATCTCTGTCTCTTTTTAAAAAAAATTTACTTATGTATTTATTTATGGCTGTGTTGTGTCTTTGTGGCTGCGCGGGCCTTTCTCTAGCTCCCGCGAGCAGGGCTGCTCTCTAGTTGGGGTGCTTGGACTTGTCAGTGCAGTGGCTGCTCTTGCTGTGGAGCATGGGCCCGAGGGCTCGCAGGCTTCAGTACCTGCCATGCATGAGCCTGATAGTTGGCGGCTCCTGGGCTCTAGAGCACAGGGCCAGTCGTTGTAGAGCACGGACTTAGTTGCTCTGTGGCACGTGGGATTTCCCAGTCCAGGGATCAAACCCGTGTCTCCTGCACTGGCAGGTGGATTCTTCACCACTGAGTCACCAGGGAAGCCCAGCACATGGCTTTTTATAGTATTCTTGCTACCTGGTTGATTTCTCTTCTGTAAGGAAACATTCATAAGAAAATTTTAAAATCTTTAATCACATATTAAGTAGTAATCCACTGTCACATCTCACTGTAACATGTCATTGGCCTTACTTGGTTTTCATCAGACCATATCTCTTGCTTCTTAGGTCAAAGCTTTGAGCCCCTAGAAGTTCCTCCTACTTTGATCTTTGCCAGTGGCCAGGGACTCAGAAAAACACGAGTCTTGCCTTGAAAACATTGTAGATAGTTTACCTAACATCTGAGTCAGCATATTTCCAACTTCAAGAAATGATGCATCACCCACAAAGAGTCCGCTTCCTTCATTTCCCATTGGTACCAGTAGATAGAGTGAAGCAGGAGAGCTGGGCATATGGGATGGGACTTGGAGAGCTTGGGCACAGACAGCTGCACACTGCTTCAGCGCAGAAGCCCCTGAACGTACTCAGAACAAATTAAGTGAAAATTAAAGGTGGAACCAGATGTTTGAGCTCAGCAAGAGCCCCTCTGAGTTGTAGAGTCCCTACTTAGCCACTGTCGTATTCCATCTCTGCTACAGCCCTGCAGTTACAGCTGTGAGGTTCACTCTTATTGCCACGTACAGTTAATTTGATGTTAAAGTTGTTATAAGGTTTATAGTCCAAGCAGTCGGTAAATTTCCATTATGTAGTTCTCAAATCAAATTTTCCTAACAGCTCATAAGTGCTCTCATTTACACCTTGTGGAACCTCAGAACACTGTTGTAACTTTTGACTTAATTTGTTCTTTTTATTCTGCAAAGGTGATTTTGCTTCCTTCTGAAACAGTCCTAGATAACAGTGGGGAGAGTGATGATTTTGACTGCGTGTCTACCCTGTTTGCGTGGAAAAGTTGGAATAATTTCTCTTTGGTTTAAATTCTGTTATATTTGAATATTTATATATCATAATAAGGCAGGGTTTCCCAGTTGTAAACCAGGCATTCTTAAAATCATTGTATTAGCCAATAGACCCTAGTATAGTACTGTACTTTCATCACCCCACTGGGACAGGACAGTGTGTCCGTTTTCCATATCTAAAATTGGAGAGTTCAGTGAAAATTCAAGTCCTCTCCATGAATGAAAAACTAATTGTTCATTTTTTAAAATGAGAGATAACCACCAGCAGCTTTGCCTTTATTTTTCCAGAAAGTAAATACAATTTATTTGTAGTCCTTTGTACCTACCTGATACACGTAGTTTGAAAATTAAATGCCATCTACACATTGCTTTTGTGATCTGTCTCTCATAAGTTGTGTTCAGTTATATGCCTTGCTTTAGTTCCCCAACTTTGGGAACATAGCTCAAGGCAGTGGCCATACTATTTTTTTCATATTCGTATTTGTGGAATACTGTAAGGATTTCTCCCTCCTCATCAGCTCTTAGTCTGCATGAACACTGCGTCTACCTCTGTTCCCATTCATAGAATACCAGACATTTCAAAGTGAAAAGTAGCAAGCAGACGAGAATCTTTGGTACGAGCGAGCTTGATTCTTTGAACCAGGTAGGTCGTGTCCCAGATCCAGGGCTGCATTCAGCAGGTGTGCCACATGTGGCATGCTGCCGGGGTCTGTGCTTAGGGATCACTGCTGATAACATGCCAGTTAAGTGTGTTGAATGCCTCTAGGTATATACGTGAAGCATGTTATAAGCTCTGATGTGCTACAGTTATATGTAAATATCCACCTGATTTTACTATATGTCCCCTCTCAGCACCCTCCCTTCCTCTGTTTTGCCAAGTCATGGTAAATCAGACATCTTTGAATTCTGGAGTTCAGTAGCAGTGACTCATGTCATTCTGGTAGGTAAGGAATTAAGAGTCACGTAATAACTGTATCTCCTTTTCTATTCCTGCTTATATTTTTCTTTCTAAATGCTCAATGTGCTGTCCTTCTTTGCCCCTGCATTTACTGCACCGATCCTCTGCGCCACCAGCTTGTACCGTCCTCTGGGACCTCATTCCTCTAACCATCGTCCCTTTGGAACATTTAGGGGCAGGAGGGTATATCACTGCAGATGTTCCTGTCATCATTAGGGAGTGTTCACTGATGCCTGGCATAGCTAATATGAAAGTCTATGGAAGGTTGATAGCTTTGTAGTTCTCATCTGTATTTTTGCCTCATTTGTTTCAACTTGGGACTCTAACGCCCTCACCTAAGATTCGCCTCCCTTCTTAAGGTTAATTTCCGATTACTTGAGCTTTTGATGTGAGGATATGGAGGATTCTTCAAAACTAGATATCATGAAAAACAACACCTGACGTAGAATGCATAGTGAAGCTGATTAAAATTTTACAAGCAGATTGGGTATAATCTCAAGAGTCTTTTTATAAACACCAAATCTGATAAACAGTGTGGTTTTTGAAGTTAAGGGCAAGTTCTTAAAAACCCTTATAGTTATAAAGTCAGGTAGATTGGGACAGCTACCTAGCTTTTGGTTGTGGGAAGAAGTAAGAAAGGAAGTAGTATGTACTTATCAAAATCTATCAGCTGGTGGTAGAAGTGAGCACTAGAGGTCGAATGGGAGTGCAAACGTGAAGGATCTGCTGAGGAGGTGGCCAAGGAGTGTGCAAGAAACGTGGTAGGAAAGAAAGCCTTGAACATAAAAACATTAAGCGTGATTCCTGATAATTTTCTTAAGTTTCACATTTGCTCAATAGCACTGCAGCTTATTAGAAAGCCTTCAGGGATTTTTACTGTTGTTTTTTAAGTGAAATGTACCTTTACCTCTAATTAATGATATATAATTAATATTTCAGTTCTTTGTTTAATAAACTCTTGCAATTTTATATTAAGAATGTTCCATTTTAAAAGGTAAAAGCACTTTCGGGTTCACCAAAGTTGTCTTCTCACATCTAGAAATCTGTGTTGCAGCATATTGCGCTGTTCATAGGCACATCAGTTCTCTAGTATTCCCTGCTGCAAGCGTTTCTCTTTCTGATTTTCATTTGGCTTACTCTTTGTTTTCTTCATCTCCAGAAAGGAGCATAGGGCAGTCTCCTGCTTTGAGGTGCTCTTCATCCATGCAAGTGATACAGCCCCTCCCATTTTAGTGAAGACCTAGATGTTTTTGTAATAATAGCATGGTTGTATTGTGTTCCATTTACACCAATTTGATAAAAAAAATAATAATAAAGGGAAAAGAATGATTTTAGAAATTTTCCATAATCAGACTTTAGACAATTTTATTCTTTTGTGGAAACATGATGACTTAAAAGGTCTTTTAAATCTTTTTTAAGTGAGTCAGAATAATCGGTTTTAGCTGATAATTTATTTAATATTTAGACAATTGAATGTCAATTAAAAGGAATCATAGAGCACAGAATAGAAATTACCCTCATCATTGTGGTATTTTGTGTATAAACAGTTAGATGCATTTGATTCCTAAATTAAACAGGCAGGAAAATATTAGATGAAGTAAACTGCAAACCAGAATAATGTGACAGATATGGTTTATACATCAGGGCTATGAGAAGTTACATATTTTTTAGTTTTACATGGGACTTTTAAATTTTGACCATCAATGTAGTATCTATTTCATTGAAAGACCATTTTAATATGTAGACATATAGAGCTGATAACTTCCCAACACAGGTGTTTCCTCATTAGAACCAGTAATAGTGATGTAAGCCATAATTTTTACAAACCTGCTGATACAACCTTGTACATTTTCTTAAATATTATAATTGACTATTTACTCTTATAAGCAGGTAATCAAGAAAAATAAGCATTTAAAAGCCAAATACACTTTATTTTAAAAATAGGCTTTGACTTACTGTTACTGCTTGTGTAGTCTGCTTTTCTGTGAACTAACAATGGTATTTTATTGAATTAACATAGGACTTGAAAAATACCTCTGCTGCAGGCAGCTATCTTGCTGCTGTTCAACTGCACTTAGATTACAGAAGACTGGTATTTGTGTTTTTCATTACTTTTGATGCAGAACACTTTCTATTTTATAAATTACTTTTTTCTATCTCTAGTATTTGGCTAACTTTGCACATTTTTAATAATAGTTATTTTGAGCACATTTACTTGTTTAAAATCAGACAGTAGTAATATTCTCGCTTATTAAGGGTGGTATCTTTTTGCCTTTTCATACTGTTCATGGACTTCTCAAGGCAAAAAATTTGGAAAACTGCTCAGCAGTGGCCACAGGACTCGGAAAGGTTAGTTTTCATTCCAGTCCCAATGACGGGCAATGCCAAAGACTGTTCAAACTACCACACAGTTGCACTTATCTCACATGCTAGCAAAGTAATGCTTAAAATTCTGCAAGCTAGGCTTCAGCAGCTAGCTGAACCACAAACCCCTAGATGTTCAAGCTAGATTTAGAAAAGGCAGAGGAACCAGAAATCAAATTGCCAGCATCTGTTGGATCATGGAAAAAGCAAGAGAATTCCAGAAAAACATATACTTCTGCTTCATTGACTATGCTAAAGCCTTTGACTGTGTGGATCACAATAAACTATGGACAGTTCTTCAAGAGACAGGAATACCAGGGACAGGAACACCAGACCACCTTACCTGCCTCCTGAGAAAGCTGTATGCAGGTCTTCTTGCAATGGTTAGAACCAGACATGAAACACGGACTGGTTCCAAAAGGATTACATCAAGGCTGTATATTGTCACCCTACTTATTTATTTAACTTATATGCAGAGTACATCATGTGAAATGCCGGGCTGGATGAGGCACAGGCTGGAATCAAGATTGCCAGGAGAAATACCAGTAATGTCAGATATGCAGATGACAGCAACCTTATGGCGGAAAACAAAGAGGAACTGAAGAGCCTCTTGATGAAAGTGAAAAAGGAAAGTGAAAAGGCTGGCTTAAAATTCGACATTCAAAAACAAAGATCATGGCATCTGGTCCCATCACTTAATAGCAAATAGGTGGGCAAATAGTGGAAACAGTGTCAGACTATTTTCTTGGGCTCCAGAATCGCTGCAGATGGTAACTGTAGCCGTGAAATTAAAAGACGTTTGCTCCTTGAAAGAAAAGCTGTGGTCAACTAGACAGCATGTTAAAAAGCAGAGACATTACTTTGCCAACAAACATCGATCTAGTCAAGGCTATGGTTTTTCCAGTAGTCACGTATGGATGTGAGAGTTGGACCATAAAGAAGACTGAACGTCGAAGAATTTATGCTTTTGGACTGTGGAGGAGAGTCTTGAGAGTCCCTTGGACTGCAAGGAGATCAAACCAGTCAATCCTAAAGGAAATCAACCCTGAATATTCATTGGAAGGACTGATGCTGAAGCTGAAAATCCAATACTTTGGTCACCTGATGCGAAGAACTGACTCATTAGAAAAGATCATGATGTTGGGAAAGATTGAAGGCGGGAAGAGAAGGGGACGACAGAGGACCAGATGGTTGGATGGAATCACTGACTCAATGGACATGAGTTTGAGCAAGCTCCAGGAGATGGTGAAGGACTGAAAGCCTGGTGTGCTGCCACGTATGGGGTCTCAGAGTCAGACACAACTGGGCGACTGAACAACAACAAAGGGTGATATAGCCATTGGTTTCCCAGTAGATTTTTGAGTTGATATTGATAGGAGGGAAGGAAATGTTAGGAGGCACGTTGGGGATTCTAGGTTGTTCTAGGATAATTCTGTTTATATGGGTGTCATGATATTTTAAAAGATGTTTCTATGAGAAATTAGTTCCTTTAGGTGATGTGAAAACCAGAAGGGGAGTCTTTTAAAATGTTATGAGAATCAGATGATGACAGCTTTTCCAAGAAAGTGTCATGCCTAGTATTTCAGAAGACGTGGTTACCATGGGTAGGTTTTTTTGCTCTGTACCTTCCTCTGTGTTGATATAAACTCCCATAGGGGAGATGAGTAGGCTGTTTGCAGAATGGGAAAAGCACCCAGTATGAAGGGGAGTGCTGGGAAGAGAGCAGTGCATGTAGAGACATTAGTTTTGAGTGTTTTTTTGGCCACTGATTTGATTTCTTCTTTGTCCTGTAAAACACTGATTCAGTGTCCAAACAGCTAATTTCAAGGTAGTGCATAGTAATGGAGCTTCTTTTCAGAAGGCATGCAGAAAAATGTGTAGAAAGTGTGGTATAAATTAAAGATGGGAGCCCCCTGACAGCTGTTGGCAAATTGTAAGGTAGCTTGGAAGTTCTTGAGCACTTTTCCCCACCTTGTCTCTTCTTCTCCTGGTACCCCTTCTTTTCCCATTGTGCTCCTCAGGTTAAAAAAAAAAAAAAAAAAAGGAAAACTGGTTAAGAAAATTATTTAAGATGCCAGTCTTGGTATTCACAGCTGAGGTGGTTTTTTTCTAGGAAATCCTACCAGACTCAGCCTCACTTGACATCATTAAGCTCTGGAGAAGAGGAGCCTACAGAGCTGCTGTCATTGTCAGACTCTAATTTAAACTCATTGTAAGCAATATAAACCCTACCTAACTTAGGTAGAGTCATTTGTGAGTTTCCACTAAAATTGTCTCTGGCTTTGGGTCCAGCATTCCCTGTACCTATCCCCCTGTGGCTTGAAGGTGCTTACCAGCACCACCTAACAACACGAGATGCCTCTTTCCTTTTCTTTCTCTAAGCCTGCAGGTGAAATATGTAGCTTTCCCCAGGATGGATGAAAACAGTAAAGCTTTGTTGTTGTTTAGTCGCTAAGTCATGTCCGACTCTGTGACCCCATGGACTGTAGCCCATCAGGTTCCTCTCTCCAGGAATTTTCGAGGCAAGAGTACCAGAGTGGGTTGCCATTTCCTTCTTCAGGGATCTTCCCAACCCAGGGATCAAACTCAAGTCTCCTGCATAGGCAGGTGAATTCTTTATCACTGAGCCACCGAGGAAGCAACAATCAAGCTTTCATTGGGGTTTTTCTTCTAAGTGTTCATGGACATAATTGCCCACATTCAGAGTGACCTGTGAACAGGATAAAGAAATGGGACTGCTCTGACCACTTTGGAATTATTTTTCATTATGGCTAAATTGATGTTTTTTCAAGTTTTATGAGTTCCCAACACATCAGTATACACATGGAATTCTAATTTATGTCAGGAAACATGTTTGAAACCAAAACTTTAATTATTTAGTACTTTTAAACCATAGATAAAAATGTAAAGGAAAACTGAAATTTTTATGTTTAACAAAAACTCCCTAACATTCTAAATGCTGCTCTTTGGAAGCAGGCAACAGTCCCAACCCAAGCATTAAAATGGGAAAATGGAACTGAGGAGAAAAATAAATTCAGTACGAAGTAGCTCATACTTAATTATAAGTTAATTTGAGTGTTCCAGTGCAACAACAGAAAGCGAAATTATAATTGAGTTAAATAGTGTGCTCCCTCAGCTCTTGAAAGAACCTGTACTGTGTTGGACAGATGGCCAAGGTGCACGTAGCTACAAGCTAGATGCTTCTAAGAAGAGCCCAGAGGTTTATTGCCCATGTAGCACAGATTTTCCACTTTTTGTATCTTCTCAAAGCAAAACTTCACCCTTCAGCCTTATTTTCATTATATCTACAGTTCTGATCAGATAAACTACTTTTAAGTTGGCAAGAGAGCCGAAACCCTGGAGTTACCAGTTAGCCTTAGCAACTGTTAGCTCAGTAGAATGCCACTTCTGTTTTTTGTATGAGGATTAAAATGTAATGCATGTAAGGGGTTTTGTGTGTCATCGTTTTGAATTCTAATAGCTTCTCCAGGATCATCACTTTTCAGTAAAAGAAACTTTGTTTAAAACACCCCCACTGGGGACTTCCCTGGTGGTCCAGTGGTTAAGACTCTGTGCTCCCAGTGAGGGAACCAGAGTTCAATTCCTGGTTGGGAAACTAAATCCCACATGTATCAGTGAAGATCCTGCACAATCAAATAAATAAAAACAAAACCAGAAACACTCCCATTGTACTGCAGATGACTGGAAAATCTGCCTTACAGAATAAACCTAGGTTATTTCTAGAGGTGAATTCAAGAGCCGCTTAAAAAGGAAGACACGAATTGTGTCCCAGACATGCTGCTCAAGTGCTTAGTCGTGTCCGACTTTTTGCGATCCCATGGACTGTAACCCGCTGGGCTCCTCTGTCCATGGGGATTCTCCAGGCAAAGGTACTGGAGTGGATTGTCGTGCTCTTCTCCAGGGGATCTTCCCAGCCCAGGGATCGAGTCTCCGTCTCTTACATCTCCTGCATTGGCAGACAGGTTCTTTACCACTGTCACCACCTGGGAAGCCCCAGACATAAATTGTACCTAAATATTTACTCAGTAAATACTTAATTAGTTAATCCATGTAGCAAAACTACACAATATAACAAATATAGCCAGTCAGAACTTTAACTTTACCCAGTTATCTGGACTTCACAGCATAAGTCCTTTACTTAATGGAAATTAGGACCCAGTTGAAAAGAGCAGCACAGAAAGAAGTGTGGTTATTGTGCTTCAGGAGTTGCCCCTATCTTAAATGACAGACACAAGGCTTTACTTAAATGTTTTATTTGAATTTACTACATAATCTGTCTCTATATATTTTGTTTAAAAAAAGGAAGACCCAGACCAACTTTTAAAAGAGGCTATTTTTGGAAATGTCCTTTAGACACCTGGTTTGGAACTCAGAGCATGATAAGCATATAAGTTGGCAGAACACATCAAGTGGGGAGCTTTGTTTTTTGTTTTTTTTCATGAAGTGAACTTTGATTTCAAAGCTAGCTTGGGAAGGCCTAAGTAACCTTATGCTAGAAAGTTAGTGTAGTATTAACACAGGAGAATTATGTGTTCTTTCTTGTCTGATTACTGGAAGGAAAAAACACATTCACATAAAGAAATAAGCAGAGCTTTTCTGGAGACAGTAGAGTTACGGCAGCAGACAGCTTCTCACTGCACTTTGATTTTGCTTTAGAACTTGTCAATCCTCAGGGACAAGGGTATTGTGATCTTTTCAATCATGATTAACTTCATAAGTTGACTCACAGCTGTAATAAAGGAATGAAGAATGGAAAAGGAGTTTTCAAGAAATGACAGGGAAACACGGAGCAGGGGCTGTAGAAGGCCTTGTGTATGAGAAAAAGTGGGGGTGCCTGAGCAAAAGTTAACTGAGTTGTTAGCTCTAATTGAGGAAACCGGTAGAACACAGTATTTCCTTTACTCCACTCTTTGCCCCCAGACGGATAATGTTAGAAGGAAGGCTGTTCTAGGTCATGCCTGCATCAGTTATTAAGGACAGTTTGGAGAGGGAAGCATTTGCTGGTCTTACTCAAGACCCTGTATGCCCTTGTAGTTCTCAGTGTGTCTCTCCAAGCATTAACCAGGAGCATTGCTTCTAATACATCATGTGAAGTAGCGCTTTTTGAAGTCGTCAGATTCTGGGAATACAAAGCACAATGGCTGCCAGCATGAAAGTGAAAGTGAGGTTGCTCAGTCGTGTCCAATTCTTTGCTACCCCATGGATTGCAGCCTAAGCAGCTCCTCTGTCCAGGGGATTTTCCAGGCGAGAATACTGGAGTGGGTTACCATTTCCTTCTCCAGGAGATCTTCATCCCTGACCCAGGGATCAAACCCAGGTCTCCCGCATTGCGGCAGACGCTTTACTGTCTGAGCCACCAGGGAAGTCTGTCAGCGTGGTAAACTTAAAACAGGGCCTCTACACGCACCGTATGGCATGTCTAGAAAGCAAACTGGCTTTTCTGATACAACTGGAGAAAAATGCCAAAAGGAGTCAGGATTTTGTGAATTGAGGTAGCCCTTGAGAATGGGTGTTATTTCAAAAAGTGGACAGAATGGGAAGGAATGGCATTACTCAGAGGGAAGAGACATGAACCAGGATTCAGTGACAGAAACAACATGGTAGGTGGAGAGGATAGAGAGTCATCGATTGTTGCGGACTTGGGTGGGAAACAAAATCAAATGCGCCAAATGGGGCCAGATAGTAGAGAACCTTCAAAACCAGAGTATTTGTCCACCAAGGAACGACCTTGCTCCACCCTCATGCCATCTCAGCTCTCAATTGGGAAGGGAAGGATAGTAGGGTTTGAGTGATTCTCTAGTTCTTTTGAAACATGATGAACTTAAACATAGTGATTATGTTGATGAACATGAATCCAGAAAGGGTAGAATTTACCCCGAAGCATTTGCTTCCTGTTATAGGAGCATAATCATCAGAGAAATGATGCTTCAGACATCCAGTGTCATCAGAAAGTAATAGTAGATGGTGATGTAGGGAAATCACAGCCTTTGAACCTGTATTCTCAAAAGGAAAATGTTTCTCATGGATCTAAAATTAGAACAGAAAAAGAAATCAAGCTTGTGATCCAGAAACCTAGTCAAGAAGTGCTGATTGCCAAGGTGGTTATTTCACTTAAGGCATTTGCTGTTGAGAAGAAGGATGGTGTCCCAGGATCTGAGATGAAGGGCAGAGGCAAGGGGTCTGGGAAGATGGTGCATCAAAGTGGATCATCCTGCTGGTGGAGAAGGAGCCTGGCTCCTCAGCAGGTGCTGAGTGATTTGGTGAAAGACCAGTTTCTCTAATGCTGCAGTCTAGGTTCCAGGTTATATGCTGGATCATAAGCAGTTTTTTAAAATGCATTTTTCTGTAGCAGTAAACAAAACCGGCAAAAAAACCTATTGTGAAGTCTATCCAAAAAAGGGGAGGGAGAAAGGAAGAGAACTCACCATATCATAGTAACTTAACTCTTCCTCTCTTGTTTTAAAGCACTGAACAGAGCCAGACAGAGAATACCATCTGAAGGGGGTGTTCCAATTCAAGAAAGAGGCTGGGGGAAATCCAAACTTGCTTAGACTGGTTGCTAATTGTAGTGGGGGCTGGCTTAAAAGCAAGCTGATTTTTTTTTTTTTTTTTAATGCACATAACCTGTCATAGGGAAAAGGTTTTGTAAGTTCAGTAGTGACTTATACCATTTTACCTAATGACTTCAGGAGGTGCGTTCTAGACACTGGTCACACAGGTGACCACCCATGTTAAGGATTTGCACTGACTGGTTGCTCGCTGGCCATCATGCCCTGGGACCATATGAAAAATGGAAACTCCATTATGTTTTTGGCATGGGGTCTTACCTCAGCACATTGGTAAAGGCTCCCACAGATGCTGCAGATAAAAAGCAGGACTGATGGTGACTCAGTGGCAGGATGAAGCAGAGGGAGAAGACTCGAGGGAAAGCAAAGACTGAGAATATCAAGGACATTGTGAATAAGGAGGTAGGGGGGTAGCAGGGGACAACATTTGGTGTTTCACACAACAGGGTAAGTATTATTTTGCAATACCATTGTATATTTAAGCAGTGTTTACCAAGCTTTCTAATTATAAACTAACTGGGATCCTTCTCAAAAATACAGATTCTCAAACCTAGAATTACTTTCTAGGCAGGGGTCTAGGAAACTCTATTTTTAACAAATGCTCCAGATGAATGATATCCTTAGCCAAGTTTCGGAAACACTTAGGCCAATTCAGTCAGCCTTAATAATGTCAACAAATTGTTGTGATTTTTTAAAATTGTATTTTATTTTAGTATAGTTGATTTATAGTGTTAATTGTCATAATTTTGAGTTAATGTAAATTAATGGACTTTTCTTGTCCTAGTGATAGGTACTGTTGTATCATGTGGCAGTAGAATTATGATAAATATCAGTGTTGACAGACTCATAATTTTAGGGTCAGTAGCTTATCCTTTGTGTGGAATTTGCCTGTCTTGGGAAGTAAAGATGCACTCAGAGATATGCTGCATTTGTGCCCTTGGGTGCACAGTGGCATCTGCCCCTTTCCATTCTCACCTCATCTCTGTTCCTCCTGCCCCACTTCACTCTTGTTTTTCCCTCTTCCTCTTGAGCCCTGCATTGTCTCAGAAAGTACAACCTTGAGTTACCAAAGCTTTTATCCTGAAACATGAGTTTGCTTGCTCAATATAAAATGTAAAAACTTGCATGGTGGCCTCTGGTCCCATCAACACTTCATTTTCCCTTCCAGGTCCTCATTTGAGTTAACTTCGTATGACCCAAGGGTGGCAGCATCTTCCACTTGGTTCTCATCTAGTCTCCTGATTCTCCTGTGCCAGCTGCCGAGCTAGGTGGCCCTTCCACCCCAGTGATTCTTTACCCCCGATTACTAGGAAGTGTTTGTTTCTGTTTTATTTCTCTCTGGATGGAGCGGTCTGTATACCTTCATCCTGCCTTATCCCTATAGTAAAATCTAAAAGATTCTAAGTCACAGAACTGAAATTCTCAGACAGTAGTATATAGAAGGATCTTGATTTTTCTTTCTGTTTTACATCTCTAACTCAAGGGTACTGTTTTCTAGTTTGCAGGAGATTGTCAGTCTTACTAGAACATTCCTAGTATGTTTCGTATCTGTGCTTCCCCATTCTGTCTTCCTTCCAGGAATGCATGTTCTCAAGGAGACTTTTCTCAGCTCAGTCCATTTACTTGCATCATTAGAGAACTGCAGCTTCTGTAGCTGTCTCGTTTGTGCAGTTTAGGTTATGCATAGATTTTATCCAAAGACTAATCTAAAGGGAAGTACCTTAGAAGGAAGATGCCTTCCTTTATTTTCTTTTTGGATAACAATCTTATACATGCAACTGGAGATTGTTTTTGCTTGTCTAAACCATGTCGATGTTTTTGCTTTTAACAAATCTGGTCGCAGTTCCCACAAAGAAAGAAATCACACTGTCCTGCATTTCTCAAAGAGTTTACAATCTATAGACAAGGCAGAAACATGTGAAAAGTAAAATCAGTATATCAGACTCTACCCCACACTGTCACACAGCACAGGAAGCTACGCAGTAAAAGCCAACTTTCTGGTAAGGAGAGAGTTGATTATCTATAAACATAAACAGATCCAGTTGCTTTTCTCTCTGACACAGAAAAAATAACCATCTTTCTGGCATCTTCTGGGAAAAGCATAAGCATGTCTATGTGCTTCTTTCTCTCCTTTGCCTCAGAGGTACGTCCCATCGTGACCTCTCTCCTTCTTTTGCACACTGTCGTGCTTCAGTGTTTTTTTTACCTGAGCATCTTTAGTCTTCTTGATGCTGTTTCTCAGAGTCCTGAGGCAGATCATCAGGACAGCTGACTGTTTGCATATTAGGAGAAACTGGATCATAGCAGTCTCCGGGACTTCCAGTTTCTAGCCATTAGAGACAGGGATCTGTGTTCGCTCAGGCTCTAGGATCAGACTAGTTTGTCTTCCCCCCATATCCCAGTGCTGTCTGTCCAGGTCTCACCTTTCTCCTGCCACCTCCTCTCCAGTGTCTCTCCTTTGCCACTCTACAGTGAGCCTGCAGTAAGGTTAATCAGGTGCCTGGTTTTACTCCCAGTGAAAGAACTTGGGCACATGACACATGCAGTGGCAAAGTTGAATCTCGTATCCTACCCTCATCTCCCCTGTCCCTGGAGGGGCACAGGCCAAAACCTTCCACTGTCCAGGTCCTGGGGCTCCCTTTGGTTGTGCTCCTTAGCTCAGACTTTCCTTCTTGGCTCTGTTCTTTGAGATTGAAGTTCATACTTCAGGGCTTGGCTCCCACTTTTAGGCTATCATCTGTCCAGTTGGATTTCTGAAAAAGTAAGGGCTTCAACCCTGAAAATTCCATGTTCTTTCTGTCCTTCCCTTCTCCTGCCTCCTATTTCACCACCTCTGTTGAAACTACTGTTTCAGAAACCACACTCCCAACCTCTCAAGCCTCCTCTGCTCTGATCACAAGCTTTTGTCCTGCCTCCCATCCCTCTGGGAGATAAAGTTCTAAAAATTATCTCTACCCCCTTTCCCCTCTGAGAAGTCCCATTCATTAATTAATAGAGCATATTTGCCTATTATCAGTTGTCATTGTCTGTCTTACTGTACCACATTCAGGGTGGTTAAGCTTGTGCCGTTGCATTTTTAATAAGAGCTGTGCTGTCTTGTTCGGTGATTGGCCCTCGAGTCTAGGTTACTTTAGGGAAAATTATGTCTCAGCGTTTACCAGTCAGTCAGGACTTAGACATGAACGTGCACTAAATGGCACACTGAAAAACTTTTTTATGAAAAATAGTTTGCTAGACCATGCAGACGAATTTGCCAGAGCACCGATTTGACCGGTGTGTTTAGAAGTGTTGTCTGACCCCGACAAATGGTCTACTTCAGTGGAAAGTCACCACATTCAGGCCTGCGGCTCTTGTTCAGTCTCCGCGCTGTACACTAGTTCAGGATCTGCTGTATTTTTGCCTGGTTAAAACATGGTCAAGGTAAAAATTACAATGAAGTATTCATCCAGAAAGATCCCTGATCAGTGTTCATCGATAAGTAAATCTGCTTTCTCTGCTTTCATTTCAGATTTGTCCAATATGTGCAGCGTTACCTGGAGGCGATCCTAATCATGTCACGGATGACTTTGCAGCTCATCTTACACTTGAACACAGAGCCCCTAGAGATTTAATATCCTTTGAGATGCAACAAGGGGAAAAGTTGTTTGCAACATTTGTCATTATGATGACTTTTAAGGGCAGTATTCATAAGGAAAAAACAAACCTCCGAATTATCTTAGTTGATTTGACATTTTCCTAAAAGTGATACAGCGTTGAGGTGCAATTTCTTATTTCTCTTTTTCCATGCTGTGACCATTAAATGAAAAGTGCTCAGTAAGTGAAATTCACTTGCTTATTATCTTCAGTTCTTTGCCATCAGGATTTTTTTTTTTTTTAAGACAATTTGACCAGGTTACAAGTCTTCAGGAGGGTGTTTTCATACAGAAGTGGAAAATGCTAATCCAAATTAAAATACGGTTAGTGCATTAACTGTATGGATGATGTACTTGCTCGCCATCTGTGTTCTCTGTTGCCATAGTCTCTTATAGGCTGGGTGGTGGGCAGGTGTGCCCCGTGGGGCTTCTTGCCCATCTGAGTAGGACAGCATAAGGTCAGATCCAGTTCTAAATTTCTTTCCCACTTTGACTTCTGCTTCTCCTCCCAAGCCAGTCTCATGATGGTTCCTGACAGTATTCTTTATACTCTGCAAGAGATTACTGGCCCACCAGAGTACATTGATTTGTAGACTTGGTGCTTCTGGTTTCAAGTTATGAATTAATTGTCTTTCTAAAACTATCACGTATTAACTTAGGGCTGTGTGCTCTTGGGAAGGTTTTAGTGTTCATTGCAGTCTGAAGCAATCAAAAGCTAATCACAAGCTTTCTCCCTGCCAGACTCCATTCTGATACCTTTGCTTGCCTCCTGGCAATCATAAGACAACCTTAGACTTGGTGTTCCTGTCCTTCACCTCTCAACCCTTAATCGCAGAATGTAATTTTCTTATCAGAAATTTGACCCTTTAGAGTTTGGGGGAAGATAAGTGGAAACTAATGGAAAGCTTCCCTGGTTGCTCAGATGGTAAAGAATCCGCCTGCAGTGCAGGAGACCAGGGTTCAATCCCTGGATCAGGAAGATCCCTTGGAGAAGGGAAATGGCAGCCCACTCCAGTATTCTTGCCTGGAGAATCTCACAGAGGAGCCTGGCAGGCTGCAGTCCATGAGGTGGTAGTAGTTGGACATGACTGAGCAACTAACACTTTCACTTTCAAGTGGAAACTAATAAGATAAAGCTATGGAACCTTCCTGAGAAATGAGAAGATCAGCCTGGTCTGAGCCAGTCTGGGGCAAGTACTGAATGAACAGAAGAGCCCACTCTTCCTCCCTCCTAAGTGCAGGGGATGCTAAAAGCAAAATGAAGAAAGTGGTGCTTACTTATTTTTTGTTTCCCCCAAGAACATGAAAATCCAAATGGGCCAAGAATACTTTTAGCCTGTTAGTTACTTCCCATTTTGTATAAAAGAATTCTGTAACAATACCCAGAAGAGTTATACTTGATCCATTCTTCACTCCATCTTCATGGAGTAGCTAGGCAAAAAAGTTTTAAAAACCATGCCATTATCCTGTACTTCTCCAGCAGGTTCAAGGACCTCTAGTGAAATTAGCATCCATTCAGTAGAATGTCCCATGTCATCCACATCCATTTTTTGTAGATGTGTATGAGTCTTTCATTACCAAGAAAAAATAAATTATGTAAAATATGAGAATAAGAGAAGTCATGTGCTGCATTTTAGATTACTAGCAACTATTATCTTTAAATTCTAGAAAGTAAAGTGGTGGCATAGCAGTTTTCCTGAAAATATAACTAATTTGTCAAGTTCTTCAAGTGCCACTATGTGATAATTTTGTTTGACATGAGAGAGTGACTTGTTTCTAAGCCTCTTTGTAACTAGGCTTTTTTTTTTTTTGTACTTTGATAGAACTCTTCCTAAAGTGTACTTTTTATTTTTTTTAATTTTTTATTTATTTGGCAGGGCTTCCCTGATAGCTCAGTTGGAAAAGAATTCGCCTGCAATACAGGAGACCCCGGTTGTGTCAGGCTCAGTGGTTGCAGTGTGGGCTTAGTTGTTCTGAGGCATGTGGAATCTTAGTTCCCAAACCAGATATCGAACCTGTGTCCCCTCCACTCCGAGGCAGATTCTTAACCACTGGACCACCAGGGAAATCCCTAAAGTGTACTTTTTATACTTTTACAAATAAAGTGTGATGGTCATAACATCACTTTCTGTAGAGCCCAAGCCTGTGTCATGAATCCCATGCAAGGATGTGCATTGTGGCTGCCCACCCTGTCCCCGCATGACTCCTGAACTGGGAATCCAGCACAAAAGTTAGCCTGCATTATGTAGCTGTTCTGTTGGCTGCTTTTTGGTTTGTGTTTTGTTTGGGGAATTTTTTTTTTTTAATGGTGTAAAGTTGATTTACAATGTTGTGTTAGTTTCTGCTGAATAACAAAGTAAATCAGTTATACATATATCCCCTCTTTTTTAGAATTCTCTTCCTATATATTGGCAGCTTCAAAAGAAAATCTCTTCCGTTATAACATGTGGCTCCCCCGGCCCCCCTCTCCCCTCCCTCCTCCTTGTACACTCACACTTGCCTGTGTAGAGACACAGTGTTGTCTTCACAGGTTTTGACTGCTGTTTGCTCCCCAGGACTTTCTTCAGTTTAACTCACACATATGTGTGTAAGATGGTTTGACTTCTTGATAAATGTGCTGTTAACTCTGTGTGTCCACTTAACACAAGAAATTCAAATCTGGTTTTCTGCTTAACAGCAGTATTAGGGGGAAAAAAAAGAAAAACACATTGACAGATTAAAACTGATAGTTGAAAGGAATCTTTGGCTCCTGAATTTAAATTATTTGTACTATTCCTTTCTCGTTACAGATGGTCACTGAGATTTGATTAGCCTGTATATTAGCACAACTCTCACCAGATATAAAAACTGATGGTTATTATTTGTGCTTACTGTGATATGAACATATATGGCTAAGGGAATATTTCCCTCTGGGTATCTGACCAGGTGGCACCTTTCACCTTGTCAGGTGATATTAACTCTGGCCCTTGTAGCTGGAACCTAGGAAGAGACTTCTTCCCATCTGGAGAAACTTTTTTTTCTCCTTGAAAACATACACACATATACAATATAGACACACAGTATATACATACATTGCTTTATATTCCAGTGTCCATTTTTAGAGTTAATAGCCTTCATAGACATAGTTGTGCCATTTGTATTCTAAATGTGTGTTTTAAAATGCTTACAATTTGGGAAATCTGCGTGCTTATCTTGCAAGGGCTCCAGTGACTTCTTTTATATATGTATTTTATTCTTACTATGAAATACCCGAGTCCTTTTCTTAACCTTGGAGTTATGATGAGTCGAGCGGTGTCCGACATGTACGTAGAATGTTTCACCCTGGCCGGGGGTTAGGAGGTCCTCGTGCGCGCAGATCAAACATGCACTTTACTAGCAGTTCTACTGGTGGACTTTCTTCTTCTCAGAGTTCATATTCTCCAAGCAATAGGGAAGCCATGGATCCTATAGCTGGTAAGTTAGTTTTACATCCTTAAGGGAAATGGCCGGGGATGGGGGGCTTCCTTTCAATTGGGGGAGTAGGATTTACGTTTCAGTCTCATCACCCTCCTGTGTTCCTTGACAAAATTCCCTGAAATTCGATAAGTGTAAAATATGTTTAAAGTAGACCATGTAGGGAATTCCCTGGTGGTCCAGTGGTTAGGATTCGGTACTCTCACTTCTGAGGGCCCAGGTTCAATCCCTGGTCAGGAAACTAAGATTCTGCAAGCCACATAGCAAAAAAATAAAAATATTTTTAAAGTCGAGTAGAACACGTAAAGTAGTTCATATTATTCTGGCATTTCTTTAAGTACTCAGAGGTTTAAAATGATGAGGAACGTCTTTGTTCTACTTGTGACCTCCAATGAAACCCAAGAAAATCATTGAAGGTTTCAGAGTTGAAAGACCTCCAGAATTCTGTGGTTCAACCTCCTTCGTAAGCACACAGATAAGAAAACTAATTGACAAGACTAAAGAAGTAAGCTCTCTCATGGAATGAAGTCAAGTAGGAATGTTTTGTACTTGTCTTAATTTGAGAATTATATTGTTATGAAACATTCATGTTCTAATAGCTTGGGAAAGTCTTACTTTAAAAAATCATTTGAACAGGTAATTTGTACCTGGATCTAATGCATGGCCAACCTGGACAACCGGCAGCAGAGCACTAAATTTGACAGTCAAAATGTCAGAAGTTGTTGTAGCCTAAGACCCTGAAAGACATGACCAGGCATTAAGAGTCCAGGAGCCTGGGCAAGACTAAAATGTGTGCACACAGTGGGATTTGCACCTGAAACATGCCGAATGTAAATCTGTCACCAAAAGTAGGAACAGTGTTACTCATAGAATCTTCTCTAAATTATGAGCTATTCAGTGTAAAATCTAATTCCAGATGTGCTTTGGGCATTTGGATGTACAAGAAGCCCCAGAAAAACTTGAGTTTGGGGGATTTTAAAAAACACTGCTTCATCCAAAAGGAATATATTTACCTGCTGTCTTTGGTAGTAGGCTCTAAACATTAAGTGATTTCTGGGGGCAAAGTTCAAATATGAGACGTTTTCTCTATTCAGTTTTTTTCTCAGTGAAAATTATGTTAGTGAGGGACTGTATGAAAAAACTGTGTTAAGAACCTCAGGGATTAAACTGCTGTGAGCAGTAAGGCAGAAACCTGCCCTGGAAATGAGTTTTAATGATGAAAAGCTTTGCCAGCCTGAGAATGTCCAAAAGGCAGCCATCAACTCCACACAAGCCACTGGGAGAAGGCAGGTGCTGCACCTCCCTTAGCTGAGAGGCTCCCAGCGAGCACAGCCTTGTGCAAACAGGAGTCTAAATAAAACAGGCTATGCAGTTGAGAGCCCGTCAGCCTCAGCGGTCATCACTGGAGCAGTGCCCTGCGACTCAGAGAGCAGCCCCAGAAGGTGCGAGAGAAAGGAGGCAGGGCAACCACAGTGAGAAACAATGCCGATCTCTCTCTCTGGTTTAATTCTGAGAGGCATTCAATCATTACATCAGTGTTGGAGTGCCCGCTATGTGTCAGGCACGGTTCTAAGAACCAGGAAAGCCATGAGCAGTAGACTTACTCCCTGCTTTCATGGAGGTCATATTGAGAAGGCTTATATTATGCTTGGACCAGTGGATGAAACACCTTAAATACTAAATACCGAGAGAAAGGATAACTAAATCAACCCGTTGTGCAAACAACTGAAAAACCAATTTGCTGTTTCACTTAGAAAGAATTATATGTGAGCTAATAGTCATACGTATGTTTACATTTCCCTCACACAACTCCCACCTCCAGAAGGCATCCTAAAAGGTAGTAAGCTCCAAGCTGAGACTGTATGTTGCCCCAGGTTACCTTCCCGTTGATGATCGCTTTGAATGTTCGTCTGGTAAAAGGATGATGGTAGCATTTTGTTTTCCTCCTACTGCAGTGGACATTAATGTCTTCATTTCCTCTGACAGAGCTTTTATCTCAGTTATCGGGAGTGAGACGTTCTGCAGGAGGACAGCTGAACTCCTCTGGCCCTTCCGCTTCTCAGTTACAACAATTGCAGATGCAGCTGCAGCTCGAACGGCAGCATGCCCAGGCGGCACGGCAACAACTGGAGACCGCACGCAACGCAACCCGGCGCACTAACACAAGCAGTGTCACCACTACAATCACGCAATCCACGGCAACAACCAACACAGCTAACACAGAAAGCAGTCAGCAAACGATCCAGAACTCCCAGTTTCTTTTAACAAGGTAGTTCATTCATTAATGTGACTTGGAGAAGTATTTTGTAACACTGCAGTCTGAGATGACCTTTGCTCTTTTGTCCTTATGTGTGTTCTTAAAGCCTCGACCTTTGCTCAGACCTTTAAAACTCACAGAAAATCTAATCAAAATCTGTATTCAGTATTGCCTCAAAACTAAGAAAAATAATTGTTTGCTTTAAATAAACTGGGCTTCCCAGGTAGCACTAATGGTGATAGCCCAGCTAAAGAATCCATCTGCAATGCAGGAGACCCTGGTTTGATTCCTGGGTTGGGAAGATCCCCTGGAAAAGGAAATGGCAACCCACTCCAGTATTCTTGCCTGAAGATTTCCATGGACGGAGGAGCCTGGCAGGCTTTACATTCCATGTGGTCTCAAAGAGTCAGACACAACTGAGCAACTTTCACTTAGATCAACTATGAATGCTGATAACCTTGTTCTAACAGTATCTCATCATCTGATAGGAATTTCCTTTCCCACATTGCCCATAAAACGTAAACACAGTATCATTACATATATGGGGCGTATTAGGTATAGTTATTGTCATAATTAACATTGCTTTCTTTTTATAGCCGGTTTCAGTCTGCTCTGAAATATCCCAAAGTACAAGCAAGATTTTATAGTGTGGTGGTTTTCTTCTGAGAATTTCTGAAGAAGTAAAATTTAAATGTTTGTGGTTAACATATACAAAAGTAGCTGTTTTAAAAAATGGTTTAGCACAGTGTAAAAAATACTTAGAACACACAGTAAATGGCTCTGCTGGATGGAATAGAGTTCATATTTGTTCTTGAAAGCTACCATTAGCAACTGAATATGTTCCTCTGCTGAGACCTCATGGGCATTTTATGTGACTTTTAAAAATAAAAGAATTTTAGAAAGAGCAGTGATGAGTAGACACAGGGTCAGCAGATAATGAGCCTGGTTCTAATTTGGACTTTTAATGGAACAGATAGGAATATAAAGTAAAAACTGTAAAAGGAAGAAAATTAGTGGAATATAGCAGTTGCCTCCAAAAAGTAATGTGACAGATATTAGAAAAAAGCATTATTTCCATTTATCTCTCTCTTATCTCATGCTTTTAAACATCTCTTGTTAGTACAGTGGCACATGTGTATAGTTGTAAATAACATATCGTGGGTGCAGAATAAAAAATGCTTGCCAATTCCTGCAAATAGGACCCCTGTCAAGAGCCCCAGCTTTTACCAGTTTGGACCTTAGGCAAGTCACTTTACTTCTCCAGACTGTAATTAATATCCCTTGAGTTTTAACTCATTTGAGTGAGAATTGTTTCGAGGATTAAATGGGAGCACTGGTATGTGTATGCTCTAATTCAATGTCTGGCATATAACAAGAGCCCAATTAACAGTACTTATTATCATTTGTTACGGCTCTAAGGAGGAAATTTCAAGTGAGAAGTTTACCTTTGGATTATTTCTGCAAAGTGAGTAACTATGCCTGATTATTACCAGAAAACGTTGCTTCAGCATAGAGCAATCACAGAGCCACAGATGGATCCATCCTTCTGCCACGTAGCTTACCAGTAGGGACTGACAGACTGCAGGCTTCCAGCTTGCCGGGCTGGGTTCCGGCCTCAGAAAGGAACCCTACCAGTGTGTTGTCTGATGCAGGTTCGCTGGCCTGTGGGTGGAATGAATGTCCTGTCCCACTGCCCTTCAGAAGAGACATCTTCCACCTCTTTTCCACTCCGGTTTTATTTTGTTTCTGGAGCTCCAGCCTCAGTGAGCTTGATCTGGAACTTTTCTCTGTGCAGTTATTCTGCACCACCCCACACCAGCAACCAGGAACAATAGGGTGGCCTCTGAGTGCTCTCCTTAGATCCTGGTGGTAGCTTCTGAAACGCCCCCTTCTGTCATCTGATACTGTACATTGCATAGTACCTAGCAATTGATAGACCGCTCTCTACATCTTTCATTGTGTCATTAAATTCTGACTCATAAGGTTTATCTAAGGCAGCATTTCCTCCAAAATATTCCCTGGGACTTTGTATAGTCTAAGAAATATAAATAGTTATTTATGTTCAAGTTTTGTTCCTGGGAAATAAGCTTGGGCAAAACTAAGTAACAAAAATAGTTTATCTACTGTTGAGCGTCTTCCAACTGCAAATACATAAATGTGCACACGGAGAATCTTCAAGCCCAGGAGAATGGCTGTGACATTTCCAAGTGGAAATCCTTGTCATTGGCCCACAGCTGTAATGTGATACATGCCTTGTCTTGGTCTGTTTGACTGGGGGCAGTTCCTGCTCCCACTGTCTTGAAATTGATGGTGCAACAGTTTCTTTGGGATCCACCAATGATGGACCTTTCAGAAACCAACTGTAAGTGCCTGTGTCAGATCCCAGTCTCTTGGCAATGGAGCCAGCTAGTTTTGCTCACTCCAGGCTGAAGCTTCTTACAAGCTTTGCAGTTACTTCCAGATCCCAGATGAAGACTGGCCCACCAGGAAATCTAGCCTTAGTGCTGTTTTTATCTCCCTCGCCCCTTCAGGAGTGAAATATATTCTCAGTTATTTCTTAAAAATCAAAACTGTAATATAAGAATTACGTGATTTCCAAAAGTTTGGGGGGCCTTAGCCTGCATGTTTCTAGTTTGCCTGTTTGCTATGTAAATAGTTGTCTCTGCATCTTTTCTCTTTATAATGGGTTTCACTTCAGTTTATTTTTCTTTTTAAGGCTTTTTCCAAAACTGAGAATGTGGAATGTACTTCATTTCTTAGCAGTTTCAAAGTTTTGATTTTGAATATGTAGCCTATTGGTCAGTCTCCTCTTCCAGTGTATACTCTCTTGTATCCTGAATTTGGTTTTAATTATAAATGTCATCAGTCATTTCCTTTGTTGTGTGGATCTAATGTCGTTACTTTCGAGAGCCTTCTGTGTTCTTGCAGTTCTGAAATTCAGATCTTTTGTTTTCTGAGCCATTAATCTAATGGTTGAGTGGTTTGAACTTGATAGCTGTGAGATTTTTGAGCGTCACTTAACCTCTTCAGTTTCTTCTTCCCATAAATTGATAATAATGAAACCTAATTTGTAGGATTAAAAGAGATTATCCATACAAAAAACACTTAAAGCCCATAGTGTCCGTCATATCTCCTCCATTGCTACTTTGAGATGCCCCCGTGCCTTCCAGCCCAGGTGGGACTGTGGAGACCAGGTGCTGGGTGCAGGTGAGCATGGACTCCAGGTGCACCTGCTGCCCCTGGGGGTCACGCATGCCTGCTGGACCTCCCTTCGCTGTTACCGTCTTCCTGTTTGATACTTTTCCTACCCCAGTGCTTCAATCAGTTTCCCTTTCTTTCTTGGACACTAAAAAATGTAGATAAATAAAATTAGCAATGAAACTAACCAGGATATTGCATAAGTCATTTAACAGGTTGGTAATCCGAACATGCTAATATCTGTCCTGTCTCTGTGTTGCTGAACCAGGTTTCCCAGCGTGACACAGGTCTCAGAAGCATGTGTGTCAGTTGAGCGTAGTGGGCCATTTTAAGTCTCAGGTCAGCCTTGTTGCAGGCTCCTTGGTAGGAGAGCATAGGTGCACACATGCATGCTCATGCGTGTGTCTGTTTGTACATGTGTGTTTGCCCTCTCATGCTCCTGGCCGTGTCTTTATTTTGGAAGAATTAGGTAGAAATAATAGAGAAAGGCCAAGAGAACTAGGATGTATTTTCAGTTGATTAGTTGCTATAGATTTTGTTTTTAGGACCAGTGTTGCTACTTTTCCTCTTTTTACTACCAACTGGTGAAATTCTGGTTAAGGAAATTACTACTTCCCCAAGCATCTAATCTGTTAGAAATTTTGTTTTCCTAGATTTTTCACCTCAGTTTTCTCTATAGGGAGTATGAGAAATCGCAATGTGTTTTTTCTCATTGAATCTAATTAAAGCATAGATTTGCACCTCAGGGTAACAGTATTGTTATCAGTGTGGGTAATTCACAGCCACATAATTAAGGAGGTAAATTAGAGCAAGGTGTTCCAATAATATGTCTTAGACTCTGTGGAGCTCGCATAACGTAGGACATTGTAGAAACTGACCATGCCATTGTTCCTTGACCTTTTACCAATGAGATCTTTTCTTTTTAATTTACGCAGGTTGAATGATCCTAAAATGTCTGAAACAGAGCGCCAGTCCATGGAAAGTGAGCGCGCAGACCGCAGCCTCTTTGTCCAAGAGCTCCTTCTGTCCACTTTAGTGCGCGAAGAGAGCTCGTCCTCAGACGAGGATGAACGGGGGGAAATGGCAGATTTTGGTGCTATGGGCTGTGTAGATATTATGCCTTTAGATGTTGCTTTAGAAAACCTAAATTTAAAAGAGAGTAATAAAGGAAATGAGCCTCCACCACCTCCTCTTTGATGACATCCCAATTCGCAGACAATGTCCTCTGTGCTGTATTTGCCAATGAAAGTGGACAACAACTATCTTGGGTTTGTTTGGTGATTGTAATTTCAGGTCTGTCACTCTTGTTACATTGTGTACATTCAAAAAGGAAGAGAGAAAAATATATATGATAATCATTTCCACTTAACTAATTTTTACTTCTAGCAGGTAAATGTAGGTAGCAGTGCAGGGGTGATCTCTGCTTCCTGCACCCTGACATGCAGAAGGCTCTCGTAATACTCCACATTCAAACTGAAGAGGAAAATGGAAATCTCTAATGAAGCTGCTGTGTGTATTTATGAATATTAATGAATAAAAACTGCTTGGATGGTTTACCTTAACTACTGCATGAGGTTTTTTGCAGCGTGCATGAGTTTTAGTGACCTTGTTATTTAAGAAATTTAAATACAAGGAGTAAAACTTAAAACAAACATAAAAGCCCAAAGCTTTCCCAAACATTATTCAATGGTTACGAGGCAAAAGAGTTCCTTGACAAAGTAGCTTTTGAATAATGTCTGCCTGAATCACCTTTCTTTGTGTGCCTCCTACGCACAAGCCAGCTCTGCAGTGGAACCTGGGGTCGTAGCCGGTGTCGCTCCGCCCTGTGTGACTGTCCCGTCGCCCTGTCAGTCATCTTCCGTGTGGAGCTCAGCCTGTCTAACTCATCCATAGAAGATACACCAGTACAGCTGCTGTGGGAATCTGCTGCAGGCGTCTGTGTGTCCTGAAAACAAGTCTTGTTCTCTTTGTTTAAAAAGTTCTTTTTGTGGTTGTTGAAAAATTTTTTCAATTGTTAAATATGTTCTATTCAGGTGTAGATGAATTTCATTTATTCACTGTTCAACAAAGTTAACCTGGATTATGTTGTCTTTGTTTTTGAAAATCTCACCTTCTCGATCATATGTTGCGTTATTTATGTATTTGCTTCATAGTTTTGCTGAGACAGATCAGTATCAGGGGAGCTTTGAGGATTTGCCTTCCCAGACTTTGTCAATATATTACAACCAAATTCTTAATGCTAAGTTTAGCACCTTTTTATTTATTGGGTTTTTTTTTTCAAGCATAAAAAGTAAAGCCTTTTAATTGAATCATGCCACCTATATGCCTATATTATTAATCCTATGTGTAAAAAAAAAAATTGTACAGCTTTTTTGGGTTTGTTTTGGGGTTTGAAGGGGCCGGGATATTTTTTTATTTTCTGTTCCAGTTTTTGTGCATAGACTTTCACAATAGCTCCAAGGCAGGGACAGTGGGTTTGGGGGTCGGGGAGGGGGCAGTTTTTGGAATGTAAATTTAGGACTTTTAAAAAAGGTGCGCACAGCTTCTGATAAATTTATAACTAGACTTAACCTAATCATGTCTTGTTCCAGTGCTCTCTCTCCTCCGAGCCCTTCCCTCTGTCTCCCCTCTCTCCTCCTATCTGTGTTTCTCTGTTTCTTCAACAAGCATACAGACTCGAGCACCCTCCGGTGTTCTCCTGAGAACTGTGAAGTCCATGCTCATTCAGATGTAACCAAAAAAGATGTCACCCCACATTTCTTTAAAAAAATAACAAACTGTGGCTTCTCCTCCTCTGAAACTTCAGCCTCCAACAGTTTCCAGACACCCTAGCTTTGTTTTCTTTAGTCTCTGCGATGGAAAATGTTTTAAAGGAAATTCTACATAGGCTTCTGGTTACACTAGAAGTCCAGTCCAGTAAGGTTTTTTTTTTTTTTTTTTCCAAATCAGTTGTTAAGACGTTTCCAAAACCAGTTTTCAAGCTGTGGTCTTTTCACACACATCTTCTGCACATACGTCACACATTTCAATAAAGCATTTTCAAGACTGTTGGCCACTTGGATTTCTTTGGTGTTGGTAAACTAGCCTAACCATTATTCAGAGATTATATATCTCTAACCTAGTTTTTTGTTTCTGTTTTTTTGTTCTTTTCATGTTTGACTTTGGAGGTCCTGATTTTGTATGAATGCATTACTTTGGATGTGAGAAATAGAAATTGTCAATTATATGCTTTCCCTTTTCTGCACAAATTCTGGGAAAATGTAAGATCCTTCCTTTTTTTAAACATGGTTTGAGGGAATAGCTGTAAGTCCAGTCAGGGCAGTTTAATTTAACTTAGATGATCAATTTGACACTTCAGAAGACCTAAAGGTTCATAAAATTCCATCTCATACAGAATACTGTATATTATTTTTTACCAGATATTTTACAAATACCTCACCTCATCCTGTATGTAATCAATAATAATGTATTAGGGTAGAAAGACACAGATTATCAATATAAAAAATATATTTAAGCCCTTCAAATTCTTGTGTCCTTTTCTTTAGTTTCTTAATTAACATCGTATTATTGGAATTACTGAATAAAAATAATTGCAAAGACTGATGTAGAGGAGAGAAAATCAATATACCATTGTTTATCTTGGCTACGGCTTCAGGTTTCTAAGAACTAGATCCTGAGTTTTGAGAGGTTTTGGTTTGGTTGAGTTTTGAGTGAGCTGTCTAGTATGTAAGTTTGTAAGTGTTCTGCAGTGCTTGTCTTTACTTCCTGTATGGAAGTAATTTAAATCTTTCTGCTCAAGATATTCTGTAAGAAATTTAACATCATGACTCATAGAATACCTTTCCTCCCCTACCCCCCAAAAAAAACTAGTGAAGAGGAAGACCTGAAGGGGATGTTGAAACTATTTTTTTTTTTTCCTATTTCTGCTATACTGTCTTTTAAGAATCCAGAAGTAATTCCTGTTAAATTGTAACTGGGGGTAGGGTTTCGTGGGCTTCCCACTCCTGGATATTTAGTCACGGAGAACAGCAGAATTCTGGAATTTGGCTGAAATAGTAGAATCTACCTCTACCTCAGGTTTTCATTCATTTAGTTTTCTGAAATACTGAAGCTCTCCTGAACAAATAGAAACGCCTGTGCTTTTATAACCGTGGTCATAGGATACGAGTTCTATGATTGGTTACAGTGAAATATTTGGATTTGTATTCAGATTGTATCTGTCTTTTGTTTATTTTCTTTTTGAACCACAGAGTTGAAGCCTAGGTTATATAGTAGATTCTTATTTCATTTATAATTAGACTCATGCAATATAAGAGAAGGCCCCTTTCCCTATGAACGGTCCACAAAGAAATGTAGTTTAGGAAAGCAGATTCCATTACTAGACCAATAGAAACAATACAAAAAATCCATCCATTCCCCAGTTATCCTCCCCCCAGTTTTTTTCCTCTCAATACTTGAATTTTCAATGACGTACAACGAGATTTTATAATAAGCCTCTTTCTGGTCAGTGGGCCATAGTTAAAAGTAAGCAGTTCACGGAGTTCTCTGGATGGCCCCTCAGAGCAAGTGATCCACTTCACTTGTGCATTTTACTCCATGGGTCTTGAGCCTCACAGACTTCAAAATCTCACTCTTTAAGGCTATATAAGGAAAGGTGGTCAAGAAGAAAGATAGTGGGAGGAGGTGGTTGGCGAAAGGGGGGTCTTCTGAATGAAGTCCCAGCCACTGAAAGTGTCCGATAAAACAGGTAAGTGGACTGTAACGAGTCTCATGTGGTTAGCGCAGTAATGGGTAAAAAACTATCTACATGTAACAGTGGGTGCTAGAAGCTGTTTAACAAGTGTATCTGTTTTGTAGCATAAAGCCCCACATCAGGGTTTAATAAGTTCATGAGAGAGCTGCCATGTCTCCCTTACTTGCAGACACAGTTTTGGAGGTACAAGCAAAATTGATTTCACATGCAGTAAGTAAAATGCCAGGTATGAAACTTTCCCAGAATTATATGCTAAAGTTGGTGTTAATTCTGGCACAAGGGTCAGGCTTTTCCATGCTCTTATTTTCAGGGGGCAGGGAATTGGGGAACCTTTGCCATGTGGCTTGCAGGATCTTAATTCCCCAACCAGGAATTGAACCTGGGCCCCGGCAGTGAAAGCAGTGAGGCCTAACCACTGAACCACCAGGGAACTCCCTCACTGCTCTTTTTTGAAGTTCCACTAGGCACTTAAAAACTCAAAATAGCTCTCTCCCTGAGGCATGGTTAACTGAAGCCCTGGGTCCAGGCTAAGCTGGAGAGAGGTTTAAGTTGGAACATAAGATGGAACAGCAGTTTGCAGACTTGCTGGTCATTTATAACAATGTTATGAGATTCTTTGGCTTTTAAATATGGCCTTAAATTCATCACAGTATCCCAAAGTGAAGTTCAGATGACTTTGTTTCTCAGAATAGTATAAAAATCTAATTCCTTGTGCCCATTGACCTCAGCCATACCTAAGCAATGCTTTGTCTTTGTTTCTGATTAGTACTCTAATTTTCAACCCATCTCTGTCAAGTAGTTTTTCTATAAATAAATACATGAGCTTGGGAAGTTACTTCTTTAAGGAACCCTACAGCAAGCCTAGATAACTTGGTTAGCAGATTCAAATATGAGAGATTATTCATCTCAGGCTGGTCCAGAACATAACATCTTAGTTGCTATCAAGTGGGTGCCTTGGCTAGCCTCCTCAAATTACAAAGAACAATGCTCTCAAGGTTTCAGGTTTCATAGAGTCCATAGACCTTTACAGCAGTAGTAAAAGAGACCCTTGAGTATGATTTTGTATCCCTGGTTAGCTGTTCTTGATATACAGATTGTGCACAAAAGTTGAATGTTTGTGTCTGACCTGAAGCCCTATGGGCCAGGTGTGCACACACCCTCCTAGAGTTGCTTTCCTCAGGCCTAGACTGATGAGTTCTAGTCTGAAGAATTCACTGATCCCTTACGAACCGCCAGGAACCTAGTACTTTTGCTTTGCAGACAGTGGGTGTGGCCTGCTCCGTGTGCGTAAACCACCATCACCCCTGTCTTCTCATTCATACATACTTACTGAGCTCTCAGTGGGTCCAGAGCCTTGGTCTAAGCCTAAGCATAATTTACAACTTGTAGTTTTTACAGATGTTCCCTCTGTAAGTGGATTCTTCAGGAATGATCCTACAAGAGTCTTCCTCTATTGGGAGTGTTTTCAAAAATCACCAAGCCTGTTGCATTTGGTAGAAAAGGTGACCAGTCTGATCTGGTGAGTGAGCTACTCTTGGAAATCTTGTCAGATTGGAGTGAGTGTGTTTAGAATCCTGCTTTAGACACAAAATATTAGTCTGCATTTGAAAGCAAAAGTATTAGTCACTTCAACCCTGTCTGACTCTCAGAGACCCTGTGAACTGTATGTAGCTCACTAGATTCCTCTGTCCTTGGAATTCCCCAGGCAAGAATACTGGAGTGGGTTGTCATTCCCTTCTCCAGGGGATCTTCCCAACCCAGGGATTGAACCTGGGTCTCCTGCATTGCAGGCAGATTCTTTACTGTCTGAGTCACCAGGGAAGCCTTTTGATAGCAAAGCTGCACAAAAACAGTTGGGACATCCTATTCTGTAAGCTTGGATGAAGTCCCAGCTCCCTCCTTTTAGATCTGACTGTAGATAAGAGATTTAAACACTTGAAATAGAAGCAGAATATTCTCAAGGTAAGATCTTGCAGGACTCCTAAATCAGCAAGTGTGCCAGACCAACTAGGAAGCAGGCTTCAGCCACGCTTTCTTCGAGTTGAAGATTTCATAGATGTTTTACACCCTAGTCACATAAGCTGTTTTAGCCAAGCACGACTATTTTGTGACCATATGGATTGTAGTTCTTTACCACTAATGCCACCTGGGAAGCCCCAACAGGACACTAGTTTCACCAGTGAAAAACAACATTTTGGAATATACAGCATGCTAATGAAAGTTTGCTGCTTCGCAAAAAAGAGCTTGAGTGAACCCAAATGAATGGCAGCGACCATGTTACGTTGTAACAGGTTCCCAGACTAATTTACACTGAGTCCTTATATGGATTATCTTTATAACATCATCACTTGGTCACCCAGCTTATCTGTGTTCTGATTTGAATACATTTTGGGGTACGTATATATAAACAAACTTTGTGTTATACACAGCACTTTTCATTTCATTCATGGTGGAGCTTCAGTGACTGTGTTGCTTCCGTCTTAGAAGTTATGCTCAACAGACGTGATAGCATTCTTAACTGTTCTATAAGGAACTTTGGTAGTTTAAAATGCCCCGATGGATCTCTTATTCTTGGCCCTCTGCTACCTCTCCTATCTCCTCTGTCTTCCATCTGTGTGTGTGTTTTGTTAGTGTTTCTAGTGACACCTGAGGTTTTAGCTCCCATTTGCCTGCAGAATTCTCAAGGACCCATCCAAGTTCCCTTAAGACCCGTTGCTGATGGCACCTGGGATGACCATGAAGACTGCTGAGCCAGAGAGGGGAAGGTGGGGCCTCTGCTCAGTGCAGACAAGGACCTTGGAATAGTTACCTGCTCACAGCCTCACAGGACAAGTGAGACTACAGAGACGGAACTGGGGAGGAGACCCCAGAACTTTATCTGCACTGCATGAAGTCCCACCGCCAGAGAGAAGGTTCAAAGCTTGCTGCCGATCAATTTTTTCCCCCGGTTTTCGTTGCTGAGCAAGAGCTTTCTCTAGTTGCAGCAAGTGGGAGCTACTCCTCCTTGCAGCGTACAGGCTTGTCATCGCAGTGGCTCCTCTTGTTGCAGAGCATGGACTCTAGACGCATGGGCTTCGGTAGTTGCAGCATGCAGGCTTAGTAGTCATGGTACACAAGCTTAGTGACTTTGCAGCATAAAGGGTCTTCCCAGACCAAGGGTCGAACCCAGGTCCCATCTGATTAAACCATAACCCACTGCATAGATTTCTAGGTGTTTGTCCAGTGGCCATGGTGCCAGACATTCTTTTCACCCTGCCCAATCTCAAATTGCTTTCCAGGCACCCAAGGATTGGCTAAGATTTGTTAAAAGTTGCAACAAAGATTTCTTTTCACAACTTACTATGCTGTTATAAGGTAGACATTGTTATAGAGCATTTCACCTAGAATTTAGGGCAGTTTTGATAAAGTATTTGGAAAATGCTCAGCTTTTAGAGGGTTTCCCTTGTGGCTCAGTTGGTAAAGAATCCTCCTGCAATACAGGAGACCTGGGTTTGATCCCTCAGTTGGGAAGATCTGCTGGAGAAGGGAAAGGCTACCCACTCCGGTATTCTGGCCTGGAGAATTCCATGGACTTTATAATCCATGGGGTCACAAAGAGTTGGACACTTTTCAGCTTTTAGATGTCTATAAATTCTTTAACTGCCATAACAGATGGTAGTTAAGAAAAAGAATGGAATAAGATTCGTGGAAAGGAGAAGTGTTGAAAAGATTGCAATGAGCGATAAGAATGTATATGAATGTTCAGGGGACTAGGGTTCAGGACTCTCCTGGTGGTACAGTGCACAAGAATCCATCTGCCAATGCAAGGATCATGGGTTTGATCCCTGCTCCGGGAAGATTCCACGTGCCTTGGAGCAACCAAAGCCCACAAGCCACAATTACTAAAGCCACATGCTGAAGCCTGTGCACCTCAACAAGAGAAGCCATGCAATAAGAAACCTGTGCATTGCAATGAAGAGTAGCCTCTACTCACCACAACTAGAGAAAGCCCATGCACAGCAACAAAGACCCAGCACAGCCAAAATTAAATAATTTTTTAAAAGAGAAGAAATTAGGGTTCAATTCATCACCTGAAGTTTCCCTCTCCCACTTTAAAAGTACCCAAGTCAGGGAATTACCTGGCGGTCCAGTGGTTAAGACACAGTGCTTTCATTGTGGGGGTCCAGTTTCCATCCCTGGTCAGGGAACTAAGATCCCACAGGTTGCATGGTTCGGCCAAAGGGAAAAAACTACCAAATCCATGACTGGACTAAAAGACAAGTCCTGGGCAATCATTGGTCAAGAGTCTGAAATTTGGGGGGATTCCTTGGATTAATGATGTCACTCACCTCAAGGGTGTGGGGAGATGATGGTGTTCCTTAATCAAAGGCTAGAACTTGAAATTCACCTCATGGATTAAAAGATGCATGCTTTCAAATCAAGAGCAGTGGATGGAGCTTGAAAGTAGTTGAGTTAAAAGTGAAGTTTAAACCTGGAGAATGGATTAAAGTTCAGAGTTGGAAATGTCCGATTGCCCTCTGAATGCAGGAGTTCCCATGGAAACACACCTTAAAAATGACAGGGAGAAGATAAAGTGCAGTGGGTACAAGCACAGATGTGGGTTTCAGTTCTAGATCCACCACTTACTAGCTGTGTGATCTTGGTTGAGATAATTAACCTTAAACTGTGCCAGTTTCCTCACTATTAAATGAAACTAATAATAATATTAAATAATGTGCTCAGTCAGTGCCTGGCACAAAATAATCATTCAATAAATATAGGTGATCAGTCAGGTGACAGAGAACAATGTGAAGATTTCCCTGGGCACATGCCCCAGACAGAGGAAAACACGAGCTTCTGCAAAGGCAGCACACTGATTAACGCTTGTAAGAGATTCTAGCAACCATCTCCACTGAAGCTCAGTGACCTATAAAAGCCACAAAAACTCAAGAGTCTTTAACTGAAGAGTTTGCAATCAGAGGACGGAGGTATCCCTCTAGGTCAGGTGACCACAGGTCTAAAGAATAAGATTAACCAAGACCCTCCTAAGCACCCTGCCTCCTGTCCATTGACTCAGTATGTTGAGCCCTCCTCCTAAGTGCTGGGCACTGTTCAGGCACTTGAGTTTACAGAGGACAAAGCAGAGTCGTCCCCAGCATACCGAATAGCACGGTCTGCTTACTTTTTTTTTTTTTTTGGTCATACACGGTGTCTGTGAGATCTTATTTCCTGGACCAGGGATCTAACCCGTGCCCCCAGCAGTAGAAGCTCAGAATCTTAACCCCTGGTCCACCAGGGAGGTCCCCAGTCTGCTTTCTCTTCAGTTGCTTAGGGCAAAATCGGCTGGAATCACTTTCTTCTCTTTGTTTCCTTGTAGTTCACATCCATTTATTTATTTTTTCAAGTGCCTACTGGGGCACTCCAGGTGCCATGAGGCTGCCATAACAAATACCACAAACTGGGTAGCTTAAAGTAACAGAAACGTATAGTCTCACACTTCTTCCTGAAACCAGGGGTCACAAAGCCAGTGTCAGCCACCACACTCCCTCTGGAGGTGCTCTGGCCCCTTCCTTGCCTCTGCCAGCCCTGGTGGTTCCAGGCCTTCCTTGGCTTGTGGCCGCATTGCTCCAGTCCCTGCCTGTCTTCACGTCGCCTTCACCCTGTGCGTCTCCACAGCCATTTCGTCTGTGAATCCTGCTGACTCTAATTCCACAGCTTGCCCAGGAACTGGCCCTTCCTCACCATCTCCACGCTGCCTGGGCCCAGGTCACCACCATCTCCCGCGAGGCCATTGCCGTGGTCTCCCCACCAGCATCCCCATCTCCTCAGGATCAGTCCTCAGTGCAGCGGCTGGGCCACCTTGTTAGAACCAGGGGCGATGCGGTCCCTTCGCCCCTCAAATCCCCTCAAAGCACCCTTCTCTCTGAGAATGAAGGCAGCGGTCTTGCCATGGCCCCAGGGCGCTGCAAGGTGTCCTTAGCGTCACTCTTCTGTGCTCATCTTCGCTGCTCTCTTTCCTCCCTGGCCTCAGACTTGCAGGCCACCTCGGTGTCCTCAGGGGACTTTGCCTTCTTAGTTCCTTCTCTTGGAGGGTCCGCCTTCCCTCACTTCCTCCTCTTTGTCTGTGAGACCTTTCCTGATCCTTCAGTTAAAAACAGCGATTCCCGCACCCCAGACGCCCCCAGTCCCTGCCGGGCTTCATTGCTTCCCCAACACTCCTCTCACCATCTGACGCCCCCTCATACGCACACATATACACACACACATATACACATACACATATGCACACATGCACACACCTAAACACACATATATTAGCTTAGTGCAGAAGTGATCACAGTTTTGGACCATGAGTTTTAAAATCTTTATAACTAGGCTCAAATACGTCTTTATTGATCAAAATAGGAACCATTAAAATCAACACATTTTTGCCAATGAGAAATAAGTTTGCTTATTCCTATAGTGTAAAAATCTATGCTTTGGTATTCAACAAACTCTTGGAAAGCATTTTCTGCCTCCTACTAGTTATGGAAGCATTTTCCCTGCCGAAAGTTTTCCAGATGCTTGAAGAAGCGATAGTCGGTTGGCAAGAGGTCAGGTGAATACGGCAGACGAGGCAAAACTTTGTAGCCCAATTCATTCATCGTTTGAAGCCTTGGTTGTGTCACATGCAGTCGGGCACTGTCCTAGAGAGAATTGGGCAGACCACCAAACAGCGACCATGACATTTTTTGGTGAAAGTTTGGCTTTGGGAAGTGCTTTGAAACTTCTCGCTCCATCCACTAAGCTGGTCGTCACCAATTGTAAAAATCCGCTTTTCATCGCACGTCACAATTAAACCAAGAAATGATACATTGTTGTTGGGTAGAATAAGCAAAGATAACACTTCAAAACAACATTTTTTTAATTTGCTGTCAGCTCAGGAGGCACCCACTTATCAAGCTTTTTCACCTTTCCAATTTGCTTCAAATGCCAAACAACCACAGAATGGTCAACACTGAGTTCTTTGGCAACTTCTGTAGTTGTAGGAGGATCAGCTTCAACGATAGCTCTCGATTGGTCATTGTCAACTTCCGATGGGTGGCCACTGCACTCCTCATCTTCAAGGCTCTCATCTCCTTTGCAAAACTTCTTGAACCACCACTGCACTGTACGTTTGTTAGCAGTTCCTGGGCCAAATGCATTGTTGATGTTGTGAGTTGTCTCCACTGCTTTACGACCCATTTTGAACTCAAATAATAAAATCGTTTGAATTAGATTTTTGTCTAACATCATTTCCCTGGTCTAAAATAAATATTAAAAAACAGCAAGTAATAAGTCATTAGTGAAAAAAACATAAAGCAAGAAATGCACATTAAAATGATGTATAACATAGCCACATTTATTTAAGAATATATTCCAATATCAAACAGAAAAATTCAACAATGCGAGGCCGCAATTACTTTTGCTCCAACATAATATATACATGAATTTGGGTAAACTCAGGGAGTTGGTGATGGACAGGGAGGCCTGGTGTGCTGCAGTTCATGGGGTCGCAAAGAGTCAGACATGACTGAGCGACAGAACTGAGCTGAACTGAACTGAATACATATATACACAGATACATTCATACACACATACACACATAAACAGACACACTCACATACATAAACATATACCCATACACATACACGTGTATAACACACATATATACACATACACACATACCCCTGTGCACATACATAAACATATATACATGCACACACATGAGTCCCAGCTTTCTGTCAGTATTATTTGTCACTAAATCCCTGCATGTACAATGATGCTCGGCACATAGTAGTTAGCTCCATAAATATTTATGGGATGAAAGGATGACAATTGAGGGCCACATGCTATTAAGAGTGATTTTTATTATTTTAAAGGTTCACACCAATATAAAATACTCAGTTATTGTGGATAAGAGTTTGGCAGTTTCTCAAAAGATTAAACATAGTTACCATTGTTGTTGTTCAGTCACTCAGTTGTGTCTGATTCTTTTGCAACCCCATGGACTGTAGCCCACCAAGCTACTCTGTCCATGGATTTCCCAGGCAAGAATACTGGAGTGGGTTGCCATTTCCTTCTCCATATGACCCATCAATTCCACTCCTAGGTATACACTCAAGAAAATTAAAAACATTTGTTCACACAAAAACATATACATGAGTGTTCAGAGCAGCATTACTCATAATAACAAGAAAGTAGAAGCAACCCAAATGTCCTTTAAGTGATGAGTGGATAAATAAAACAGGATATATCTGTGTGGTAGAGTATCATTTGACCGTAAAGAAGAATGATGTTCTGACACACGCAACAACTTGGATGGGCCTTGAAAACTTTAAGGTAAATGAAAGAAGCTAGACACAAAAGGCCATATGTTGTATGATTCCATTTAAATGAAATGACCAGAATAGACAAATCCACAGAGACAGAAAGTGGATTAGTGGTCACCAGGGGCCAGGGAGACAGGAGAATGGAGAGTGACAGCTAATGAGTGCAGTTTATTTTGTTTTCTTTTGTTATTAATGTTTGTTTATTTGGCTGCATCGGGTCTTACTTGTGGCTTGTGGGCTGTCTGATCTTTGCGGCGGCATGCGAAGGCTTGGTTGTAGCATGCGGGCTCTAGTTTCCTGACCAGGGACCGAACCTGGGCCCTCTGCATTGGGAGCACAGAGTCCTAGCCACTGGACCATCAAGGAAGTCCTCAGTTTTTGAAGTGAAGAGGATGTTCAGAATTAGGTAGTGGTGACAGTCGCACAATTCTGTGAATATACTAAAGCACTTAAGCGTATATTTTAAGATGATAAATCGCATGTGAACGTTCTCTAAATATGTATATGTATATACCTGTGTTAGGTATTCTTTTATCCCTGTATTACAGATGATGAAACCAAGTGCCCAGCAGAAGCTCTGCCCTGGTGCCCCTCAACTGTACTCCAGCTTGTGTCTTACAGGATCATCCTGCAGTAACTTAGGTCAACGGGAGGTGAGTTGCCTAGAGAGTTGCTGCCCTAAGGCCCTTTCCAACCTGTTATTGTTATTTAGTCCCTAAGTCGTGTCCAACTCTTTGCGACCCCATGGACTGAGGCCCACCAGCCTTCTCTGTGCATGGGATATTCCAGGCAGAGTACTGGAGTGGGTCACCATTTTCTTCTCCAGGGGATCTTCCTGACCCAGCAATCAAACCCTGCATCTACCCCTGGCAGGCCAGTTCTTTACCCCTGAGCTACCTGGGCCTCTCTACCATTCAGGAGCCTGCTGTGAGGCCATTTCTCATCCACACCCTGGTTCCCACCTGTCTCTTTGGCTTTCAGAAGGATGCATCTGCAGCCCCTGAGTCAGTTCATGAAACTGCTTGGCTCAAGTTGAGTCTGGGCTTCTGCACAGCAGAGCAGCCCACCACCCCTGCCATCTGTCACTCAAACCATCAGCTCGGGGTTGTCCTGTGGGGACACCAGTTGCCGACACCACGCTGATTTTGCTTTTTCTGTCCGTGTATGTAACGTTTGATCCAAATCCACATGGGCTCAGTACCTCCTTGCAGCCCGTGGAAGTGTGGCCAGCCAGCCTGGCAGCTGAAGCGGTGATTCTCATTGCCCTGTCAGCTACCATGCTGCCGCCTGGGGAATGCTTGACACTGAAAAGCAGGGATGAAACAAGTTTCCCCAGGCTCCACCGGTGCGGGAGCCGAGAAACTGACCGGGTGGTCTGACTCGAATTAGACAAAGGAAAATTCATCTGGCATGATAGCTAATGAGACATGCATGCATGCTAAGTCACTTGAGTCGTATCCAACTCTTTGAGACCCTATGGACTGTAGCCCGCCAGGCTCCTCCGTCCATGGGATTCTCCAGGTAAGAATACTGTCATGAGTTGCCCTGCCTTCTTTCAGGGGATCTCCCCCCACCCAGGGATCGAGCCTGCATTTCTTACACCTCCTGCACTGGTAGGTGGATTCTTTACTACTGGTGGCAGCTAATGTTTATTCCGTCCTTAGTTTGTGCTCAGTTGCTTCAGTCGTGTTCAACTCTTTGAAACCCCGTGGACCGTAGCCTGCCCGGCTCCTCTGTCCATGGAATTATCCAGGTAAGAATGCTGAAGTGGGATGCCATTTCCTTCTCCTTTAAACCAGGAATTTAGATGTATAAATTCATCATCTCATTTAATTCACTATCATTACCCTATTTTACAAAGAACCTAACCCTGAGACCCAGAAAGGTTACATAACCTGCCCCAGGTCACACTGGCCACTGGGATGGGGTATGTTCCAGCAGCGTGAGGTCGGAGGTTCTTCAGGCAGAGACAGAATCTGGAGAGCCAACCTCCAGTCAAGAAATAAGGATGAAGTTCAGGATGTGGCCACTTGGGGGCAGTGCATAAACACCTAATGGAAAAGCCACCCACTGCCCAACCCTCTTGAAGACCTCCAAGGGGTCCCTTTGTACACTTTACAAATTTCCGGAGCAATAGTGGGAATCTTTCCTCCTACGCAAGGGCTCTGTCAACAATGGGCCAGGAAGGACTACAAAGCAATAGAGAATAAGTGGCAGCATTTACCACCTGAACTCCGGAGGGTTGCAATAATCCCTGCAAGCACCAAGGCTGATGTGGCAGCCAGCAATGGATCAGGGCAGAAGGGAGCTATGGAGATGGTGACAGAAACATTTTGGCATGGCCACGGACAAAACAGTTGGTTAGCCAGCAAGAGCAGTACTCAAACTGAGAAATCCAGGATGACAATGATGAAGTCACATGCATGCTCAGTCATGTGCAAATCTTTGTGACCCCATGGACTGTAGCCCACCAGGCTCCTCTGTCCATGGGATTGCCCAGGCAAGAATACTGGAGTGGGTTGCCATTTCCTCCTCCAGGGGGTGTTCCTGACCCAGGGATCGAACCTTCATCTCCTGCGTCTCCTGCACTGCAGTTGTATTTTTTACCACTGAGCCACCAGAGAATCCCTGATAAAGGCACACCCTCTTGCCTATTTCTACACAGAGCCAGTTTTTGAACCCAGAATCCATCGACTAAAGAAGAGGCTGGAGGGAACCCTGGCGGTCCAGCAGTTAGAACTTGGCATTTTCATTGCCATAGGGTTCAGTCCCTAGTCAGGGAGCTAAGATCTTGCAAGCACTGCAGCATGGCCAAAAAATTAAAATTAAAATATAAAAAAAGAGACTGGAACTCTAGGCAGATGGCCCTGGTGATGAATGGCAACTGAATATGGTAATGATTCCTTTTGGCCTTCTCCCAACTGGGACCTATAGCTATTAACCTGGGTAATTAAGCATTGGGAAATACCTAAAATTTGGAGAAAATTTGCCCACAGATTCCCAGTTGACTTTGATAGCCTGAGATCCATGGCCCCTAAAGGACAGGAGCCTGTAGGGCAAAGGAGTAAATGGGAGTCAATGGAGTTCTAGCCAATGTCCACTTTGGAGCAGGTCCACTGAGGCTGGTAGAACCCCACTGGCATTTTTCCCTTGTCCCTGCTGTGTGTTGGAAATACACTTGGTAGTGTATTAACTCTTGGCTTAATCCCAAGAGTTCTTTTAATTATAGTGATCTGAATGAGGATATAATGGCCTCTCAATGTGGTTTTAATTTACTTTTCCAAATTGACTAATGACATGCAACAGCTTTCACATGCTTATTAGACACTCATATATCTTCTCTGGTGAAATGTTTATTTTGCCCATCCATATCTTGATTGGTTTGTTTGTCTTCTTACTGGGTTCGGTTTCCGATATATTCTGGAAACAAGTCCTTACCACATATAATTTGTGTAAATAATTTCTTCCAGTCTGTGGTTTATCTGTTCATTCTCTTAATAGTTTCTTTCACAGCGTGAAGGTTTTTGTTTTGATGACATTCCATTTTTATTGATTTTAAATTCACAAAATATAAAATTAACCATTTTCATTATTTCCACAGTTGCTGCACCATTTTACAATTGCAGCAACAATGCACAGTGTTCTAACTTCTCCACATTCTCACTGAAACTTGTTATTTTCCATTAAAAAAAAGTATCCATTCTAATTAATGTGAAGTGGTATCTTATACTGGGTTTGGTTTACATTTCCCTTATGACTAGTAATACTGAGCATCTTTTCACGTGCTTACTGGCTAACTGTATATCTTATTGGAGAGATGTCAAGGTAAGCCCTTTGCCCATTTTTAAACTTGGTATATGATTATGAATATTTATATGAAATATTTTCTCTTATTCTGTGGGTTGTCTTTTCATCCTCTTGAGAGTGTCCTTTGATGTACAAAAGTTTTTAATGTTGTCTCTGTAATCCATTTGACTTAACTTTAAAATATAAGGCATGAAGTTCATTTTTTTTGCATATGGATATAGAATTATTCCAGTATCATTTGCTGGAAATATTATCCTTCCTCCACTAAACCAATGTCAAAAATCCAATCTCCATTTTTCTCTCTATCCTATTTCATTGGTCTGTGTATCTCAGTGTCACCAGTAGGACACTGTCTGGGTTATTTAGGGCTTCCCCTGTGGCTCAGCTGGTAGAGAATCCGCCTGCAATGCGGAAGACTTGGCTTCAGTTCGTGGGCTGGGAAGATCCCCTGGAGAAGGGAAAGGCTACCCATTCCAGTATTCTGGCCTAGAGAATTCCATGAACTGTATAGTCTATGAGGTTGCAAAGAGTCAGATGCGACTGAGCAACTTTCACTTTTCATTTCCCTTGGGTTATTTTAGCTTTTTTTTTTTGTCTTCACCACAGAGCATGTGGAATCTTACTTCTCATATGGGATCTTACTTCTCATGTGGGATCTTACTTCGCTGACCAGAGATCAAATGCATGCATACCCCCTGCACTGGAATCGCAGAGTCTTAACCAGTGAAGCACCAGGGAAGTCCCTATTTTAAGCTTCAAAATGGGTACTGTAATTCTGTCCATTTCATTATTGTTTTCCAACATTGTGCTATTTTTTGCCTTTATTTATTAACTTTAGAATATCATGTCTATGTCTATAAAAACTTTTCTTGGATTTTTTCTTGAATTGAGTTTTAATGAATTTGTTGTTGCTGTTGTTGTTTAGTCACCCAGTTGTGTTCAACTTTTTGCAACCCCCCTGGACTGCACATGCCAGGTCTCTCTCTCCTTTCAGTTCAGTTCAGTTCAGTTCAGTCGCTCAGTCGTGTCCAACATTTTGTAACCCCATGAACCACACGCAGCACGCCAGGCCTCCCTGTCCATCACCAACTCCCAGAGTTCACCCAAACTCATGTGCATTGAGTCGGTGATGTCACCCAGCCATCTCATCCTCTGTCGTCCCCTTCTGCTCCTGCCCCCAGTCCCTCACAGCATCAGGGTCTTTTCCAATGAGTCAACTCTTCACATGAGGTGGCCAAAGTATTGGAGTTTCAGCCTCACCATCAGTCCTTCCAATGAACACCCAGGACTGGTCTCCTTTAGGATGGATTGGTTGGATCTCCTTGCATTCCAAGGGACTCTCAAGAGTCTTCTCCAACACCACAGTTCAAAAGCATCAATTCTTCGGCGCTCAGCTTCCTTCACAGTCCAACTCTCACATCCATACATGACCACTGGAAAAACTATATCCTTGACTAGACGGACCTTTGCTGGCAAAGTAATATCTCTGCTTTTCAATATGCTATCTAGGTTGGTCGTAACTTTCCTTCTAAGGAGTAAGCATCTTTTAATTTCATGGCTGCAATCACCATCTGTGGTGATTTTGGAGCCCAAAACAATAAAGTCTGACACTGTTTCCATTGTTTCCCCATCTATTTCCCAGGAGGTGATGGGACCAGATGCCATGATCTTCATTTTCTGATCGTTGAGCTTTAAGCCAACTTTTTCACTCTCTTCTTTCACTTTCATCAAGAGGCTTTTTAATTCCTCTTCACCTTCTGCCATAAGGGTAGTGTCATCTCCATATCTGAGGTTATTGATATTTCTTCCGGCAATCTTGATTCCAGCTTGTGCTTCTTCCAGCCCAGCATTTCTCATGATGTACTCTGCATAGAAGTTAAATAAGCAGGGTGACAATATACAGCTTTGACGTACTCCTTTTCCTGTTTGGAACCAGTCTGTTGTTCCATGTCCAATTCCAACTGTTGCTTCCTGACCTGCATACAGATTTCTCAAGAGGCAGGTCAGGTGGTCTGGTATTCCCATCTCCTTCAGAATTTTCCACAGTTTGTTGTGATCCACACAGTCAAAGGCTTTGGCATAGTCAATAAAGCAGAAATAGATGTTTTTCTGGAACTCTTGCTTTTTTGATGATCCAGCGGATGTTGGCAATTTGATCTCTGGTTCCTCTGCCTTTTCTAAAACCAGCTTGAACATCTGGAAGTTCATGGTTCAAAGCACTAGACAGTTCAAGTATGACCTAAATCAAATCCCTTATGGGATACAGTGGAAGTGAGAAATAGACTTAAGGGATTAGATCTGATAGACAGAATGCCTGATGAGCTATGGACGGAGGTTTATGACATTGTACAGGAGACAGGGATCAAGACCATCCCCATGGAAAAGAAATGCAAAAAAGCAAAATGGCTGTCTCAGGAGGCCTTACAAATAGCTGTGAAAAGAAGAGAAGCAAAAAGCAAAAGAGAAAAGATATAAGCATCTGAACGCAGAGTTCCAAAGAAAAACAAGGAGAGATAAGAAAGCCTTCCTCAGCGATCAATGCAAAGAAATAGAGGAAAACAACAGAATGAGAAAGACTAGAGATCTCTTCAAAAAAATTAGAGATACCAAGGGAACATTTCATGCAAAGATGGGCTCAATAAAGGACAGAAATGGTAGGACCTAACAGAAGCAGAAGATATTAAGAAGAGGTGGCAAGAATACACAGAAGAACTGTACAAAAAAGATCTTCATAACCAAGATAATCACGATGGTGTGATCACTCACCTAGAGCCAGACATCCTGGAATGTGAAGTCAAGTGGGCCTTAGGAAGCATCACTATGAACAAAGCTAGTGGAGGTGATGGAATTCCAGTTGAACTATTTCAAATCCTGAAAGATGATGCTGTGAAAGTGCTGCACTCAATATGCCAGAAAATTTGGAAAACTCAGCAGTGGCCACAGGACTGGAAAATGTTCATTTTCATTCCAATCCCAAAGAAAGGCAATGCCAAAGAATGCTCAAACTACCGCACAATTGCACTCATCTCACATGCTAGTAAAGTAATGGTCTCTCCCTTACCATCTCCCAAAGTTTGCCCAAGGTCATGTCCATTGTATTGGTGATGTCATCCAGCCATCTCATCTTCTGACACCCTCTTCTTCTGCCTTCCATCTTTCCCAGCATCAGAGACTTTTCCAATGAGTCAGCTGTTTGCATCAGGTGACCAAAATACTGAAGCTTTAGCTTCAGCATCAGTCCTTCCAACAAGTGTTCAGGGTTGATTTCAAGACTGACTGGTTTGATCTCCTTGCTGTCCAAGGGACTCTGAGGAGTCTTCTCCAGCATCACAGTTAGAAGGCATCAATTCTTAGGCACTCTGCCTTTTATATGGTCCATACGTGACCCTACGTGACCACTGGGAAGACCATAGCCTGGACTATATGGATCTTTGTCAGCAGAGTAATGGATGTCTCTGCTTTTTAGCACACTGTCTAGGCTTGTCATAGCTTTCCTGCCAAGAAGCAATCATCTTCTGGTTTCAGGCTGCAGTCACCATCCGCAGTGATTTTAGAGGCCAAGAAGAGGAAATCTGTCACCACTTCCACCTTTTCCCCTTCTATGTGCCATGAAGTATGGGACCGGATGCCATATTAGTTTTTATAATGTTTAGTTTTAAGCTGGCTCTTTCACTCTCCTCCTTCACCCTCATCAAGAGGCTCTTTAGTTCCTCTTCACTTTCTGCCATTAGAGTGGTATCATATCTGAGATTGTTGATGTTTCTCTCACCTATCTTGATTCTAGCTTGCAACTCATCCAGCCTGGCATTTCTCATGATGTACTCAGTGTATAGATTAAACAAACAGCAGACAGCCCTGTCATACTCCTTTCTCAATCTTGAACCAATCAGTTGTTCCATACAGGGTTCTAACTCCTGCTTCTTGACCCACATACAAGTTTCTCAGGAGACAGTAGACGGTCTGGTATTCCCATCTCTTTAAAAGTTTCCACGGCTTATTATGATCCACACAGTCAAAGTCTTAAAGAATTTAGGGAGAATTATTAATAGCCAACTCACGAACATGGTATGCCCTTCTATTTAGGTCTTCTTTGATGGCTTTCATTAGTGTTATAGTTTTCATCATACCAATCCTGTACATATATTAGATTATGCCTAAGTATTTTATATTTTAAATATTAAAAATGGTATTGATTTTTAAAAATATTTATTTATTTGCGTTTGGTTTTAGTTGTGGCATGCAGAATCTTTTTTACATCATGCAGGACATGAGGGATCTTAGTCCCCTGACCAAGGACCTGCATCTCCTGCACCGAAAGTCAGATTCTTAACCACTGGACCACCAGAGAAGTCCTAGATTGATCTTGTTTAAAATTTGAGTTTCCACTTGCACATTGGTAACAAATAAGAATATAGATTCATGTGTGTGTGTTGTCCTTGTATCCTGTGACTGCTAAATTCACTTATTAGTTCAAGAAGTTTCTTCTGTGGAAACCCTTAGATTTTCTATGTAGACAATCACATCATCTAACCATAGGAAGCTTTATTTCTTTTTTTCCAGTCGATGCCTTTTATGTCTTTGTAAAGCTGTTTCCATTCATAACATCTCTAACACCAAATTTGTGCATTTTTCCATATCAACAACCAGCTCTCACACCAGCTGGGTGTCCTACAATTCATTTCAATTCTGACACTATCTGCTTTAAGTCAGCACAGACCCCACAGGGTAAGGGCTCAGTCTCACAAGACTGTCCCCCTTGCCCCACCCCAGCCACAGATGTCAGTCATAAGTCCCAGCATTATTACCTGTACTTCTGACAAACCAGCTATAAATCATGGTTTCCATGGCCCCCTTATCAGGTTCACGTTTTGCTAGAATGGCTCACAGAACTCAGGAAAATACTGCACTTATTATTATGAATTTATTATAAAGGATACAACCCAGGAACAGCCAAGTGGAAGAGATGCACGGGGTGAGAGGTGGTGGAAGGTCTCAGAGCTTCCGTACCTGCCCCAAGTGCACCACCTTCCCAGCACCTCCATATTTTCATCAACCTGGAAAGCCATGATTTTGTGTTTTTATGGAGTTTTCTATCTTTTTTTGCACTGTGCTGGTTCTTCCTTGTGGTGCACAGGGTGTTCATTGCCCTGCATGGGCTTTCTCTGATTGTGGCACACATGAGCGTCTCTTGTTGCAGAGCATGAGCTCGAGAGCACACAAGCTCAGTAGTTGTGGTGCACAGGCTCTCTAGTTGTTGTGTGTGGGTTTAGTTGCCCCACGATGGTGCAGGAGAAGACTCTTGTGAGTCCCTTGGACAGCAAGGAGATCACAAGGAAATCAACCCTGAATTTTCATTGGAAGGACTGATGCTGAACCTCCTATACTTTGGCCACTTGATATGAAGAGCTAGCTCACTGGAAAAGACCCTGATGCCGGGAAAGATTGAGGGCAAGAGGAGAAGGGGGCAACAGAGGACGAGATGGTTGAATGGCATCACTGACTCGATGGACATGAGTTTGAGCAAACTCCAGGAGATAGTGAAGGACAGGGAAGCCTGGTGTGCTTCAGTTCATGGGGTTGCAAAGAGTCAAACATGACCTAACAACTGAACAATGAATGTGTGGGATCTTAGCTTCCCAACCAGGAAATGAACTTGCATCCCCTAGAACCTGCATTGAAAGGTGGATTCTTAATCACTGGACCACCAGTGAAGTCCAGCTGAGGTTTTGTTATGTAGGCATGATTAACTGAATCATTGGCTATCATGATTAGCTCAGTCTCCAGCCTCTTCTTCTTCCCCAGAGACTGGGAGGATAGGGCTGAAAGTCCTAATCCACTAATCATGCCTCTGTCTTCCTGTGACCAACAGCCACCCTGAAGCCATCTAGGGGCTGCCAAGAGTTGCCTTGAGAGAAAAAAAGGTTGCTGTCTCTCCTACTGGGAAATTCCCTGGAATTCGAGAACTCTCTATCAGGAACCAAAGACCAAATACATATTTCTTACTGGTTACACAGCAACTCTGACTTCCACCTTGCAGGCACCCCCTGGCTCTCTCACTTGCTTGTTCTAGGGAAAGCCAGATGCCATATTGTGAGCTGCCTTGTGGAAAGGACTCCAATGCAAAGAATTACAGTAAACCTCTAGCCAACAGCCAATGGAGACCTGCCCTGGAAGCAACTTCTTGAGAGTCTGAAGCAGCTGGTTCAACCATAGCCAAGTAGTGAATGAATCCTTGAGCTCATCTCCATCTCAACCGCAGCAGGGCAGGGCTGAGAGAAGATAATGACAGAGTCCGGCCCTCAAGAGGGAACCATGGGCTTCACTGTAAGGAGGAGTGGTCTCCACACCAAGCAAGAAAAGGGGACTGGGAGTTGGTTGGGACTTAGGCCTCAACCATGCCGCATAGTGAGGGGTCAGCACACTAAAGACCTGGCGCGATGCTGTTGGAAGACCAGGAGATTGCAGTCAAGCTTTGGGGTCAGGACAGTCCTACAGTGGCCCCAGAGGGACAGGGAGGGGAACTCAGTGACCCTGGGAAGTCAGATGGAGGAGGATGGCCTGTCCACAGCCCCTGAAGGTCTGCATCGCAGTGCTCATGGGCAAAGGATAAAGGTGGTGAAAGCTGCGCAGGACCTGTGGGGCCTGAGTGATGGGCTGTGTCCTGAGCCAATAGTTTGGAGTCATAACCCAAACTAGCACCAGTTCTGACACCTGGGCCTGGGGAGATGGGGCCCCAAGTGGGTTGGGAGAGACAGGAGCAGGGGCTGAGGTGGGAGCCATTGGACCCCATGACTCACCTGCTTTCACTGACAGCTGAGCTGAATTTCAAATTTTTATTTAATAAATATTTGTTTAGAATATACTGTGGGGATGTCGCTGGTGGGCCAGGGGCTAAGACTCCTTGTTCCCAATTCAGGGGGCCCCGGTTCAATCCCTGGTCAGGGAACTAGATCCCACACGCCACAACTAAGAGTTCACAGGCTTCAACCAAAGATCCCCCACAGCAAGACAGAAGATCCTGTGTGCCACAGCTAAGACCCTACACAGCCAAATAAAAATACTGTTTAAAAGATCCCTTTATAAGATGTAGTGTATATCAGTCAGAACTTTATACCCATTAACTCATCTAATCTTCATCACAATCCTCTGCCGAAGGAATGGTTATTGGTTCTGCTTCACAGGTTAGAATTCTAAAGCACAGAAAGATGAAGTATTTTGCCCAAATTCACCCAGGTGAGGAATTCAAATACTACAGCCTCCAGAGTCCTTGCTCTTGATCACCTGGAGAGAAAATAATGACCTTCGAAACTGGAAGTATCTCTTGTTCTGCCAGAGGTTGCAAGTAACAAAAGAGCCATAAAAATATTAGAACAATGCAGAGTATAAACAGAAAAGGAAAATCAGCCCAGGTTTGGATGTAGTTATGTGGGCAGGAAGTCTACAGCTAGTTTTAAACACTCTATCATAAGCAGGTCTTTGGAAATGAAATTAGCCAATCAGAAACAAGATAGCCCAGCTCAGGATGTCATGAGACTGGGGAATCAGGGAAGGAAAGCACTTGGATGGGGAGGAAGAAGGGTTAGGAGTGGTCCCGAGTGGTCCAGAGTAGCTCCTGGGGTCCCTAGAGTGGAAAGCAGTGAGGGGCATGTGCCAGGGGGTCTGAGGAGACCCTCGGTCCCAGGGATGGGAAGCTTTGGTACTTAGAAATATTCCAGGCCAGCTGCTGGGCAAAAGCAGAGCTGCCCTTGGCAATGGATTTGAGCTGGCAGGATGCAGACAGCATCTAGCCCAGGAGAACGCTTCTCCATGCTCCCAGACTGCTGATGGGTCTGGGGTTGGCAAGAGAGGGCAAACTCTATTGGAGTCCCTCATCCAGTTCTCTTAATGAGCCCCATAGGAGCTCCAGCTGTCAATCATACTGGCTCCCAGCCCAACCTTTATCTTATGGAAGAGGCTGATGAGCAGAGATGCTGGGCATAGCTGCAGCAGGTCTGGCCAGGGGGGGTTGACTAAAGATCTCGCCGAGAGGACAGTTAGGGCCCCTGAACATTCAGACTATTTTCTTTCCTTCAAATTTTCAAGAAGGCCTTGGAACTTCCCTGGTGGCCCAGTGGTTAAAACTCTGTGCTTCCAATGCAAGAGGCATTGGGTTTGATCCTTGGTTGGGGAACTAAGATCCCATGCCCCATATGGTGAGGCCAAAAAATTTAAAAAAAAATTTTTTTAACCTCTAAGAAAGCAGAGAAGGCTTTCCTCTTCAGTATTCCTGCCGAGTGTTGGGTTTCTGGGGGAGAGAATAAAGCTTGGGGGCCTAATTCAGATCAGGTGCTGCTCTTACAGAATGAGCAAAGAGAATCTGGGAAGAGGAGTGAAGCCGTCAGCAGAGAGGCTGGAGGAAACACGGAGCATAGTTTTGTTGAGTTAGGAACCTAAGCCCACAGAAACCTAAGCAGGCCTTAGCTGAGTTCTGTGGATCAGGGTCCATCACAGACTCCAGTCAGAATGTGAGTCAGGTTATGGTCTCATCTGAAGGCTTGTCTATAGAAAGAGTCTGTTCCAAGCTAACCCATGTGGCTATTGATAGGATTCAGTTCCTCAGGGTTGGCTGGACTGAGCTCATCTCTGATTGTTGACTGACAGTCACCCCCAGTTCCACGTCAAGTGTGTCTTTCCTTAGATCAATTCAAGCAAGATGGAAGTCACATTCTTTTTCAGCCTAAGCTGGGAAGAGACATCCTATTGCATTTGTCCATTTCTTTGTTAGAATCAGGGCTTTCCTAGTGGCTCAGAGAGTAAAGAATCTTCCTGCAATTCAAGAGTCTTGTGTTCGATCCCTAGGTTGGGAAGATCCCCTGGAGAAGGGAATGGCAACCCACTCTAGTATTCTTGCCTGTACAGTTCCATGAACAGAGGACCCCAGCGGGCTACAGTCTATGAGGTGGCATAGAGTCAAACGTGACTGAGCGACTAACACTTATTAGAATCAAGGGACTGTGTCTAGCTCATGTTCCATGGGAAGTTATTACCCAAAGATATAAATGCAGGAGGGGGATCATTGGGAGCCATTTCGGAAGCTGCCTACCAAGCAAGCAGTCTTAAAATTCTCTTCTGAAGGTTTGTAAACACCACACTTGCCAACTCCTCCCCCTTGCAGCCTTCAGAGATGTTGGTGGACCTCAGCTGTCTTCTATTCTCATGCCACACCTTCTTCCTGACTGAACTCAACAGTCTCATTACCACTGCAGACTCTGGGGTTCACTCCATTAGAAGTACTCAGAGGTACCAAGGTGGCTCAATGACAAGACACTATATACTAAAAATACAAAGAATAATAGAGTGAATAGTCATGTATTCATCACCTAGTTTAAGAAATGAAACAATATTAATTCAGGGCTTCTCTGATGACTTAGTGGTAAAGAATCCACTGGTCCAGCAGGATCCCACACCCCATGGATTCACTAAGCCTGTGTGTGTGTGTTAGTTGCTCAGTTGGGTCTGACTCTTTGTGACCCCATGGACAATAGCCCACCAGGCTCCTCTGTCCATGGAATTCTCCAGGCAAGAACACTGGAGTGGGTTGCCATTCCCTTCTCCAGGGGATCTTCCCATGCAGGGATCGGACCTGGCTTTCCTACACTGCAGGCAGGTTCTTTACTGACTGAGCCACCAGGGAAGCGCAGCTAATCCCATTTGCCGCAACTGTTGAGCCAGTGCTCCGGAGCCCAGAACTGCAACTGCTGAAGCCTGCTTTGCAAAGAAAGAAACCACCGCAGTGAGAAGCCTGCATACTGCAGTGAAAGTAGCCTCCTGTCCCCACCTCGCTCACTCTCCACAACTAAAGAAAAGCCCACACAGCAACCAAGACCCAGCACAGCCAAAAATAAGTAAATAAATAAAATTATTATTTTTTAAATGTTAATTCAGTTGAAGCTCCTGGGTCCCCCTCTCCCATTTATATCCCTTTCCTTTCTATTGTATTTATTTATTTGCTGTGCCAGGTCTTAGCTGAGGTATGCAAGATCTTCAACTTTCATTGTAGCAAGCAGGATCTTTTCTTTTAGTTGTGGCATGTGGGATCTAGTTTCCTGACCAGGTATCAAACCCAAGCCCTCTATATTGGGAGCTCCAAGTCTTAGCTACTAGACCACCAGGGAGGTCCCTTCAGCCTACCTCTTAGAAGCAGCTGCTGTTCTCAGTTTGGTGTTGGGTTAGTATTTAGTGTTTCTTCCTACTCCTACTGATTTATGCATTCCTAAGTCATACTTGCTGTTGTTCTTCATGCTTTAGTCTTTATGCAAATGTAATCATGTATGTTTTTCTGCAAGTCACTTTTTTTTGCTCACATTATATTTGTGAGATTTATCCATATTAATACATGCAGCTCTAGTTTGTTCATCTCCATTGCTTTCTAGTATTCCACTGTATACATGCACCATAATGTATGCTTTTAAATGAATGTTGTTTCCAATGAGTTCTCTTATGAACAAAGCGTGGTGGATGTTCTTATACGTGTCTATTAGGACATCTGTGGAAGAGTTTCTCTAGAGTATATATACCAAGAGTAGAATGTGAGATATGTGCAACTGAATTTTTCTAGATAATAACTAGCTCTCTGAAGTGGCTCTCCCAATTTATGCTCCAACCGCTAACACGTAAGGGTTTAACTTGCTCATGTCCTCAACACAAGAAATATCAGGTATTGAAGTGTTTGCCACCCTGATAGGTGTGAAATTGGAATCTAATTCTGCTGCCAGCACTGTCAGTTCAGTTCAGTCGCTCAGTCGTGTCCGACTCTTTGCGACCCCATGAATCGCAGGACGCCAGGCCTTCCTGTCCATCACCAACTCCCGGAGTTTACTCAGATTCACGTCCATCGAGTCAGTGATGCCATCCAGCCATCTCATCCTCTGTCATCCCCTTCTCCTTCCCCCAATCCCTGCCAGCACTGCAGTGGACTAGAAATTCTTAGATGACTTCAAACAAATACAAAAATCATGGTTTGTACTGTTTTTCTGGGTTTGCAAGAAGCAGAGAGAAATCTTCAAGGGGAAAATTCCTGAAAAGCAGAGTTGCCTGGACAGTAAATGCTGACAGCCCTGCAGTTGGGAGATCAGACAATCAACAAAAGGGCTGGGTGGGGAGCTGGGCCTGAAACTCTGATGGGAGGGTACAAAGGGGGCTGAAGGGGACCCAGGAGACTGGTTGTCTGACCCCCCAGCACAAAGAAATGCAATTCCACTTGGAGGAAATCTTCCCTAGTGTAAACCCTTGGGATTTCCCCCAGATCAAGATAAGTCAAATATGAGTTCACAATCTCTTATCACTACAGAAACACAAAAATGAGAGAGCAACAGGAGACTGTCAGTTACATGGCATTTTTTGAGGCAAATTAAGTAGAATGTTTGGAAATTTAAAATATAATTGGGGAAGGGATAAATTAGGAGTTTAGGATTAACACATATACACTACAATATATAAAATAGATAACCAACAAGGACCTGCTAGAGAGCACAGATAACTCAATACTCTGTGATAACCTATATGGGAAAACAGTCTGAAAAAGAACAGATATATGTATATGAGTAACTAAATCACTTTGCTGTACACCTGAAACTAACAACACTGTAAATCAACTATACTCCAACATAAACTTAAAAAATTTTTGAAGTATAATGGTTGAAATAAAAACTCAACAGGTAGACCAATATCCCCCATGAATGCAAATGTAAAATCCTTAACAAGTATTAGCAAATAGAATTCAGCAATATATAAAATGAATGATGTCCCATGACCAAGTGGAGTTCCGGGAATGCAAGGCTGGTTTAAGATGGAAAAAATCAATCAGTGTGATCTACCATGTTAACAGACTAAAGAAGAAATATCACATGATCAGATCAATTGATGCAGAAAAAACATGTAAAAAATTCAACACCCATTTGTGATTTAAAACAAACAAAAAAAACACTCAGAAAAATAAAGGGATGAACCACCAGAGAATTATGCTGAGTAGAAAAAGTTGATTCACAAAGAATATACAATGTATGATTCCATTTATATAACATTCTTTAATTTCTTCTTAAAGAAATTAAAGAAGGAAGATTCAATCCCTTGGTCTGGAAGATTCCCCTGAAGGAGGGCATGGCAACCCACTCCATTATTCATGCCTGGAGAAACCCCATGGACAGAGGAGTCTGGCAGACGGTGGTCCATAGGATCACAAAGAGTTGGACACCACTGAAGCAACTGAGCATGCATGCAGGCATGTATGTTACTATGTAGCTTCAGTTAACCACCACGGAGGCACTTGAAATGATCCTCAAACTTTGTGTCCATCACAATCCCTCAGGAGTTTCTAAAAATTGCATTCACTCTCTCCCACACCCAGGTGTGCTGATACAGTGGGTCTGGGGCAGGGCTCAGAAATGCAGACTCTCAAGGCATTCACACCTGAGTGACTCCCCTTGGAAGGGGTCCTGCTACTGAGTGTCCTGAAAATGAAGTCAGATTACAGTTCTGGCTCCATCTCAGACCTGAAATTCACTTCACCCTCGTGGGCCTCAGTTTCCTGGTCTTCAGAGCAGAGATAACAATGTCTGCCTGCCTTCCTCATCCTGTGTTATGCAGACCAATAGAGATGATAGCTCAGAAAATCTAGGTAAACAACCAGGCACCCTCAATATATAAGGAAGGACAGGGATGAGTCAAGCTGCATAACCAGTGGCAGTGTGTGTTCAAGTCCTGTCACAGGCCGTGTGATACTGCATGGCAGAGCATCTCAGATAATAAGATGTAGGGTTTGGATGGAGTGGTTCTCAACCTTGTCTGACCAACAGACTCACCTGCCGATGGAAGGGGCCACCTCCAGAGTTCTGATCTAATAGGTCTGGAGTGAGGCCAAAGCATCCATGTGTTTTAAAACACTTGGTGCCTGATTCTCATGCTAAGTTTAGGCTGGACCACAGGCTAGGTGATCTGAATGGCCTCTGTCAATTCTAAAAATGATCCAGGGCCGTCTGGGGCTTGCCAAGCCAGAGAAGCAGATGGTGGTACTGGATGGGCTGGGGCTCCACTGCAGTCCTCAGCTTCCCCATCCCTGCTCAACTCCAGTATGACCCTCTTCCCTGCCAGCCAACCCCTCAGTTTGCCATGGCGAGAGCAGCTTAGGGTGTAAGGGGTCACAGCTGTGCACTGGGCAGGTGGCCCCAAGACACAATCCCATGCAGTTTCTGGGGGAGGGGCAGGCAGCTATGGGGGCGCAGGCTGAGGGTGTCAGGTGTCTGGGGGAGGTGGCCAGCTTGTGATGCTGAATTGTTTGCTGATCTTGGGGAATGAGAGCTTCCAGCTGGGGGCTGCTTCATTTTTACAAACTGTTTTAGAGTCTTTTCATTTCATTAAAGTAGCACTTGATCATTATCTTAAAAAAAAAAAAACTTCAAAAATATATAACAAGGCAGGAAAAAAAGGAAAACTCAAAATCACATGTAATGCTATCATCTGGTGATAAACTCAGTTAACATTTTGGAATATTTCCAAATGTCCATTCACATCATGACCCTGACAGAGATGTGTTTGCATTACAGTAGGAGAAAGCTGGGCCTTGTGTGGATTATCTTACAAGATCGGAATAGGACACAGGGGTCAGTACTCCTGTGACTCTGTCCTCACAGATAGAGAAATGGCTAAGACACCTGCCTAGGAGCGCCAGCACTTTACTGCTCACTCCTCCCAATCACTAAAGCAGATGCAGTGCCCAATAAAGGTGTCCTTCAAAAGAGAAAGCTCTGCGTGCTTCTTTCCTTTAATATCTCCTGACATTTCCCCCCAAATCATTGAAATGCTTCTTCTGTTTACCAATAACCAAAGAAATGTAAGGGAGGGTGGGATGATCTGGGGGCTTGGGATAGACATATATGCATTACCATGTGTAAAATGGCTTTCCTGGTGGCTCAGATAGTAAAGAATCTGCCGGCTATGTGGGAGACCTGGGGTCAGTCCCTGGGTCAGGAAGATCCCCTGGAGGACAGCAACCCACTCCAGTATTCTTGACTGGAGAATTCCATGGACTGAGGAGCCTGGCAGGGCTACAGTCCATGGGGTCACAAAGAGCTGGACATAACTGAGCAACCACTAAATAGATAGCTAGTGGGAAGATGCTATAATGCACAGGGAGTTCAACTCAGTGCTCTGTGATGAACAAAAGGGATGAGAGGGAGGGCCAAGAGAGAGGGGATATATGTATACACATAGTAATTCCCTCTGTTGTGCAGCAGAAACTAGCACAGCATTATAAAGCAATTATATTAAAAAAAAGAAAAAGATTAGACGTACAAGCAAAAAAAAAAAGCAAATCAAAGGAAAACCGTTTTCACATAGAACACTGACAACTTTTTGATGTATCACACACATGCATATGTCCAAATGCCTTGATTCAGTAATCTCATTTCTAGGAACCTATGCTAGGGAAATGGAGATGCAGTGGAAGGTTTTGTTAGTTTCAATGCAGCATTATTTAGAGCTGTGAAAAAGGCTGCGGGGACTTCCCTGGTGATCCAGTGGTTAAGAATGTGCCCTGCAATGCAGGAGACTTGGGTTCAATCCCTGGTCAGGGAACTAAGCTCCCACATGCTGCAGAGCAACTAAGCCCGAGTGCCACAATCAAAGACCCCACGTGCCCACAACTAAGACCTGACACAGCCAAATAAATAAAAATTATTTTAAAAGTCTACGGAAAATTATTTGAATGTATACTACGCAGACTTTTCTTTCAGAAAATTACGCTACCACTAAAAATCATGTTAGAAAGTATATTCACTGGCATGTGAAATTATTTCCAGGATATATAAAGCAAAAAACAAAAAAAGGGGGGGTTATGATCCCAATTTGTTAAGTTTGCAAAATGCATGTGTTGCTGCTGCTGCTAAATTGCTTCAGTCGTGTCCAACTCTGTGCGACCCCATAAATGGCAGCCCACCAGGCTCCCCCGAGTCTTGCCTGATTCTCCAGGCAAGAACACTGGAGTGGTTAGTTGTTAATTCGTGTCTGACTCTTTGAGACCCCCTGGACTGTAGCCTGCCAGACTCCTTTGTCCATGGGCTTCCCCAGGCAAGAATACAAGAGTGGGTTGTCATTTCCTCCTCCAGGGGATCTTTCCAGTCCAGGGATGCAACCCACGTCTCCTGCATCTCCTGCACTGGTGGGCAGATTCTTTTAACACTGAAGCTCTGTTTGCAAAATGAATCCATATGAATTAAGCAAAAGTTCAGTCTTCTTGTTACCCCACTCCCCCCAAATTAAAAGGGTGGGGGTGTGCAGAGTCTCTCCAAATGTGTAGGATATGTTTAACATGAACTGAATTCAGATATAAGATCATGGCAAAAAAAAAAAAAAGATTATGGCATACTCACAGTTCCCTTTGTGGGTGTGAGAAACTGACAGTCTGAGCAGAGATAGACAGCTAGACAAGTTGGAGGGGAGACCTGTATGAGAACCAGAAGGGACCTGCCCAGGTGAAATCCTGAGTCAGGGCAAAAAAACTGGTTTCGGACATGTGCCCCAAAGCCACGGTGCCAAGGACAGAGCCTCCATATTGTAGATGCCAACCTGCAAGCAAGCTGCTTCTCCCATAGATAACCATGAGGTTCGGCTCCCCAGAGAGTCGCAGAAGGCTGTGTTTATGTAATGATGGCTAATGACACCTGAGGAATGCCGGACGGGCCAGGGTTTGCAAACATGAATAGGAACAGCCCAGAAGAATGGTTCACTGTTGTTATTAGCTGTATCTCTGAGTGGTGGGATTAACCGATAATTTTATATTTTGGCTATTTCTGTATTTTCTACATTTTTTAACCTGAAATAGTATTACTTAAAAAATTCTTCTTAAGGAAAATTTCAAATATACCAAAAGCAAAGAAACTACTAATATGAATTTTCTTGTGTCTATCACTCAGCTTCTACTATATTCAACATTCTGCCAAACATTTCATCTGTTCACACCCCAGCTTTGTTTTTTCTAGAGGAATTTATTTTATTTTTTGGCCAAGCTGCACGACTTGAGCGATCTTAGTTCCCCAACCAGGGATTGAACTGGGACCACGGGAAAGAAAGTGCTGTGTCTTAACCACTGGACAACCAGGGAATTTTCCTTCTGGATATTTTAAAGCAAATTCTGTTGTTCTATCTTAGGCCAGTGGAAGCCCCAAAAGATTGTCTCCTATGCCCTTTTAAAATGGCTCCATTAGTCTTTGACAGTTTCTATGCTTTCTGGCAGAAGATGTCCCCACTTATGGTAGACTTAAAAATGGCCATAAATTCCTTTCATTTCTGTATGCATGCCCTTTTGTTTATTTATTTATTTTTGACTGCCCTGAGTCTTCATTGCTGCATGTGAGCTTTCTCAATGCAGTAGGGGACAATAGACATTAAAAAAAAGGACGTTTTTGTGGCGAGAAACATTTATGAATGAATTTTACATGGACTGGTAATTGGAGGTGTTCTGCTCCTTTGCGCACTGAGCTGAACTGACACATTCAGCAATGGCTGTTAGTTCATTTGCGCTACTACAGTCAACTATCAGGGGTTTCCCTGGTGGCTCAGTGGTAAAGAACCTATCTGCCAAGCAGGAGATGTGGGTTCGATCCCTGGGTCGGGATGATCCCCTGGAGAAGGAAATGGCAACCCATTCCAGTCTTCTTGCCTGGAGAATCCCGTGGAGAGAGGAGCCTGTCAAGCTACAGTCCATGGGGTCGCAAAGTTGGACACAACTTAGTGACTAAACAATAACAACGACTGACTATCATAGATCAAGTGGCTTACAAACAGCAGAAATTTACTTCTTACAGTTCCGAAGGTCAGGAATTTCGAGATCAAGGCACTAGCATATTCAATGAGACCTGCTTCCTGGTTCATAGAGCCATCTTTTCATGGAAGTGAAGGGGCAGGGGAAGGATCTCTTTTATAAAAGTAGTAATCATTCATGAGGGCCCCGCCTTTGTGACCTAATCACCTCCCAAAGGCCCCACAGTCAAATGCCATTACATTGGGCATTAGGATTTAATGCATGAATTCTTAGGGAACACATTTAGTCTAGCTGACTCCAAAATTTAAAGACACTTACCTACAAACATGTCGATGATGCTGTGAAAGTGCTGCACTCAATATACCAGCGAATTTGGAAAACTCAGCAGTGGCCACAGGGCTGGAAAAGGTCAGTTTTCATTCCAATCCCAAATAAAGGCAATGCCAAAGAATGCTCAAACTACCGCATAATTGCACTCATCTCACACACTAGCAAAGTAATGCTCAAAATTCTCTAAGCCAGGCTTCAACAGTATGTGAACTGTGAACTTCCAGATATTCAAGCTGGATTTAGAAAAGGCAGAGGAACCAGAGATCAAATTGCCAACATCCATTTGATCATCGAGAAAGCAAGAGTTCCAGAAAAGCATCTACTTCTGCTTTATTGACTATGCCAAAGCCTTTGACTGTGTGGATCACAATAAACTGTGGAAAATTCTGAAGGAAATGGGAATACCAGACCACCTGACCTGCCTCCTGAGAAATCTGTATGCAGGTCAGGAAGAAACAATTAGAACTGGACATGGAACAATAGACTGGTTCCAAGTTGGGAAAGGAGTATGTCAAGGCTGTATATTGTCACCCTACTTATTTAACTTATATGCAGAGTACATCATGAGAAACGCTGGGCTAGAGGAAGTATAAGCTAGAATCAAGATTGCTGGGGGAAATATCAATAACCTCAAATCTGCAGATGACAGCACCCTTCTGGTAGAAAACAAAGAAGAACTAAAAAGCCTCTTGATGAAAGTGAAAGAGGACCGTGAAAAAGTTGGCTTGAAACTCAACATTCAGAAAACTAAGATCATGACATCTGGTCCCATCACTTCATGGCAAATAGATGGGGGCAAAATGGAAACAGTGACAGATTTTATTTTGGGGGGCTCCAAAATCACTGCAGATGGTGACTTCAGCCATGAAATTAAAAGATGCTTACTCCTTGGAAGAAAAGTTATAACCAACCTAGACAGCATATTAAAAAGCAGAGACACTACTTTGCCAACAAAGGTCCATCTAGTCAAAGCTATGGCTTTTCCAGTAGTCATGTATGGATGTAAGAGTTGGACTATAAAGAACGCTGAACACTGAAGAATTGATGCTTTTGAACTGTGGTGTTGGAGAAGACTCTTAAGAGTCCTTTGGACAGCAAAGAGATTCAACCAGTCCATCCTAAAGGAAATCAGTCCTGAATATTCATTGGAAGGAATGAGGCTGAAACTGAAACTCCATTCCTTTAGCTACCTGATGCAAAGAACTGATTCATTAGAAAAGACCCTGAAGCTGGGAAAGATTGAAGGTAGGAGGAGAAGGGGACGACAGAGGATGAGATAGTTGGATGGCATCACAGACTCGATGGACATGAGTTTAGGTAAACTCCGGGAGTTGGTGATGGACAGGGATGCCTGACATGCTGCAGTCCATGGGGTCCCAAAGAGTCGGACATGACTAAGCAACTGAAGTGACTGACTGATTGACCTGCAAACAACAGCTATTTGACAAGTAAAGGGGCTAAGTACTGTAGATGGCTACTAGAACCTTCAAATAGATCTTTCCTGGTGGTTCAGTGGTAAAGAATCCACCTGCCCGTGCAAGAGACAGGGGTTTGATCCCTGATCCAAGAAGATCTCATATGCAAAACAGCAACTAATCCCATTTGCCACAGCTATTGAGCCTGTGCTCTAGAGCCCAGAAGTTGCAAATACTGAAGCCCTCGTGCCCTAGAGTCTGTGCTTTGCAACAAGAGTCATCACAATGAGAAGGCTGCCCACTGCAATAAAGAGTAGCCCCCACTCTCTGCAACCAGGGAAAAGCCCACACAGCAATGAAGACCCAGCACAGCCAAAAATAAAAAATTAATAAATAAAATTAAAAAAGAGAGAGAGAGATTAGTAGTTACCTTGGGCTGGGGTGTATGGCGGGGGTGGTTATAGCTAAAGAGTATTGGATTTCTTCCTGAGATGATGAAAACTTTCTAAATTTGACTGTGATGATAGTTGCATACACTTGTCAATACACTGACAATCACTGAACTATACACTTGCAATGGGTGTAGTGCATGGTATGTGAATCATATCTCAATAAAACTTAAAAATTTTGTGCAAAGGAAAGAAACCAGTTAATTTCAAAAAAGGTTAGCTAAGCTTACCTTTTTTTTTTTTTTTTTTTCCGAGAATGTTTGGGACTTTCCCTGGTGGTCCAGTGGCTAAGATCCGAGATCCCAAGGCCTGGGTTTTATCCCTGGTCAGAGAACTAGATCCCGCATGCCGCAATGAAGAGCCTGTATGCCACAACTAAGAGATTCCACAGGCCTCAGTGAAGATCCTGGGCGCTGCAACCAAAACCCAGCACAGCCAGAGAAATACATATATAAGTAAGTCGATACTTTTTAAAAGAGAATGTTTGGCTATAAAGTAATTATCACTTTTCAGTGGGGAAAAAACCACACATACACATATTACGCCTCATTAACATCTAGTATAGTAGAAATTTGTAGTAAAACTTCAGATCTTTTTGTGTTGTGTGCTAAGTCACTACAGTCATGTCTAACTCTTTGTGACCCAATGAATGGTAGCCCGCCAGGCTCCTCTGTTCATGGGATTCTCCAGGCAAGAATACTGGAGTGGGTTGCTATTCCCTCCCCAGGGGATTTTCCCAAAGCAGGATCGAACTCGAGTTTCTTATGTCTCATGCATTGGCAGGCGAGAAGTGCCATCTAGTGCCATCTGGGAAGATCTGTTTGGATAATGTTAAATACTCATGTAGGAAACTTATTTTTTAATGGCAGCTAAAACTTCTCTTACCTACACTAGTGATTTGCACTGGAGTTAATATTCTTTGTGACTGGAGAAACCACAAAAAAAGATTGTGCTAATAAGTTAAGCAAAATGCACACTCCCAGGGCGGGGGAAAATAGCATTCTCTACTCAAAAGAGCACTGTCAATTATTATTGGGCAATTATATGTACATTTTACAAGCAAGCTAATGTACAATGAGCTGTAGGTATAATTTTTAGGCAAGGTCCCCTGGGATCTAAAAATAATTGTAAGAGCTACTTTGGAATAAAAAGACTGGAAAAGATTGCTCTGTAGTAAAAATTCATGCTTTCACTTTTTCTTTACAAAAATATCACCAAAGACATTTGCATATTCATATTTCCATATTTTTCTTACCCAAAGGACAGCATTCTGTGCACCAATCTGTACCTTCTTTTTTTTCTCATTGAACAATATATCCTGGGATCACTGCATATAGGTAGATAGGTATCTTAAGCAGCTTGGACTGCCACAAGAAAAGCCACCTCCCTGGTAGTCCGTTAGCTAAGACTCTACGCTCCCACTGCAGGGGGCTTGAGTTTGGTCCCTGGTCAGGGAACTAGATCCCACATGCCACAACTAAGAGTTCACTTGTGGCAACCAAAGATTCTGCATGCTGCAAAGAAGATCGAAGATCCTGTGCGCTGCAGCTAAGACCCAATGCAGCCAAATAAATAAATATTTTTAAAATACTATAGACTGGTCAGTTTATACAACAGAAATTAAGTTTCTCACAGCTGTAAAGGCTGGGAGTTCAAGGTCAAGACACTAGCATGATGAGTTTCTGGTAAGAGCTCTCTTCCTGGCTAACAGAAGGCTGCCTGATCACTGTGTCCTCACATGGCAAGCAGAGTAAGCCCTTTAGTACCTCTTCTCATAAGGCACTAATCCCATAATAAGGGCCACACCCTCATGACCTCATTTAAACCTAATTACCAAAACGCTCCATCTCCAAATATTAATATTATCACACTGGGAGTAGGGCTTCAACATAGGAATTTTGAGGGAAGGAACACAATTTAGATCATAGCAGTGGAGATTGTTCTCACTGCTTTTTATAACTGTATAGTACTCCATTTTCATAGAGGCAACATTCAACCAGTCGTTATTGATAGATATTTGCATTGTTTACAGATAGTGCTGCAATACACTTCATGTTTGTATGTCATTTCATAGTTTTACCTGTGACTCTCCAGGTGGCACTAGTGGTAAAGAACCCACCTGCAGGAGACATAAAAGACACAGGTTCGATCCCTGTATCAGAAAGATCCCCTAGAGGAGGGCATAGCAACTGATTCCAGTATTCTTGCCTGAGAATCCCATGGACAGAGAAGCCTGTCTAGCTATAGTCCATAGGATCGCAAAGAGCTGGATACAACTGAAGCGACTTAGCAAGCATGTACTCTGTGATACCCGCATTGTAGACAGACACTTTACCATCTGAGCCACCAGGGAAGTCCTGATAGATTCCTAGGATTGCTAAATCTAAGAGCAAATGCATATTTAATTTTGTTAGATATTGCCAAGTTGATACCCATTAAGATTATATCACTTTGCATTTCGTGAGTAATGGGGGAGCCTCACTTTCTATATCTCACCATCAGAGTATGCTGTCAACTTCTGGATTTTGCCAATCTGATAGGGGAGAAATATTATCTCAGGGTAATTTTAACAAGCACTTCCCTTATTAACAAGCATTTCCTTCAATCTTATGAAATAGGTTGAGCATCTTTGCCATTTGCATTTTTTTCTACTATGCCTGTATATTTTTCTTATTTTAAAAATCAGGAACACTTCATATATTGGAAGTATTAGCCTTCTGTGATGCAAGCTATAATACCTTTTCCCCATTTGTCAATTTGTCTTTTGAAAATGTATGGTTCTCTCTCTGTGTGTCTCTTTATTTCTCTAATTTATCTCCCACAAAGCATGTTTATGTCTTTTCAGTGAAAGTTATCAGTTTTTTTTCTTCTACTTCTTCTGATTTGTGAAATTATGAATGTTTACCCCACTCCCAGGCTATAAAGAAATGCTCTCAGATTTTCTTCTAGTATTTGTGTTTTCATTTTTCATACTTAGATCTGTTATTCATTTACCGTTTATTCCAGCTTATCAAAAGAATGAATCTCATGTTGCTTTTTTCCATATGGTCTCAATACCATTTGTTAAAAGTTTTTTCCCCACTGATTTGAAATACAACCTTTTCTTGTATGCCAAATTTCCTTTTGCACCTAGGTCTATTTCTGGATTTCTATTCAGTTCTAGTTGTCTATCTGTTCATGTGTCACTTCTATGCTGTTTTAATTATAACATTTAGTTATAACATTTTAATGTCTTCAAGAGCTCAACTCTACTTTTCTCTTAAGGAATTTTACTAGCAATTTTTGCTTGTTTATTCTTTCCTTTTGGAAGAATTATCTTTGCATAACAAATTTGTTCAACCCTACGAAATAAACAATCAAAACCCAATGATAATTTCCACTGAGATCATAACTAGTAAGTATATCACTTACTTGACAGAGAATTGACAACTTTACAAACTGAATCTTCCAATCCAAAAGCGAGATGGATCTATTTGTTCCAGTCCCCTTTTGTGTCTTTCATCGATTTTGCTCACAGAGGTTTGGCACATGTCTTTTAGATCTACAGTAGATATTTTATTTTACTTTTGCTATTTTAAATGTATCTTCTCTTTCATTATATCTTCTGATTGCTTAGCATATACATGAAGGCTACTGATTTCTGCATGTTATTGTTTGTGATAGTTTTTCCTTCAATCCTTTTGGGTGTCCCAACTAAACAATTGTCTACAAAGAGAGATAGGGCTTTTGTCTGTTTGTTGCTGGGAAACATTAATGTTTCCATTTGGTCTAAGGCTTAAGAGAAGATTCCAGGGTGGTTAAAGAGCTGCCTAGTGGCTATAGATACAGGATCAGGCTGAAGCTCTGATGTCAGGTGGGGAGCAGAGAGACTCCTCAAAGGCTGCTGGGCTCTGGTGACTCCTGGTCCTTCTGGAAGTTAAGACTTTTCAAGAGATACTCTCCCAGCCCAGACTAGGGCTGGACAGCCTGCAGAAATTAGTCAAGTAGTGTTCCAACTTCTTGATGATGAGTTTCACTTGTTCATCCAGGAAACGGTTCTCCAGGGGGTCACAGAGATGGGGTGGAGGATGTATGGACCAAACCCAAGGCATGCAAATCCCCACAAGCCTAGTTCAAGTTCTTCTCCAGGGCCATAGAGTCTTCCATGGTGTCCAGGGTTTTACACCTTTCATCTTGAGACAGCTTTTGCAGGTCCTGAAGGGGGTGTAGTCATTGTGCTGATTTTCCCTCTTCAAGAGGCATGAGGTACTCTGGGGCTTCTTCTGGTCAACACTCGGAAGAAGGATCTTCTACCTTCTAGAGCCACATCCTTGTGGTCAGAATAGAAGTCCAGAAAGAAGTGGGTATAGGAGGCCAGCAGATGCAGGCTGACCAGGCCATTGAAATGGCCTCCATCTCAGTGGAATAATCCTGATGAATCTTGGAGCTCCTGGTTGGTGGGCAATAAGGAGCTAACCTCAGGGTTGGTTGGTTCCAGAGGCAGGGAATGGCCAAGAAGGTGGTCTAGGACTTGTGGCTGGAGAGGAGGCTGCAGGGTGGTCAGAGTATGGAGCCCTAGGTCTGTTCCTTCCAAACACTGTTGAAACAAGAGACAGATCGATGGGACCACTGGCCACGCTGCTAAATAGAGATCATTTTATCTCTTTCTTTTCAATATTATATTTCTTATCTAATATGCTTGCCCTTATATAATCTGTGTTGACTAATATAGCCGAAATGATGTTAAACCATAATAGAGATAGTAACACTGTTTCTAATTTCAATATTTCTACACTAATAAGATAAGATGCTAAATACTGGGTTCAGTTCAGTTCAGTTCAGTCGCTCAGTCATGTCCGACTCTTTGTGACCCCATGAATTAATTGCACCCTGCCAGGCCTCCCTGTCCATCACCAACTCCCGGACTTCACTCATACTCACGTCCATCGAGTCGGTGATGCCATCCAGCCATCTCATCCTCTGTCATCCCCTTCTCCTCCTGCCCCCAATCCCTCCCAGCATCAGAGTCTTTTCCAATGAGTCAACTCTTCACATGAGGTGGCCAAAGGACTGGAGTTTCAACTTTAGCTTCATTCTTTCCAAAGAACACCCAGGACTAGTCTTTAGAATGGACTGGTTGAATCTCCTTGCAGTCCAAGGGACTCTCAAGAGTCTTCTCCAACACCACAGTTCAAAAGCATCAATTCTTTGGCACTCAGCTTTCTTCACAGTCCAACTCTCACATCCATACATGACTACTGGAAAAACCGTAGCCTTGACTAGACGGACCTTTGTTGACAAAATAATGTCTCTGCTTTTTATTATGCTATCTAGGTTGCTCATAACTTTCCTTCCAAAGAGTAAGCGTCTTTTAATTTCATGGCTGCAATCACCATCTGCAGTGATTTTGGAGCCCCCCAAAATAAAGTCTGACACTGTTTCCACTGTTTCCCCATCTATTTGCCAGGAAGTGATGGGACCAGATGCCATGATCTTAGTTTTCTTAATGTTGAGCTTTAAGCCAACTTTTTCACTCTCCTCTTTCACTTTCATCAAGAGGCTTTTTAGTTCCTCTTCACTTTCTGCCCTAAGGGTGGTGTCATCTGCATATCTGAGGTTATTGATACTTCTCCTGGCCATCTTGATTCCATCTTGTGCTTCTTCCAGCCCAGCGTTTCTCATGATGTACTCTACATAGAAGTTAAATAAGCAGTACTTAATAAATACTGGGTAGTTGTATATAAAATCAAGTTTGAATTGTGTCAAGTGCCTTTTTTACTTTATCTTGTGGGTTCCCCTGAAAACAGACAAAGGAGTCTGTGCAAAAAGCTTTTGGGGAGGGCAATCCCAGGGGAAGAGAGTGAGGAATAAGGGTAAGTGACACTGGGGGACTTCCTTGGTTGTCCAGTGGTTAAGAACCTGCCTGCCAGTTCAGGGGACATAGGTTTGATCCCTGGCTCGAGAAAATTCCATATGCCCCCAGACAACTAAGCCTCTGAGTCATGACTACTGAAGCCCCACTCTCTAGAACCCAAGCTCTGCAAGAAGAGAAGCCACCACAATGAGAAGCTACTCTGCAACACAGGGTAGCCCCTGCTCCCTGTAACCAGAGAAAGTCTTCATGCAGCAACAAATATCCAGCACAGCCAAAAATAAATAAATACTTTTAAGTTTAAATATTCACCTGTAGTTTATTTTGGTTTTATAAATAGACAATCTTATCCATAAACAAGAGGATTAAAAAAATTTTTTTTAATTTTAATTTTAATTGAAAATTTTTTTAATTTTAATTTAATTTTAATTACTTTACAATATTGCAGTGGTTTTTGCCATACATTGACATGAATCAGCCATGGGCATACATGTGTTCCCCATCCTGACCCTCCCTCCTACCTCCCTCCCCATCCCATCCCTTAGGGTCATCCCAGTGCACTGGCCCTGAGCGCCCTGTCTCATGCATTGAAGCTGGACTGGCAATCTATTTCACATACGATATGGGAAGGCAGGCGAAGTCTTCATTCATAAGGACAAGGGCTTTGGCTTTATCCGCTTGGAAACATGAACCCTAGCGGAGATTGCCAAAGTAGAACTGGACAACATGCCACTCCGTGGAAAGCAGCTGCGTGTGCGCTTTGCCTGCCACAGTGCATCCCTTACAGTCCGAAACCTTCCTCAGTATGTGTCCAGTGAACTGCTGGAGGAGGCCTTTTCTGTGTTTGGCCAGGTGGAGAGGGCTGTAGTCATTGTGGATGATCGAGGCAGGCCCTCAGGAAAAGGCACTGTTGAATTCTCAGGGAAGCCAGCTGCTTGGAAAGCTCTGGACAGATGCAGTGAAGGCTCCTTCCTGCTAACCACATTTCCTCGACCTGTGACTGTGGAGCCCATGGACCAGTTAGATGATGAAGAGGGACTCCCAGAGAAGCTGGTTATAAAGAATCAGCAGTTTCACGAAGAGCGAGAACAGCCACCCAGATTCACACAGCCTGGCTCCTTTGAGTAGGAGTAGGCCATGCGCTGGAAGGTACTTATTGAGATGGAAAAGCAGCAGCAGGACCAAGTGGACCGAGACATCAAGGAAGCTCATGAGAAGCTGGAGATGGAGATGGAGGCTGCTCGCCATGAGCACCAGGTCATGCTCATGAGGCAGGATTGGATGAGGCGTCAAGAAGAACTTCGGAGGATGGAAGAGCTGCACAATCAAGTGCAAAAACGAAACCAGCTGGAGCTCAAGCAGGAGGAGGAGCTCAGGCGCCGTGAGGAAGAGATGCGGCGGCAACAAGAAGAAAGGATGCGACAACAGCAGGAAGGATTCCAGGGAATCTTCCCTGATGCGAGAGAGCAAGAGATATGGATGGGTCAGATGGCTATGGGAGGTGCTATGGGCATAAACAACAGAGGCGCTCCTCCAGGACCAGCCACTATGATGCCACTATGATGCCAGATGGAACCTTAGGATTGACCCCACCAACAACTGAATGCTTTGGCCAAGCTGCTACAATGGAAAAAAATGGGGCATTTGGTGGAACCCCTCTTGCGCAGCTCCTGGAGCTAAATTTGCTCCAAACAAACGTCGCTGATACTAATAAAATTGCAGTGTCTAGTTTCCCAAAACCCTTAAAAGAAAGACCCTTTTTGGACTTAGCCGAATTCTACTCTGGAAAAGTGTTAGGGATTCCTCCCAATAGTTTAGGTCTTCCCTGCCTGTAGTACTCTAGGGAGTATGTTGGAGGCAGAGGGTAAGGGAGGGGTGATATTTAACAAATCAGTTCTATGTGGTATATCCTTTCATTAATCAATTCTGTGTGATGCATTCCTAAAATCTCATGTGATTGTTGAGAGCCTGCGAGGGCCAGGGAGCCATGGCAAAATGGATCCAGTTAGAGCCCCCATCAATCTTAATCATTCCACTCTTTGTCCACCCTGTTCTATTTGCTTTCTTATTCTTACACCCACCCCCCCCCCACCCCAGTCGGTAAAGAATCTGCCTGCAATGATGGAGACCTGGGTTTGATTCCTGGGTCAGGAAGATCCCCTGGAGAAGGAAATGGCAACCCACTCCAGTATTCTTGCCTGAAGAATCTCATAGACAGAGGAGCGTGGCAGGCTACAGTCCATGGGGTCACAAGAGTTGGACATGACTTAGTGCACTGTCTGTCTCAATATACATGTTTCAATGCTTTTCTCTCAAATCATCCCACCCTCACCTTCTCCCACAGAGTCCAAAAGTCTGTTCTTTACATCTGTGTCTCTTTTGCTGTCTCACACATAGGGTCATAATTACCATCTTTCTAAATTCCATATATATGCATTAATATAACTTTTTGTTCTCACATACTGGCTAGAACTGCCATTGCTGTTGTTGTTTAGTTGCTAAGTCATGTCCAACTCTTTGTGATGGACGTATGCTGCCAGGCTCCGCCATGGGATTTCCCAGGTAAGAATACTGCAGTGGGTTGCCATTTCCTTTTCCAGGGAAAACAATAATTTTTTAAAAAAAGAGTAAGTGAAACAGAGAAAGAGGGACAGCTAGTACACGGATGCATTAACAAATTGGTCACCATTATTCCCTTGAAAGGGGAATGGCTCCCCATTCCAGTATACTTGCCTGGAAAATCCCATGGACAGAGGAGCCTGGCAGGTGACAGTCCATGGGATAACAAAGAGTCAGACACAACAAACATTTTCACTTTTACTTTCATAGGTAACTAATGCTTGATTCGGTGAGACCATCTGAGAAGCCATATGAAATGTGCTTCAGAACCATTTACCAGGTAAAGAAAGAGAGAAGTTTTATCCACTGGCTTTTATTCCCCATTGACCAAGATACCTCACACTTCAGGGCTGCACATACATGAATGCTGAGAAGGTTTCTGCAGCTATCCCATGGCACCATGTCACAAAAACCCTGTAGCAGACAGTAATATTTATTATCTCACAGTTTCTGTGGGTCAGGGAGCAGGAGTAATTTAGCTGGGTTGCTCTGGTTCAGTATCTCTCGCGTGGTTTCAGTCAGGATAGCCACAGACCCTGCAATCACTTGAAGTCTTAATAAGGGTTGGAAGATTCACTTTCAAGATGACTCATTCATGGCTGTTGACAGGAAGCCTTGGTTCCTTATCACATGTGCCTCTCGATTGGTTGTTTATGTGTCTGCTCACAAGATGGCCACTAACTTCCCTGAGAACAAGTGATCCACAAGGGGGGAAAAATTAAGCTCCACCTCCTGAAGCAAAAATATGAATGAATCTGAGGACATATTTTAAAGTCTGCACATGCCATTAATTTCCCTGAGAACAAGTGATCCACAAGGGGAGAAAAATTAAGCTCACCTCCTAAAGCAAAAATATGAAAAAATCTGTGGATTTATTTTAAAGTCCGCACACCATCATAATATAGGCCAATTAGATTAGGACTATCTGGGGACTTCCCTGGTGGTTCAGTGACTAAGACTCTGAGCTCCAATGTGGGGGTTGGGGGGTTGGAGGAGTTGAGGGGCAGAGGCAGTTCAATCTCTGGTCAGGGAGTTAGATTCCACATACTGCAACTAGGAGTTTGAATGCTGCAACAAAAGACCTGTATTATTTCAACTAAGACCTGGTTAGTTGCAAAAAAAAGATTAAGATTATCTGAACATCCTGAAGTGCACCACCTTGATCCATCACGTCAATAACTTCATATTTATTGGATGAAGTGGCAAGTATGTTGGTGCAATGGTAAAAGACACACTCTCCAGAGAATGGGAGATAAATCCTAGGAAGATTCTGGGGGCCCATCACATCAATAAAATGTCTAGTGATCTGTTGAGAAGGCAGCACAAAACTTGGTAGCTCCTTTGGGTTCTGGAGATAGTATGTCTCATCCTGGGGAAACCTGCCCTGACCTGTTTATTTGATCACATGGAGGACTGACAAATTTGAGTGGGGCCCAGAACAAGAAAGGGCTCTGCAAGCAACTGGTTTACGTGACATTACAAGCAACTCTGCCATGTGAGCCACGTAATAAAGAAGATTGTGAAAGTAGAGATTTCTATAGTGAAAAAAAGATCTATAAGGGATATAATATGGCAAACCCAAGACAACTATATGCCACTGAATAAACAGCTCCTGGCATGTTCCTGTATCACCATAGAGATGCAACATGTGACTGTGTGACATCACATGACCAAGTGGCCTACCGTGAGCTTGGTTTCTAGAAGACTTACTAAGTTGCAAGGTTGAGTGAGCCCAGCAGCAATCCTTTACAAAACTGAAGTATTGGGACTTCCCTGGTGGTCCAGTGCTTAAGAATCCACCTTCCAATGCAGGGGACACAGGTTTGATCCCTGGTCAGGCAACTGAGATTCCACATGCCAAGGGGAGACCAACCTCGTGCTCTGCAGCTACTCAGCCTGCACGACACAGCTTAGAGAGAAGCCTGCGGGCTGCAACAAAGATCACGAGAGCCGCACGTTAAGACCCGAAACAACCAAAAATAAATAAATGTTTTTAAAAATTGAAGTATAGCATAGCATGGAGGGGCCAAAGATAAAGTAATCTGCACATGCAAGTGGTCTGAAACACCATGTCATTATCCACTGCTGCGCTCATGCCGCCTCCTGAGTTTGTTTGCAGGGTGGTGAGACTGAAGTCCAGGACTGATTCTGGGGTGAACTGTCTGAATACCCCAGTGCAAACCAAAAATGGGCTGCTGATACTGTACACGCTCACTCAGGAGTGATCCTCAAAGAGGACTGAAGGGAAACCCTCCCAAGGGTCAGACTTTTGGGTGGTATATCTGGTCCTCTACTTTGTGTGGAAAGACAAATGGCCCAAGATGAAAATGCATACAGATTTAAAGGCAGTGGCACATTAGATCAAGGACCTGCTTGGAAGATTGTGAACAGGAGATATATTCGGGTATGTAGATCAGCAGCCTGGAAACTTTTTCTGTAAATGGTTAAAGGAAGTATTTTAGACTTACTGGCCATATGGATACCGTTGGCCACTATTCACTCTGCTGTTATACAAAAGCAGCCATAGGGACGCTATGTAAATACATGAGCATGGTTTTGTTCCCATATGCCTTTTAAAAAAATGTATTTATTTATTTGGTTGCACCAGGTCTTGGTTTCGGCATGCAGGAATTTAGCACGCAGGATTTTTTTTTTTTTTAAGTTGAGCATGCAAATTCTTAGTTGTGGCATGTGGAATCTAGTTCCCTGACCAGGAATCAAACCTGGGCCACCTGCATTGGGGGTCCAGAGTCTTAGCCACTGGACCACCAGGTAAATCCCCTCATAAACCTTTATTTACAAAACAGGCAGTAGGTGGCTTTGGTCTGTGAGCTTTAGTTTGCTAACTCCTGGTACTGATGAACCTAAGGAAGGGGGCAAAGAATGTGAATGTCTTTGTACCACATTTCAGTATCTACTCCCAGAAGAGCCATCAGACAGAGCACTTAAGTCAGTGGATGTCAGCGAACCTCTGTTTTCACCCATTCCCATGCTGGCACAATCAGCTCAGGGTTGGAATAGTCATTGTGGAAGGATTGGTAGCTATCAGTTCAGTTCAGTTCAGTTGCTCAGTCGTGTTCGACTTTTTGCGACCCCTTGAATCGCAGCATGCCAGGCCTCCCTGTCCATCACCAACTCCCGGAGTTCACTCAGAGTCTCATCCATCAAGTCAGTGATGCCATCCAGCCATCTCATCCTCTGTCGTCCCCTTCTCCTCCTGCCCCCAATCCCTCCCAGCATCAAAGCCTTCTCCAATGAGTCAACTCTTCCCATGAGGTGGCCAAAGTATTGGAGTTTCAGCTTTAGCATCATTCCTTCCAAATAAATCCCCGGGTTGATCTCCTTTAGAATGGACTGGTTGGATCTCCTTGCATTCCAAGGGACTCTCAAGAGTCTTCTCCAACACCACAGTTCTAAAGCATCAATTCTTCGGTGCTCAGCCTTCTTCACAGTCCAACTCTCACATCCATACATGACCACTGGAAAAACCAGAGCCTTGACTAGACGGACCTTAGTCGGCAAAGTAATGTCTCTGCTTTTGAATAAGCTATCTAGGTTGGTCATAACTTTTCTTCCAAGGAGTAAGCGTCTTTTAATTTCATGGCTGCAATCACCATCTGCAGTGATTTTGGAGCCAAAAAAAAAAAGTCTGACACTGTTTCCACTGTTTCCCCATCTATTTCCCATGGAGTGATGGGACCAGATGCCATGATCTTCGTTTTCTGAATGTTGAACTTTAAGCCAACTTTTTCACTCTCCTCTTTTACTTTCATCAAGAGTCTTTTTAGTTCCTCTTCACTTTCTGCCATAAGGGTAGTGTCATCTGCATATCTGAGGTTATTGATATTTCTCCCAGCAATCTTGATTCCAGCTTGTGCTTCTTCCAACCCAGCATTTCTCATGATGTACTCTGCATAGAAGTTAAATAAGCAGGGTGACAATATACAGCCTTGACGTACTCCTTTTCCTGTTTGGAACCAGTCTGTAGTTCCATGTCTAGTTCTAACTGTTGCTTCCTGGCCTGCATACAGATTTCTCAAGAGGCAGGTTAGGTGGTCTGGTATCCCCATCTCTTTCAGAATTTTCCACAGTTTATTTGTGGCTATGAATGAGCCTAAAAGCATGAGCTCGCATCCACCATAGCATTACTGCTATGCACTGCCCTATCAACCAGCAGCAGAGGCCTATGCTGGGTCCCTGAGACAGCACCATTCCTCAAGGAGACCAATCAGCCACTTGGACCCAAGCTGACCGTTGGACCCCTCTGGAAGGTGCATTGCTTCATCTTGACAGGAATTAACATTTGTTCCAGATTACAGTCTTGCTTTTCTGCCTGCAGTGCCTTCAGAAGCACCCTATCTGATGACTTAAGAGTGACCTGCCAGTAGGCAATTCTGCATAACATCCCCTCTTCACCTCTGACCAAGAAACCTAACTTATAGCAAGGGAGGTATGGAAATCAGTATGTGACAGTGGGACCCACTAATCTCATATAACACATGCTACAGCACTCAGAAGTTTCTGGACCCCTAAAGTGATAGAATAGCATTTTGAAGATACAGCTGAGGTACTAACTGAGAGATGATACCAGACAGGAATGTGACATTGTCTTCCAGGATGCAGTATATACCCTAAATCAATGTTTGTTATATAGTACTGTGTCTGCAACAGACAGACTACAGGAGTTTGGAAACCAAGAGATGTAAGTAGCAGTGGTCTCACCTACCATCACTCTCACTGGCCCATTTAGGGAATGTAAGTTTCCCACCCCCTCAATTTTTTTTTTAAATTTTCATTTATTTTTAGCTGTGCTGGCTCTTTGTTGCTGCATGGGCTTTTTTCTAGCTGCAGAGAGCAAGAACTACTCCCTAGTTCTGGTGTGCAGGCTGCTCACTGCAGTGTCCTCTTATTGCAGAGGACGAGCTCTAGAGCTTGCAGTCTTCAGTAGTTGTAGTTCCCAGGCTCTACAGCACAGGCTCAGTAGCTGTCACTCATGGGCTTAGTTGCTCTGTGGCATGTGGGATCTTCCCAGACCAAGGAATGAACCCTTGCTTCCTGCATTGGCAACCAGATTCTTTACCACTGAGCCACCAGGGAAGCCCCACATCCCCTCAGTTTTCAGTCCCAGAGATCTGGTTTCCAGAGGGGATTGCTTCCACCAGGGGACTTGGTAAGAGTTCCCTACACTACTGTCCATCATCTTGGGCTCCTCGTGCCAAGAAACTAGCAAGAAAGGAAAGGAATAACCATACTGTCAGGAGTAATTAAATGTTTGTGATCATCAGAAGGCAATGGGGTTACTGTTACTCAATGGAAGTGGGGAGGAATTTATTTTGCACCCAAGTGATTGACGAGAAATCTTTTGGTACGCCTTACCCAGTATTTATGGTAAATGGACAGGGATGCTGCCAAAGTCTGAGAAGAGTATAGTAACTGTGGGCTCAAACCACCCAGTAATGAGGCTCTGGGCCACCCATCAGATAAGCTATCTAGACTGAAGATGACAGACAGCTGGAATCTGAGACTAGAATGTGGCTAGACTAGAGATTATGGCTTGAGATAGCTGAAGCAGTGAGGGGTGTATTTCGTCCCACTAACCTTTCTCTCAAAGGTTTCCCCAGGAAAGAAGATAACTCAGAACCCTGGAGCTGTTTCCAGATGAAGCAAACTGACTATACAAAAGAAGCAAATGCAAGTGGTGCAAAGTATAGACTGTAGTGGATCTGTGGTGTGTCACACAAAATGTCCCCTTTAGGACTGAAATGCTCTTTTCCTCAGCTGCTAGAAGTATTGGCTGCCAGTGGCTCACAGCTGCCTCTTTCTCAAGAAACTTCTCTGGGCAAAAGAGAGAGATCTTGCCCAAGACTGTGCCCCTACTCTTTTGGCAGTCCACATTCAATGACTTCACTGCACTGCACTGCCCTGGCGGCTCAGATGGTAAAGAATCTGCCTGCAATGCAGGAGACCCAGGTTTGATCTCTGGATGGGGAAGATCCCATGGAGAAGGAAATGGCTACCCACTCCAGTCTTCTTGCCTGGAGAATCCTACGGACAGAAGAACCTGGTGGGTACAGTCCATAGGGTCACAAAGAGTCGGACACGACTAAGCGACTAAGCGCAACACGTTCAATGACTAGTCAGTAGGAGAGTACAACTCCTGGCCTCTTACCTCATTTGGGGGCAAGTCTAAAGGGATATTCCAGCTCTAGGGCTCCAGATCTAGAGATCAACTGAACCCTCTGTTGCAACTGCTTTGCAGTTCAACTTTTCCATCTGACTCAACTCTGCCTCCTTCCCTAACTTACAGATGTTGCGCCTGAGATTATTGCCCAATGAACCTGCACACGAATCACTTTCTCAGAATCTGTTTCCTGAGAGCCTAACCTAAGACTGCTCTTGTTGCTTTCACTCTCCCAGTCTCTCTTGCAGCTATGATACAGAATATACAAGTTGCACTTTGACAAATAGACATGTCCACTTTGGATCTGAAATGAAGATGAAGGCAAAATTAAGGAAACTACAGAAAACCAAAAACGGTGAGAATTTATTGCCAGCAGACCTTTTCTGGAAGAAAAGTTAAAGCAAGTTTCTTCAAGAAGAATAAGAATGATCCCAGGTAAGAGCATGATGAAACAGGAAGTAATGAAAAGCATCAGCATAGATAAGGATACGGGCAAGTAAATGTAAATCACTACTGACTGTTTGGAACAATAACTTAATATTTTGTGTGGTTTAAAGTACATGTAGAATTAAAACACATGACAACAATAGCACAAAAGGCAGACAGCAGATAATGGAATTAAACTGTGCTAGGATTGGGACTTCCCTGATGGTCTAGTGGTTAAGACTCTGTACTTTCACTCCAGGGGGCAAAGGTTAGGTCCCTTTTGTGTCACAGCTCGGTCCCCAAACCCCAAAAAAATAACTGTACCAAGGTTAGCTGAGATATTGTAAAAGTATTAATTTAAGGTTTATTCTAGTAGTTCAAGGATGCATATTATCTTCTTTAGGATAGTACTCACAGAATCATTAAAAAACATGTTACTAACTGTAAAGAGGAAAAATATTAAAGAACAAACGGGAAAATAAAAGCGTTAAGATGGTAAATCAAAATTAAATGTATTGGTACCTCTATTAAATGTGAATTATTGGGCTTCCCTAGTGGCTCAGTGGTAGAGAGTCTGCCTGCCAAGGCAGGAGACATGGGTTCAATCCCGGGTCTGGGAAGATCCCACATGGTTTGAAGCAACAAAGCCCATGTGCCACAACTACTGAACCTGTGCCCTAGAGCCCTAGAACCTCAACAAGAGAAACCGCTGAACTGAGAAGTCGGACAACTAAAGAGTGGTCCCGCCTGCCACAATTAAGAAAAGCCTGCACAGCAACAAAGACCCAGCATAGCCAAAAATAAATAGATAAAATTTTAATGTAAATTATTTAAATACTCCAAATTTAAAGACAAAATTCTTAGATCATATTTTTAAAAGGCAACTATACGCTACTTAAAATACCTATACTTGTAATCTGAGGTTACAGGGAATCGAAAGTTAAAGGATGAAAGAAGATAAAGGTGAAAACACTAAAGAAAGATGATTCCTCTATACTAACATTAGAAGGGCTTCCATGGTGGCCTAACAGTAACGAATCTGCCTGTGATGCAGAAGATGCAAGAAACGCCTCGGGTTTGATCCCTGGATCAGGAAGATCTCCTGGAGGAGGGTATGGCAACCCACGCTAGTATTCTTGCCTGGAAAATCTCATGGACAGAGGAGCCCAGCGGGCTACAGTCCATAGGGTCACAGAGAGTCAGATACAACTGAAGAGACTTAGCATGCAGGCATACACAAGCAGAAGATATTAAGAAGAGGTGGCAAGAATACACAGAACTGTACAAAAAAGATCTTCATGACCCGGATAGTCATGATGGTGTGATCACTCACCTAGAGCCAAACGTCCTGAAATGTGAAGTCAAGTGGGCCTTAGGAAGTGTCACTACGAACAAAGCTAGTGGAGGTGATGGAATTCCAGCTGAGCTATTTCAAATTCTCAAAGATGATGCTGTGAAAGTGCTTCACTCAATATGCCAGCAAATTTGGAAAACTCAGCAGTGGCCACAGGACTGGAAAAGGTCTGTTTTCATTCCAATCCCAAAGAAAGGCAATACCAAAGAATGTTCAGACTACCACACAACTGCACTCATCTCACATGCTAGCAAAGTAATGCTCAAAATTCTCCAAGCCAGGCTTCTGCAATACGTGAACTTCCAGATGTTCCAGCTGGTTTTAGAAAAGGCAGAGGAACCAGAGATCAAATTGCCAACATCTGTTGGATCATCGAAACAGCAAGAGAGTTCCAGAACAACTATTTCTGCTTTAGTGACTATGCCAAAGCCTTTGACTGTGTGGATCACAATAAACTGTGCAAAATTCTGAAAGAGATGGGAATACCAGACCACCTGACTTGCCTCTTGAGAAATCTGTATGCAAGTCAAGAAGCAACAGTTAGAACTGGACATGGAACAACAGACTGGTTCCAAATAGGAAAAGGAGTACATCAAGGCTGTATATTGTCACCCTGCTTATTTAACTTATATGAAGAGTACATCATGCAAAATGCTGGGCTGGAGGAAGCACAAGCTGAACTCAAGATTGCCGGGAGAAATATCAATAACTTCAGACATGCTGGTGACACCACCCTTATGGCAGAAAGCAAAGAAGAATTAAAGAGCTTCTTGATGAAAGTGAAACAGGAGAGTGAAAAAGATGGCTTGAAACTCAACATTCAGAAAACGAAGATCATGGCATCCGGTCCCATCACTTCATGGGAAATAGATGGGGAAACAGTGAAAACAGTAGCTGACTTTATTTTTCTGGGCTCCAAAATCACTGCAGAGTGTTGATTGTAGCCATGAAATTAAAAGACACTTACTCCTTGGAAGGAAAGTTACGAACAACCTAGACAGCATATTAAAAAGCAGAAACATTACTTTGTCAACAAAGGTCCGTCCAGTTAAGGCTATGTTTTTTCCGGTAGTCACGTATGGATGTGAGAGTTGGACTGTAAAGAAAGCTGAGCACCGAAGAATTGATGCTTTTAAACTGTGGTGTTGGAGAAGACTCTTGAGCGTCCCTTGGACTGCAAGGAGATCCAACCAGTCCATCCTAAAGGAGATCAGTCCTGGGTGTTCATTGAAAGGATTGATGCTGAAAGCTGAAACTCCAATACTTTGGCCACCTGATGCGAAGAGCTGACTCACTGGAAAAGACCTTGATGCTGGGAGGGATTGGGGGCAGGAGGAGAAGGGGATGACAGAGGATGAGATGGCTCATGGCATCACCAACTCAGTGGACATAAGTTTGGGTAAACTCTGGGAGTTGGTGATGGACAGGGAGGCCTGGCATGCTGCAGTCCATGGCGTCTCAGAGTCGGACACGACTGAGCGACTGAACTGAACTGAACAGATGTACATACAGTCTTATATAAACTCTTCCAAAAAATAGAAAATAAACAGGAATAATTACCAGCTCATGTGACAGCACAAGCTCAAAATAAGAAAAATCAATTGTATTTCTACATCTTAACAATACATAATGAGAAAATAAAAGATACAATTTAGAAAGCATTAAAATATATGAAACACCTAGAAAACAGTTGAACAAAAGATATGCAAATCTCTACATAGAAGACTAAAAAATTAGCCTTCCTTGATGGTCCAGTGTTTAAGACTCTGCCTGCCAAAATAAGGGATATGGATTTGATTCCTAGTCCAGGAAGATTCCATACGCCCCAGGGCACCTAAGCCAACATGTGCCACAATTACTGAGGCTGTGTTCTAGAGCTCTTGAGCCACAACTACTAAGCCTGTGAGCCCTAGAACCTGTGCTCTACAAGAGAAGGCACCACAGTGAGCACCTAAGTGCTGCAACTAGAGAAAGCCTGCGCACAGCAGCAAAAACGCAGGACATGGAAAAATAATTTCAAAAAAATAAAGCTAAAAAAAAAGTAAAAATACTCTGGTTTCATCCATGGGAAAACTTGATATTGTAGAAATATTCTTTTCAAATTGATCTATAGATTCAGTATACAAAGCTAATAAAAATTTCCAGAAGATGTTTTTTATAGAAATTAACATGCTGACTTTAAAATTTACATGTATACTAATCATGTTTTTTATTTTCTGTATTTTATGATGCTTTCATATCTTGGGGGCCTTCCTAATCCCCAAGGAGAGACTGCCCCTCCCAAGGCAAGCTGATTTCTTAGAGATAGCAAATGACCATCCCCATGGATGAGCCTTTCACATGCAAATCAACCAACCCAAAGCCTTCTCCCTCTTTCCCAACTGCCATCTTTACTAGGTTCTCACTGGGCCCCAGAGAAGGGAATGGCTACCAACTCTAGTATTCTGGACTGGAGAATTCCATGGGCAGAGGAATCTGACAGGCTACAGTTCATGGGGTCACAAAGAGTTGGACATGACTGAGTGACTTTCACTGGGCTCTTAAACTCTAGACAGTAATTCTTTGCCTTAATCATCCCAGAGCCAGGAACCAGATAGCTCAAGACAGATCATATATTCCAGAGCTTGCTAAACTTATTCAAACAAGCCAATCCCAAACCTGCTTAGCTTGCTTACCTTGTCTCAGCCATTTTTTTCCCATGAAAAACCACAATGTCTTCCTGCCCATGTTTTCTCCTTGCTCCTTCTGCATCCTAATCAACCCTGCTTCTTCATGAGGCCCTGCATGGCCTGGCCTGCCCGCCCCCTTGGAACTGTGAGTAACAAACTATCTTTTCAAAGAAAGTCATCTCCTGGTCTGTCCTTCAGTCCTGTCTGACTCTTTGCAATCCCCCAGACTGTAGCTCGCCAGATTCCTCTGTTCATGGAATTCTCCAGTCGAGAATACTTGAGTGGGTTGCCATGCCCTTCTCCAGGGTACATCAATAATAATAAAACCTACATTTTGAAACAATATGGTGGGACTTCCCTGGCAGTCCAGTGGTTAAGATCCTGCTCTCCCACCGCAGGAGGCATGGGTTTGATCCCTAGTGTGAGAACTAAGATTCTGCATGCTGTGCTGTATGGCCAAAACCAAACAAAACAAAAAACCAACATGGCCTTTAAAAGCCCAAAAATAACATATAAGATCTTGAAGAATAGCCAAAGGACTTATACTGACAGATTTCAAGACTTTTTACATATGCTAGTATGTAGTGCTAGTTTAGGCAGATGAACTAAGGGAAAAGTCTAAAGACAGACCCACATTTCCACTTAAGATCTATGATAAAGGCACCATGGCAATGGAAGGGGAAAGGATGGCATGGGCAACCATACATATGGAAGGGAGGACCTTGACTTCTCATTCAAGCCATGCACAAAGATGTATTTCAGATGGATTGTAGATCTAAACTTAGAGTAAAACAACAAAGTTTCTAGGACATAATAGATAATATTTTAATGATTTTGGTGTGAGCAAAGATTTCTCAAATAGGATCCAAAGCACTAACAATAAAGAGAAAGAACGATAAAGTAGACTATATTAAAATTGATTTTTATTCATGTGACATCCTTTGTAAAGTAAAATGGCAAGCCACAGACCTAAAGAAAATATTTCTATTAGATGTGTCTGACAAGATTCTCATATCCAGACTATACAAAAAGAAAGAAAGTGTTAGTTGCTCAGTCATGTTTGACTCTGTGCGTCCCCATGGACTAAGGTCTGCCAGGTTCCTCTGTCCATGGGATTTCCCAGGCAAGAATACTAGAGTGGGTTGCCATTTCCTTCTCCAAGAATATACAAAGAACTCAGACAAATAATCGGTAAGAAAAAAATTAAACAAGAGAAAAATAGATAAAAGACTTGAACAAGTACTTCACAAAAGAAAATATCCAAATAGCCAAGAAGCATGTGAAAAAGTATCAACAAGATTAGTCATTGGGGGAATATGAATTAAAACCATAATAAGTTTCTAATATACACCCACCAGAATGGCTAAAGCTAATAAAATATATGTTGACAGTACCAGATATGGAAGAGAATGTAGAGTGATAGAACTATTGTATACTATTAGTAGGACTGTAAATTGATATTTGATCATTTTGTAAAACTCACTGGCAATATCTAATAAAGCTGAACAAATGCATATTCCATAACCCAGCAATTACACTTCTAGGATTCAAGAGAAGTGAATATCCAATGATATGGAAAACAATGTTCCTAGCAACATCATTTGTATTGGTCAAAAAATGTGAAACTACTCAAACATGGACATCATCAGATGGTCAACACCGAATCAGATTGATTATATTCTTTGCAGCCAAAAATGGAGCTCTATACAGTAGTAAAAATAAGACCAGGAGCTGACTGTGGCTCAGATCATGGACTCCTTATTGCCAAATTCAGACTTAAATTGAAGAAAGTAGGGAAAACCACTAGACCATTCAGGTACGACCGAAATCAAATCCCTTACAATTGTACAGTAGAAGTGACAGATAGATTCAAGGGATTAGATCTGACAGACAGTGCCTGAAGAACTATGGACAGAAGTTTGTGACACTGTATAGGAGGCAGTGATCAAGACCATCCCCAAGGAAAAAAAAATGCAAACAGGCAAAATGGTTGTCTGAGAAGGACTTACAAATAGCTGAGAAAAGAAGAGAAGTGAAAGGCAAAGGAGAAAAGGAAAGATATACCCATTTGAATGCAGAGTTCCAAAGAATATCGAAGAAGAGTGAAGTCGCTCAGTCATGTCCGACTCTTTGCGACCCCATGGACTCTAGCCCACCAGGTTCCTCCGTCCATGGGATTCTCCCAGCAAGAATACTGGAGTGGGTTGCCATTTCCTTCTCCAGGGGATCTTCCAACCCAGGGATTGAACCCAGGTATCCCAGATTGCAGGCAGATGCTTTAACCTCTGAGCCACCAATTCAGATTCCAAAGAATAGCAAGGAGAGATAAGAAAGCCTTCCTCAGTGATCAATGCAAAGAAATAGAGGAAAACAATAGAATGGGAAAGACTAGAGATGTCTTCAAGAAAATTAGAGATACCAAGGGAACATTTCATGCAAAGATGGGCACAATAAAGGACAGAAATGGCATAGACCTCACAGAAGAAGAAGGTATTAAGAAAAGGTGGCAAGAATGCACAAAAGAACTATCTTAAAAAATCTTCATGACCCAGATAACCACAATGGTGTGATCATTCACTTAGAAATAATATTACCCAAAATAAGATTAAAAATACTTTATGATTCCACTTATATGTAGCTCAAAAACAGGCAAAACTAATCTCTCATGATAAGCGTCGGGATCTGGACTACTTTTGGGGAAAGGTAAAGATGAGAAGAGCATGAAGTTTTTGTTAATCTTCATCTTGGTGGACACCAACATGTTCCATTGATGAAAATTCCTTCAACTGTGCACTTTCACTGTTTTGCAGTTTTGTGTATGTATGGTTGACATGTTAAATGAAGGGAGCTCAAACCATTGCTCTGTGACAACCTAGAGGGGTGGGAGGTGGGAGGGAGGTTCAAGAGGGAGGGGATAGATGTATACCTATGGCTGACTTATCCTGATGTTTGGCAGAAACCAGCACAATATTGTAAAGCAATTATCTTCCAAGTAAAAATAAATAAATTTTAAAAATAAAGAAAAAATTACTTAATAAAAGATTTTCCCTCTTTACCTATAACCCCAAAGTCCCTCTTGGTTTTCTTATATTTATTTATTCAGTTTTAATTCTTTTTGGCTGTGCTGGATCTTCATTTTTGCTTGTGAGCCTTCTCTAGTCGGGGTCGGGGCTACCCTCTAGTTACCTAGTCCTTCTAATAGTGGGGGCTACTCTCTAGTTGTGGTGCACAGGCCTCTTATTGCGGTAGCTTTTCCTGCCATAGAGCACGGGCTCTGGAGTGCAGGCTCAGTAGTTGTGGCATACGGCCTTAGTTGCCCCTTGGCATGTGGGATCTTCCAGGACCAGGGATTCAACCCGTGTCCCCTGCATTGGAGAAGAAGGAGAAGGCAGTGGCACCCCACTCCAGTACTCTTGCCTGGAGAATCCCATGGGCGGAGGAGCCTGGTGGGCTGCAGTCCATGGGGTCGCTGAGGGTCAGCCACCACTGAGCAACTTCACTTTCAATTTTCACTTTCATGCATTGGAGAAGGAAATGGCAACCCACTCCAGTGTTCTTGCCTGGAGAATCCCAGGGACGGGGGAGCCTGGTGGGCTGCCGTCTATGGGGTCACAGAGTTGGACACGACTGAAGTGACTTAGCAGCCCCTGCATTGGCAGGCAGATTCTTTACTAGTGGACCACCAAGGAAGTCCCTGTTTGTCTATCTTACATACAGTAGTGTGTACCTCTTAATCCCAAACTCCAAATTTATCCCTCCACTCTTCCTCTTTGGGAACCACAAGTTTGTTTTTTGTGAGATGACCCTCATTCTTATCTTCCTCTTCCACATACAGTTCAATTGTCAATCCCAGGAAGACCTACCGGCCTCCACATCACGTTAAATAAAAAATAAAAATCAGGTTAAGAGGATTTTATTAAACATTTCCCTATTTGGGGACCTTGAGTTGTTTCTAGCTGTTCACTGAAATAATGACAGTTCTACAGGTTTCCTCATGTACCTGGTTATTTCCTAAGTGTAAAATCCTAGAAAACACAGAGTTGAGTCAAAGGGTTTACACTTTTAAAGACTATTTTCACAGGTATTGCCTCACTTCTCTTCAGAAATATTACAGAAGAGCACGCCCAGCAGCTGTATGTTTCTCAGCACTGGGGCCAAAGCTGGGTGTTGTTCTTTTTTTCTACCTTTGCCAACTGATAGATGATAAATGGTCTCTCTCTGCTGTTTCAGTTTGTATTTCTTCGAGGTTGATGGGTGTGGTAGATTGATAATGGCTCACTCCCAAAGATAAGTCTATGTACTAATCTCTGTAACCTGTGAATGTGACCTTATAAGGAAATGGGGTCTTTGCAGGTGTGATTAAGTTAAGGGTTTGTTTTTGTTTGTTTGTTTGTTTTAGTTAAGGATCTTGATGGGGAGATTAATCAAGATGATCTGAGTGGGCCCTAAATGACATCACAGCGTCCTTTCTTGTAAGAAGGAAGCAGAGAATGAGATTTGACAATGACAAATGAGAAGGCAACGTGACCACAGAGGCAGAAACTGGAGTGATGAGATGGCAAGACTGCCAGCAGGTACCAGAAGCTGGAAGAGGCAAGGAGTACCTTGTTCCTGGAGCTTCAGAGGGAATGTGATCCTGCCAACACCTTGATTTTAATTTAGTGCAACTCATTTTGGACTTCCGACATGGAGAACTGTGAGAAAATATATTTCTGGTGTTTTAACCCAACAAGTTTGCAATGACTTGTTATAGCAACCATGAGAAACTGATGCAATGGGTTTTTCATCTATTTCTGGACCACATGAAAAACCTTCTGACTTTTAAAAACTTGTAAAAATGAAATATCATGCAGTAATATGAACTGTATAATTCTATTTCCATGAGAGTAAACATATACAGTATGTTTGTGTATGTGTTTGCATGTGTACATAACTGCTTAAGAAATTATCTGGGAGAATATACACCAAACTAGTAACAATGATTAACTGCAGGGAAGTGTATGAAGGAGGGAAAGAGTAATTTTGACTTAAAAAAAGTTTTTTAATGTTATTTATTTAGTTTTGGCTGCGCTGGGTATTCATTGCTGCTCAGGTTTTTCTCTAGTTGCAGCGAACGTGGGCTACTCTTCATTGAGGTGTTTGGGCTTCTTATTTGAGTGGCTTCTCTTCTTTCGAAGCACAGGCTCTAGGTGGGTGAGCTTCAGTAGTTGTGGCTCAAGGGTTTTCTCTAGTTGCAATGAGCAGAGGGTACTCTCTAGCTGAGGTGTGTGGGCTTCTCACTGTGATGGTTTCTCTTGTTGCAGAGCACAGGCTTTAGGCCCACTGACTTTAGCAGTTACAGCTCTTGGGTTCTAGAGCTCCAGCTCAGTAGTTGTGGCCCACCGGCTTAGTCGCTCCTCGGCATGTGAGATCTTCCCCAAACAGGGATCAAACCCATATCTCCTCATTGGCAGTGGGACTCTTAAATACTCACCAGGGAAGTCTGAAGTCTCACATTTTACTCAAGACACCGCTCATAGATGTAGCTCTATTGTTTGAAGAAGCTTTATCAGACTATATTTATATATTGTGTGAAAATATACATAAGTTATATGGGCTTGCTGTATATAATATGTAGAAAGCAGAAAACAAAACTGTCCCTCTCCTCTCTCTTATCCCCTTTCCCAGAAATATTTATTGATAATAATCTGGTGTGCATCTTCTCACACTTTTTTCTATGAATAAACAAATGCCAGTATGTCATTTTTCAAGAAGAAAAATGAAGAGAGGGTACCATATACATTTTTACTTAAGGGTGTTTCTTCACAACATTCCTGCATCCTTACCTGCTTCATTCTCCAGAGCTGGTTGTTGCACGGACTTTCACTGTAATAAAGACCCAGAACTCTTTATAAACCTCCGTCATGGTTTCAACTTCCCAGGTGGCACAGTGGTAAAGAATCTACCTATTAACGCAGGAGATACAGGAGAGGCCGGTTGGATCCCTCGGTCAGGAAGATCCCCTGGGGTAGGAAATGGCAACCCATTCCAGGATTCTTGTCTGGGAAATCCCACGGACAGAGGAACCTACTGTCCTTGGGGTCGCAAAGAGTGGGACAGGATTGAGCGATTAAACACACACACACACACACACACACACACACAGCTGCTTGAACTTTCTTTTATCTGTGACTTTGACCATATGCGTACACGTCGCTGGAGAAAACGCCTCTCAGTCGTCTTTAAAATTGTTTTAAGCATTCCCATTCTGCCTTTTAAAACAGATGCTCTCACCAATAGTTCCCTACTGCGGAAGACACAAGATTCACTTTTTCAAACTTTGCCGAACTGGGTGGAGAGACGATACTTGATACGGCATCTGGCATTTCTTTAGCATGAGGCCGGCTGGGCATTTATCATTCTATCACTGGCTCCCACGGCAGCTTCGTGAACGCTTCAGAGATCACTGGGTCATTTTCCTTCGCAACGAATCAAATCCGAAGTCTTTCTGAACCCAGCATCGCGAGTTACTCGATTAAGCACCCGGTCCGGAACTATGGGGCGAAGGTGATTTTGGGGATTTCAGCCTGGGTGACTCTGGACACCTGAACAAAGCTGAAAACCTGAACTGGGGCGGGGTGGGGGTCGCGTTGGAACCCTACAGGAAAAAGAGGAGCGGGAGGCCGCCGGACATATTCCGGGGTGCGGTACGTTTCTCTAATCCTCTACCCTAGGCAGGCGAGGGAGATCAAGCCGGGAGGGATCCAGCGCTTCGAGGACTCCGGGCACCGAAGGTCCCGGCGCGTCTGCGGGTCCGAAGCTTTCCCGCAGGGGGCAGTGCCGCCCGCTAGCGCGCGGATCCGGTGGGAGGGGGTGTGGAGCTGCTGCGGAGTTCTGGGGGTTATCGGGAAGAAAGTTAGGGGATGCCTAGGGGTGGGGGCGGGACCCGAGCGGTCGGCCCAGAGCCGGGCGCGGGCAGGGGGTGCTGGATGAGGCTCGGGGAAGGGGTCTGGCTGAGTCTGGGGGCCAGGCCGTGCGCGCACTGCAGGGAGGCACAGCCCGGGAAGGTGTGAGCGAGCGGAGTGCGAGTGTGAGGGCGAGTGTGTGCGCGCCGGGGCTCTCCGCGTTCCGCGAGGCGCGCGGGTGTCAGCTTGCAGCCGGGGCTCCTCCCTCCGGCCCCCCTGCCCCGCGCTCCGGTCCCTCCTTCCTTCCCCGCTCGCCCCTCCCCGGCGGGCCAGGCGCTGGGACGCCCCGGCGGAGCAAGCGGCAGCGGCAGCAGCGAGTTAGGGAGCCCCGGGCTCCGCGCTGCCCTAGGGGCCCGAGCCGAGCCGCCCCCGCCCCCGTCCGGTCGCGCCGGCCCCGCTTCCCTCCGGGCCACGCCCTGTCAAAACTTTGTTGCTGCGGCCGCCGGGGCGGCGAGCGGAGCAGGCCGGCGAACGGGAGGGAGGGAGGGGCGGGCGCCGGGCCGGGCCGGGCGCGGGCGGCGAGGGGCTCGGAGAGCGGCGGCCCCGGCCCGCGGCCCCACCATGCCCCAGCTCGGCGGCGGCGGCGGCGGCGGCTCGGGAGGCGGCAGCGGCGGCTCGGGCGCCGGGGCAGCAGGCGGAGGGGACGACCTCGGGGCCAACGACGAGCTGATCCCCTTCCAGGACGAGGGAGGCGAGGAGCAGGAGCCGAGCAGCGACAGCGCGTCGGCGCAGCGGGACCTGGACGAAGTCAAGTCGTCCCTGGTCAACGAGTCGGAGAATCAGAGCAGCAGCTCGGACTCGGAGGTAAGGAAGCCCCCGCGGCCGACCCCGGGGACCCCGGCCCGGCGCCCGCTCACCCGCCCTCGCCTTTGTGTCTCCTTCGCAGGCGGAGAGGCGCCCGCAGCCCGCCCGGGACGCTTTCCAGAAGCCACGGGACTATTTTGCCGAAGGTACGTGCGGGTCCGGGCTGTCCCCGGCTCCCGGCCCCGCAGCGCTCGGCGCCTCGGCTCGGGTCGCCCTCGGTTCCCCTCTTCCCGGTCGGCCTCAGCCGTCCTGGGGCGCGCGTGGGGGGCGCTCGGATTCCCGGTCCCCACCCCGGGACCCCTTACCAAGGCGGTGTCCCGAGGGCCCCGGCCTCAACCCCGCTTTGGTTTTACCGGCAGTGAGAAGGCCCCAGGACGGCGCGTTCTTTAAGGGGCCCCCCTACCCTGGCTACCCATTCCTGATGATCCCGGACCTGAGCAGCCCGTACCTCCCCAACGGACCCCTGTCTCCCGGAGGAGCGCGCACGGTGAGTGCCCGTCCCGCCGCGCCCGGGCGCGCGGGCGGTCGGGGCTCAAGAGATGCGCCCCCGGGCTCGGCGACGGGGTGGGGGATGGGGCCGTCCCGGGAAGATCCCGGGCAGAACTTGCTTACGGAGCTGAACCACTCCGGCAGTCGAGGGTTAGGCTGCGCTGGGAGTGCCTGGAACATTCCCTTATATTCTCCCCTTTGGCTGGGGAACAGCTTCGGGGTCCACTTCTGGCGTTCTCCTTGGTGTTCGGAGTTCTTTGCTCGCGCTAGCGAAAAACTTGGATTTGTGCCGGTTGGGCGGGAGTGTATGTTGAGCGGGGCGTGGAGGGGGGAGGTGGTCTTGCTTTCTTCCTGGAAATCGGTCCGCTTTCCCTGGCAGTTGGGCAGTGGGGCCGGGGGAGGTGGGTTGGCGACGCTGCCCCGCGACTCCAGCTTCGCTGGGCAGCTAGAAGTCGGTTTCTAAGAAACCTAGTATTCGTGGCGGGTTATTCACACACACACATACACACACCCCCTCCCCACCCCCATTCCTCGCGCTGGGGCCTCAACTTTTCTGTAGAGCTCGGGATTTTAAACTCGCCGAGATGATTTCGAGGGCGAATCGAGGCATTCTTCAAGTTGAGGAACTTGGCTTTTTCCCCCTTTGTTGCCGGCTTTTCTCATTTAAAGCGAGCGCTGCGACACTTTAAACCTGTTAATGGGCGCGCATTGTGTGCTGCGCGCTGGCATTTAGAGCGGTGATTAAGCAAATTGACCGGGCCCCAGACGACGTGCAAACGAGGGCGGATTCCTTCGCCCCCTCGCAGGCTCTAACTCCCGCCCCCCGCGTCGCGAGGGCTGCAGCCCCTTGGGCTGGCCGGGTTTTGTGTGTGTGCCCTGAGCTGCCACCCCACCCGAGGGCCTCCAGCCCAGGTGCTAGGTCCGCTGGCAGATCTTGGGTGAACGCCTACTGTGTGCCAGGCTCTTGCGCGCTGCTTGGGCGCCTCGCACAGCACAGTGGTTCTCTTTGCTTCCTGCCCAGTTTCCCAGCGCCTGCCAGTTAGTGCTTGATTCGGGGTGGGAGGTGTTTGGCTCCTTAAGACTGGCCGGACAAACTCACTTTATGCTCAAGCTGTCCTTCAATGACGATCACAATTAAAGGGCTGCCTGGGAAACGCTGGTGCTGAATGGACCGTCCCTGCTGTCATGGTCCAGCGGTCCGTGGAGAGCGGAGACGTGTGCGGAGGTTCAGAGGGGTCGCTCGGCAGGCCCTTGGGGCGTGCAAGTGGAGGCTGAGGACTCTGACCAACCGAAAGCGGAGTGGAGCCACACAGCTTCCCCTTTCAAGCAGGGAAGACCCTGCCTCCCTGGCCCTGCCTTGAAGCATCCTGGGACCTCCCAAATACAAGTCTTGACTGTGAGCTGAAACGGGGCATCTGGTTGTTGCTTTTTCTCATTCATATAAAAAGAAAGAAGCTGTGAGTAAAAGTTGAGCAAAACAAGCCTTTGTTTAGGTTTTCACAGTTTCTCGTCGGTGTCCGCAGATATAATTCAGTTCTGAAGGTTTTAGTAGGGTTTCTGTAACTGTGTATGAGGTCACACTACCACAGTCCCTTTTCTCCCTTTTACCTTTAGATGTTTGGGAAAAGGAGTTTGGCATTTCTGTGACTCAGCACCGATCCAGATCCATGTCCTGATGCAGATAATGTCACCAAAAATGTTCCAAATATCACCAGTTATTTGACTGGATCTGGCTCTTTCTTCCCCCTTTCTCACTGCATGCTAAGTAGCTTCATTCGTATCTGACTCTGCCATGGACTGTAGCCCGACAGGCTCCTGTGTCCGTGGGATTCTCCAGGCAGGAATACTGGAGTGGGTTTCTGGTGACAGAATGGTGTCAGCTCCCTGTCTTCCTATGCTGCCCGTCCCCTCCCCCTCAAGAGCCCAAGTGGGACAGATTTTGTTTGCGTCAGTCCCCTCCTTCCTGCTACCATCTTGTACCACTCTTTTTTCTTTTTACCATCTTACGTCTTCTTTTACTAAGAGCTCCCAAAGCCTGCTTCTTTTTGGTCCTGGGGCTTTCTGATTACTGTATCCAGACTTGCATGGGACTTTTGGAGTCCTTCTTGGAGGAAGCTGAACTTTCCCCTCTACATGCTTTTGACTTTTCCTACTCATCCCTTCAGCTGTTCCTTGCCTGAGCCCATGTTGCCATCCTGGTTTTTCAGCCTCCAAGAACACTCACCCTCTCCCTGTTACCCTTCTTAGGAGACTTGGTATGTCTCATCTCCCTCTTCTGTTTCTATCTTGCCTCCCCGGTGAATTGCCCTTTCAGAAGTAAGTTCAATGCCTCCATCAATTCTGTGCCCTTTATGTGTCTGTCATTGGGCTTTGACCTGCCTGGTTATAGAGTTCATTGAAGTTTCCTGCGTTTATATCAGCTCAGTAGAACCTGCTAATTTGATCCTATCTTTGGGCATCAGTGACTGTTAGTTAAGCACTGGATTGTCTGGACTCTAAGACTGAGATGATGCTTTTCTGCTGAATGATTATATTAATGAAATTAATGTGATTCTAACTGTAGGCAAATTATGGGTGCAGACAAAGTGGCCCTCTGTGGGGATCCCTGCCTGGTAAAATGTTTTAGGTGGATTTTGGGAGGAAGGAAGGGGGAGGAAGGTGGCTGAAGGGTGAGGGGAGTGGTGCCTGGAATGTGTGACCTGTTCTCTGGTCTTTTTTGGTTTCACCTCCAAATTTCACAACCCTGGGCTGGCTGCTCTAAGGTCTATAAGTGGTATAAAACCAGGCAACCTCAGTTCTCTTCTGCTTGGAAATACCAAACCAGAGGCAAAAATGAGATTTGGCTGGAGTGTTTTCAGGGTATTAATTGACCCTAGGAATGGCAAATAGCAGGGTTGCAGCACCCTCGCCCACTGGCAAAATTCCTTCCGGGACGACTGGGGGCCAGCCAGTCCTCCAATCTGGCTGTCTCCTCCCCACCCGCTGTTACCTTTGCCCTCCACTCTGGCTTGGCTGGGAAGTGGCCTCTTCCTGAGCCTCTTTAGAGAAGAGGTCCCCTTAACCTGGGGCGTGTGCCAAGCCTCTGAGCTGTGATTCATTCTCCTCTGGAACCCCGGGGGACCCTGTGGCCTGTGAAGAGAGGGCTAACTGCCGCAAACCACCTTTCACTCCTTCCAAGAGTCACCCAAAATTATACGTTCATTCATGAAAAGACTTCACCAGTTTACTAAACCACCTCAGTGCTGTTGACTAGAATTTTGTTAGGAAAATGTAAGTCAACACAGAAGAAAGCAGATGTCAAAAATAGTCTGACAAGTCAGAACCAAAGAGAAAACACGGAGTGTGGTTCAGCGAGTGAGCTACAAAGTGATAGGAGTTTTGAGTGTGACCATAGTGTGAGTGCTCACGACATTTGTTTGGGAAAAGAATGGTGGCAGGTAGAATCGCTGAGGAAATCAATAGTTTGGGGTCCTCTTTATAAATTTTAGAACTACTGTTGTGCAGCTCAAGCTCCAAGTTATTCCTACATATTCATACAGGCCATCACAACTCAAATTTCTGTATGCAATTCCTCTGTCTTCTAAACGTGGGCCCATTTTTTAAGTCCTTTGCATCCCATGGGGAGTCTTGCTGATGTCTGACACAGAGAAACCGAAGCAGAAATCTTTGTGTATGTATAGCGAAGTTTTCTGGGGTTTTTCTGGAGTTGTATGTAAAAGCCCAGTCAAACTTTTTCTTTTGCAAGATCAGTATAAGAGATCAGTATAAACATGCTGCTTTTGGGAAAGTTCTTTTAAGTCATTTCATCTAAATATAACTTCTGTTCCATTTTTTTCTAAATATAACTCAGGGTTTAATGAGGGCTTTTCACATGGAATGAGCATTTATGAGGGCCCTGTCTGCGTTGCTGAAGTTTTGGCACTTAGATTGCTGGGGTGATAGTTGGTGACAGACTCTGCGGAGGGACTCAGACCTTGTCAGTCCCTTTTCTTTGAGCAGGTGGATCCGGCAGGCAATACCTGCTTGCTCTGTTATAATTTTGGAAAGTTTTAGGTTGGTTTCATTCTTCATTGATCTCACTTCTAGGGAATCTTGAGGAGAAAGTAGGTTAATGCCTGTACACACACACATCTAACCTACAACGCAAAGTGTCCCAGGCTTTACAGTGATGTGCAGAGTTACCCCAAAAATTGTGGCATAAAAAAGGAATTTAAATGATTATCTCATTGGAAAATGCATTATGCGAAGATCCTACTTATATTCCAAGTTAGAGTCCATTTTTACTGGCTAAGCTGAGGAAATTCAGACTGGCATCCTTAAGATAAGGTCGTAACTCCTCTACTTCATCTGATATTTATTGAGGACTTATCATGGACAATGACTAAGGGTCTGTGAGAGTTAGCATGAATTAGAACCAACTTTGCCCTGAAGGACTTAAAAAGTGAGTTAGGAAGAAGTCATGTTAGTACAGACCATTAGGAATGTGCTTGTTAAGAGTCAAGATAGTTCAGAGGAAAATTTGAAGAATAAAAAGAGTTGAAAAATTGTTTTGGGCTGGCATGGTCAAGAAAAGCAGCTAAAGGAAATTGTTTTAAATTGGTCCCTGTCACTCACCATTCTTTAGTTCAAAGTAGTTCTTGCTGAGGGACTTCCCTGGTAATCCAGTGGTTAAGACTTCACCTTCCAGTGCAGAGGTCATGGGTTTGATCCCTGGTTAGGAAGCTAAGATCCCATATGCCTCCTGGCCAAAATACCCCAAAAACAAGCAATATTGTAGCAAAGTAATTCTTGTTGATAATAAAAAACTTAAGAGTAGTAAGGTGGTTAGAATAAAAAGTGGAAGTTCTGCACCTATGTCTTGAGGTAGAAGACAGCACGGGGAGAGCACAGGCATGGAGGAAGGGAAAGGTCAGGGCATTTGGGCAATGCAAGTTCTTCCATTGGTCTGGAAAGATAAAGGGCCAGACCTTGAAAGCCAGTGAAGGAATCTGGTCTTATTTAAGAGGCAGCAGAGAACCATCCAATGAAGAAGGCAATGGCAACACACTCCAGTTCCCTTGCCTGGAAAATCCCATGGACGGAGGGGCCTGGTAGGCTGCCGTCTATGGGGTCGCACAGAGTCGGACACGACTGAAGCGACTTAGCAGCAGCAGCAGCAGAGAACCATCCAAAGTTCTGCTGGGAGGCAGTGTGACTTGTACTTGTGCTTAGAAGGATAATAGTGATTGTGGGGAGAGGACCTGGGAGGAGCTAGAATGCTTGGGACACTCAGGGGAGTCTAGGGGTGAGGTGAAAGGGGCTTAGAATATTTGAATGGGAAGGAAGGGTAGGATGTGGGAGACGGGCATGGTTGCTTGAATTGGTGCTTGGAGAGATGGTAGGTGGAAGGATGGAAAGGAAGGGAGAAAGGGAGAGAGGGAGGGAGGGAGGGGGTGGCTGATGTCACAGGTAATTGCTAATGTCTGAGCCTGGATGACCTGGGGGTGACTTGGAGCAGGTGGGGCCCTGCTCTGCCATCTTTGCCTCCCCAGTGCTGGACGGATGCTTATCGTGAACCGTTTGAGCAATGAAGGCCCACACAAGTTTATCAGAGGCTCTCACTTGGAGGAACTGCTTAATCTCATTGGTGGCGCCTTGAGTTTGAGGGGATATTAAGGGAATAGCTGAAACTGAAGCAATAGGATGATGCAAGGAGCAGGAGAAGAAAGGAAGGGGAATATCAGAGCAGAGCAGTCACTGAGGAAGAATGGAAAGGAGCGCTTGCCAAGAAGGGAGGAGAGCTTAGGTGCTGTGATGGCACAGAAGCTGGAGGGCAGAGAGAGGGGAGGGGGGTATCCTCAGGGTCAAATGCCACAGAGAGAGGTGATGAGAGGACTGAGAAGTCAAAAGGAGCTTTAGGAAGTCACTAATCAGGAAGTAACTGGTGCCCACAGAGAGCAGTATTCAGGTGTGTGGTGATGAGGTAGGGGACTTCCAGGGTCCAGGGGTTAAGAATCCGCCTGCCAATGCAAGGGACATGGGTTTGATCCCTAGTCAGGAGAGATTCCACATACCAAGGAACAACTAAGCCCGTTGTGCCGCAGGTACTGAAGCCCGTACACCTAGAGCCTGTGCTGCACAGCAAGAGAGGCCACTGCAATGAGAAGCCTGTGCACCGCAATTGGAGAGTGGCCCCACTTGGTGCAACTAGAGAAAGCCCGAGTGCAGCAGGGAAGACCCAGCGCAGGCAAAATAGAGAAGTTTAAAAAAAAAAAAGGTCGGTAGTCAGGGATAGATACTAGCTTCAGGCTTCTCAGTCAGGTGTCCAGGTGCTATCACCAGGACTGGTCCTGCAGTGTGGCCCATCGCTCAGCCAGAACCCACACCAGACTCTACACACATACACACACACACAAGCAGCCTTCTACCCTATACATTTCACTTCTGGTCTACCATAACCTGGATGGTGTTGGAAAACCAGACCCTGGACAGATGCGCTGTGGAAGATAGAGGGGAAGAGCTGCAGGCTGTGGAGAATCCTTGCAGGATGCTGGAGAGGGAACTTGTTTGTACAGGGTACGGTGGAGGGTGAATGGGAGAGAAGAGGAGGAAAAGATGAGACTGAGAACTTTGAGAAGAAGGCAGTTCTCTTCCCCCATAGATGGACTGCTATGCACCTTCGTCTACCAAACAGTAGGCGTTGTCCTCCTGACTTGGCAGGCGAGCCCAAGAGTTGAAGAGGATGTAGAAAAATGCAGAGGTGGAGTTGCAGAAATTGAGGACGGAGTGCATTGGTTGGCTAGATGGCTTTGAGATTCTCAGAAAAACCAAGGGCAGGTTGGCTGGGGTTTTTGTTGGCAGTAGGCAAACCACAGGCCCTTTCCCTGTACCCAGTTATAAAGCCAAACTTGTTGGGAACCTTTTAGCTACATGTTAATAATGAAATGTTTGTGCATTGATTGAAAGATATGACACACACTTGGGTAATTTTTCCTTTTTTTATTGTCTGGAGCTGGCTGACTTTGATGGGGGATAGAGGTGGGGGACCAAAACCCAACTCATTTGCAGTCAGGGCCAGATGTTGGGACGTGATAAGTAATTGGGGATGGGAAAGGACTGACCGCATAAAAGCTTGTAGAAAATTGCCCCATGTTGGCTAATCTAATAATGTATTTTTAGAGGAGGTTTTTATATGTTCCATGTTTTATTGTCTTCTCCCTGGATTGGATTAAGGGAGCAATGAAATAATTGCAGTTTCCAAAACCTTGGCATTTGGGAATGAGGGAACATGGGGAAGGTAAAAGGGCCTTGCCTTTTCCTCCATACTGTGTGTGCTGCCCAGGGAACATCTCTGGGGTACTGGGCAACTTCTTTCTGACATGCTCTGAGTTTTCCCTCAATTTTTCAAGCACCTTTAAGGTTCTAAAGGCTTTAGGTTCAGAATCCTAAATCTTTTCTTTTCATTATGAGTATTGTTCAGTCACTAAGTCATGTCTGACTCTTTGTGCCCCTATGGACTACAGCACACCAGGCTTTCCTGTCCTCCACTGTCTCCCAGAGTTTGTTCAGACTCATATTCATTGAGTCAGTGATGCCATCCAACCATCTCATCCTCTGTGATCGCCTTCTCCTGCGTTCAGTCTTTCCCAGCATCAGGGTCTTTTCCAGTGAGTCAGTTCTTCACATCAGGTGGTCAAATTATCGGAGCTTCAACTTCAGCATCAGTCCTTCCAATGAATATTCAGGGTTGATTTTCTTTGGGATTGACTGGTTTGATCTCGTATAACCTACAGATTTTCAGGGGGAAAAATTACCTTTTAGTTTAGAAATACACTTCAAAATTGGAAAATTAAATGATAAAAATGTTTCCCTGAATATGGCCCTTTTCATGAGTTTTTGTGGAAGAAGTAAGGGATGAGACCCAGTCACCTGGAGTCCTCAGGACAGGAAATGAAGTCACAGGCACACTTTCAAACCATGCTAGCAGTTTAGAAATCTATTGAAAGTGAAAGTTGCTTTGACTCTTTGCAGCCCCATGGATTATACAATCCGTGGAATTCTCCAGGCCAGAATACTGGAATGGGTAGCTGGTCCCTTCTCCAGGGGATCTTCCCAATCCAGGGATCGAACTGGTGTCTCCTGCATTGCAGGTGGATTCTTTACCAACTGAGCTTCCAGGGAAGCCCCTTAGAAATCTATTGGGTTGGCCAAAAAAATCTTTTGGGTTTTTCTGTAATATCGTACAGAAAAAGCCAAACAAACTTTTTGGTCAACCCAGTGTTTCATCCAAAAGGAGGAATAAAGCTCCAAGTTTTCATCTCAGTTGAAGAAAATAAATACAAAATAAGTGTAAACAAAAAATTCAGAGAAGAAGAAACGTTGAATGTCTACTAAATTTGTGAATAGTTAAAAAAAAACCACCATTTTTTGGCCACCAGATTAACAAAGGTTTCGTCTTACTAAGACTGTTAAATGGCAAATGTGTGGTGAAGTGGGTGTTCTTAGTTGCTGTTCTTGAAGGCTGTTGACAGCCCACCCACCAGGAAAGCACTTGGCAATGGTTGCTAAAACTTGAACACTTGTCACTGCTTCTGACCTGCTAAGAAATAAATACTTGCTATTGTCATTTTGCTGCTGGGCAGACAGACTTGTAGAGGTCAAGTATCTTGCTAAGGTCACACAACTGGTCATTGACAGCACAAAGATTTGAAATTGGTTGAGTGCAAAGTCTGGGTCTTCCCATTCCACCCTTGTGACTTTCTACGCATGCCTGATGCCACTAGCTCCTCCCCCTCTTGGAAGACGGGCAGGTGACCTTTGTCTCTCTGTTCAGGAATCTGTGAGTTATCAGTTTGAGTGGAGGGTGGGTAGGTTTGTTCCAATTTGGACCTGAGAAGATAGCTTCCCAAATAAATAGTTGTATAAGTGAGTGAGCTGCTGTGGTTCAGATTCTTCCTCTAGTACTGTCTGTGCTCCACAGGTGTTAAGCAACCTTTAGAGGGCAACCCCAGGAGCTTCACTACTTGTTACCTTCAGAGAAAACAGTGGTTATCTGCTAACATAGACATGAACTTTTCTGAACGAGGTTGAGGGACTGTCTTTCCTTGTTGAAATTGGTGAGGCCTGGAGGAATACACAAGTGTGTCTTGCAAGGAACGATGCAGGAGGAACAGGCTGGCTCCTCCTACCCCTGCGATTTGGATTACAACATAGTTTGGTTTACAAACCGAGCTCTGGTGAACTGAGTATGCAAATATTATTTTCTTATTGTGCATTTTGTAAAATATTTTATAAATTGGTTGCTTTTAAACAAGCTCTTTAGAAATTAAAAATCCCCCCAATCACTTGTAGTTTGTGAAGTAAATTGACTGTGAAAGAAGTAAATGCTAAATATTTACACAGATTTGCAGACAATGGGTTAGTCCCCATCACCGCCCCTTTTCTCTCTGTGTGTGTGTGTGCGCGTGTGTAAGATGGTTTAAAATTAGGAATCAGGTAATCTGATACATTTTCACTCGCTTCCCAAATTTACCTTCTAGGTAGTCTCTTTCTGAAAACAATAGCATGGTGGAAAGAGTAATAAGGGGCTTCCAGGGGTTGCAACTCCAGTACTCTTGCCTGGAAAATCCCATGGATGGAGGAGCCTGGTAGGCTGCAGTCCCTGAGGTCGCTAAGAGTCGGACATGACTGAGCAACTTCACTTTCACTTTTCACTTTCATGCATTGGAGAAGGAAATGGCAACCCATTCCAGTGTTCTTGCCTGGAGAATCCCAGGGATGGGGGAGCTTGGTGAGCTACCATCAGGGATGTGCTATAGGGTCGCACAGAGTCGGACACAACTGAAGCGACTTGGCAGCAGGGGTTGCAAAGAGTCGGACATGACTGAGCACTAACTGCAGAAGTATGGTTGATAGATGTTGGGGAGGCCCCAGAGGTCCTGGCTAAGCCCTCCTGGGAATTTGCATATTACAAGGCACTAATCTCAGTGAGGTAACTGTCTTATATACTTTGTAAAGTAAACAGGGCCGTTATTTGTAGGAATGTCTATAGAAAGTATGTCGTGTGGAAGAGCAGAGATGTAAATATGAGATAGTAACTGTGATTAAGAAATAGATGGATCTGATGATAAGGAAAAAAAACAGAAGAAATAGAAATGGCGGTATGAAAAGTTCAGTTTGGGATTGACGTGTGCACACACTGCTGTATTTAAAATAAAAAGCCAACAAGGGAGAGAAAAGGGAAAAGAAAAGCTGATCAGTTTATGAATCCAGATTTGTTGGCAGTAGTGATTTCTGATGTTTGGAACTATACTTTTCTCTGTAAATTCCAAAAAGGTTGTAACAGAGTCACTAGAATCAGATGGATTTATAACACATACCTTATAGGAGTGTACTGGGTGTTCCTCCCTGAGATTCTTGTGCAAGGACTCTGCTTGGGTACTCTGCAGCCCTCTGACTATCCAGCTCTCCCAGTGATAAGCAGTGCAGGCTCAGGGAGATGGTGGACTTCCCCAAGATCAGATAGTTATGAGCGATGAAAACAGAGTGGGAGCTCAGCTGTATCCCCTGGAGTTTTACCCTCCCCCTGCATTGGAGAAGGAAATGGCAACCCACTCCAGTGTTCTTTCCTGGAGAATCCCAGGGACAGGGGAGCCTGGTGGGCTGCCATCTCTGGGGTCACACAGAGTCGGACACGACTGAAGCGACGCAGCAGCAGCAGCAGCAGCTACTCAGGGAGATCCGCAGCGACTCTGGCGGAAAGCAATGCTGTGGAGAAAATGCACCTCAAAATATTTCTTTGTTAAACTCAGACACCTGACCCATAATGAATGATTCATAGACATGTGTTGAATGTTGACAGCATGAATATTTAAACCTCGATATTTTTAAAAAGCAGCCTGTAGGCACCTGTAGTGTTGCAAGGTGCTCTGTTATACCGTTTACAACTGGTACCACGTCTGATGGTACAATCTCCGTTTTATCCGCGAGGATGCTGAGACCGAGAGAGTAAGTAGAAGAGTCCAGAGTCACCTCTCCTGAAGGTTGTAAAGCCATCATTCCAGCCACAGTGCTGCCATTTCCCCTCTACTGAAAGTGGACGGGCCAAATTAATGTAAAAATGCCATTTGGAGCAAGATACAAAGACATGGTATACAAGTGAAAAAATGAGTAATAAGCAACGACTCTACATTCATTCTTTTCAGTGGCATCCCCAGCCCTTTAAGAGGAGGAACTGTAATTACTGTTTCTGCCTGGGGTAGAGTCAGAGCCTTAATGGTTGGTGTCTTTATAGTTTCAGAGACGGTATTCATTGCAATCTCAATCTTTCTTTGCTTGTCTTTGCTGTGCAGCTCCATGTGATCTGCTTTTTTCCCTTCAGTTTCCCCTGTGTTTCGCTTTGACATCTTGAGGAGGTCAGCTTGGGTCCTTAGATACCGCAGTATGCAGTATTGGTCTGTACATCTGGTGACTTGGTCTACTGCCTCCTGCTGCCCCCGACCAGCCCCCCTCACTTGTACTTGTGTCCGTATTTGTATGCAAATTAGATACAGCCATTACTTGTTAGTCATATCATCTATTTAAACATTTCTAGGTGGGTTGCATAAAGGAGAGGTATAGTGGTAGTCTTAGGGATACATGAGATGAAAACACATCATATTTAACTTACAGCATAAATGTTTCTGTTAACAAAATGCTTGTCAGGGATAGAGACATCGGTCTGAAGCTTTGAAGTGGGAAAGAGATCTTCACCCATGTGTTCCCAGACCCTCCTAAGCAGAGTTAATACAGGAAGGAGTGGAGAGGGTAAGAGAGTCTAGAGTTAGCCAGAGTCCCTTAATAAGTGTTCCTTTCACCTTGCACTGAAAAGAGAGAGGACCGGTGGAGAGAAGCCCAAGGATTGAAGGGTAGAAAAGCATACTCCATTGACCAGCAGTGTATATGGCTAAGGGGTCTGCGACTGGGGTTTGGCTGCAGTCAGACCTTGGACTCTAGCCCAGCCATGGTCTGGCTCTGTGCCCCTGTGCCCCAGGGCCCTCTTAGGCAAAATAGGGATAGTGGTAGTATTTGAGAGTCACTGAATTGACATTTTGGCTGAATGGACTACGTTTTAAAACCAGGATTTGTTCAAGGCTTAAATTAAATAGTAACATCATAGAATGAGTCTCTGGGATATAAGAAGAAATGTCAGTATTATTACAATTTTACTAATATGTCTAGTGACCAAAATTTTTAACTAATATTTTAATACATGGATATTTTCTTGCAGTATTTTAAAATATTTTTTAGGAAACGATGAAATGGTACCATCAGGGGACTGCTTAAAGTAGTTAGCACATCAGCTTCAGTACTTAGTGCATGGTTTTGAAGTTTACATGGTTATCAGTTCCCTTTGAAAAGATTTATATATCACTTTCAAAAGATTATGGGTTTGGGGACTTCCCTCAAAATCTGAAGTTAAAGCTTCCCCCCCTTTCAGTGTAGGGGGTGTGGTTCAGTTCCTGGTTGGGGCGCTATACCTTGTGGCCAAAAACCCAAAAAGTAAAATAGAAACAATATTGTAACAAATTAAGTCAAGACTTTTTAAATGGTCTGTATCAAACAAACAACAAAACGGATTAGTGGTTTGTGTGAGTTCTTCATCTATCAATAGGATGATGTGCTTACAACTAATTCATACACACACATGTTTTAACTTTTATTTTGGAATAATTTTAGACATAGGAAAGGGTGCAGACTCATACGGAGAATTTCTATATACTTTCCCCCAGATTTCTCCAAATGTTAACATTTATTTCCTTTTAAAAATCTTTCTTTCTTTAACTTTTTTTCTGAATCGTTTGACGGTAGTGACAGACTAGATAGCTTTGTGTGTTTGTCCTAAGACCAAAATCGGGAAATTAACATAAAGACAGCCCTGTTGTCTCAACTACAGACCTTATTCAGATGTTGGCTGATTGTCTTCCTGGCTTTTGTAGTAAAAGAAAATGTTAAAAATTTTTGGTGGGGATGGGAGGTGTCCAGAAGGTGCCTAAGACTGTGTGCTATTCTTAGTTGTCATGTATTTTTACTCTCCCTCAGCCTAAAATAGCTTTTTTTTTTTAAATGATTTTATTTTTAGTCTCCCTCAGACTAGAAAAGTTTAAAGAAAAATAATTTTATTTATTTATGGCCATGCTGGGTCTTCGTTACTGCACAGGCGTTTCTCCAGTTGCAGCGAGTGGGGGGCGTTGCTCTTGGTTGTGGTGCGTGGGCATCTCATTGCGGTGGCCTCCCTTGTTGCAGAACACGGGCTCTAGGACGTGTGGGCTTCAGTAGCTCTGGGGCTCTAAAGCAGAGGCTCTGTAGTTGTGGTGCACAGGCTTAGTTGTTCCACAGCACGTGGGATCCTTTCCCAGACCAGGGATCCAACCCTTGTCTCTTGCACTGGCAGGCAGATTCCTTACCACTGAGCCACCAGGGAAAACCCTAGAACAGATTTTTGAACTGTGTCTTGTATTGACTTCTTAAGAATACAAGCCATTTATTTTGTAGGACCTTGAACTTTTTTCCCCCTAATGTTTCTTCAAATAGATTTTGGGCAAGAATACTGCAAAATTGATGTCCTTCTCAATGCTTCTCCTAAGAGGCACCATCTATTTTTCCCATTCATCAGTTCAGTTCAGTTCAGTCGCTCACTTGTGTCCGATTCTTTGCGACCCCATGAATTGCAGCACGCCAGGCCTCCCTTAATTTTGATCATTTGGTTAGATTTGGTCTACCAGATTTACCCAAGAAAGTAACTGTGTTTTAATGTTTCTTTGTGTGTGGGCTTCCCTGATGGCTCAGAGGTTAAAGCGTCTGCCTGCAATGCGGGAGACCTGGGTTTGATCCCTGGCTCGGGAAGATCCCCTGGAGAAGGAAATAGCAACCCACTCCAGTATTCTTGCCTGGAGAATCCCATGGACAGAGGAGCTTGGTGGGCTACAGTCCACGGGGTCGCAAAGAGTCGGGCACGACTGAGCGACTTCACTTTCACTGTGTGTGTATATGTGTGTTTTAAATTTATTTTTAATTGGACGATAGTTTCTTTACAATGTGAAAGTTACTATTTTTACTGTTTGTGATTATCAGTATCTTGTGAGGAGATACTTTGGGACTATGTAAGTATAGCATTGTTCATCACTTTCAACTACTGGTTTTAGTATCCACTGATGTTTCTTACCAGAAACAGTTATCACTGTGGTTGTGGCCAAATTTTTTGTTTTATTTATTTATTTTTGTATTTTTGATGAAAATTGTGTGGTGGTTGAATTTTAAAGTTTGTTATTTTAACTCAGGAACAATTTCTCAGCTCTGTAAGTTATTGAATTGTTTAGCATATTTGTGAATACTGAGATGAAGGAACAAGATGACTTAGGTCCTTTTTAAAAAATAATAGTTTGTTCTTCATAGTTTTTATGATCTTTATTATGCCAACATCAATGATAAATCAGTGATTTACCAAGAATTTAACGGCTCACGATTTTGAGATCTTGTGAAATATTGAGGTAGCAGAGTTGACATTTTGTTCTTTGTTCTTCATAGACTGTAAAGAAGTTCCTAATTGGGATTTTTAGGTTCTTATCTGATGACTGGAGTGTCTCCTAGTCTGTCTAGATTTTCTTAAATGCAACCCCAGGGGTCTTTAAACCTGTTTTTCTGTCTCCTGTATTTCTTAAAAATCGTTAGCTGGATCTAGATTCTTGATCAGGCTCCAAGGTTCTCGCTCTCCTTTTAAAATTTATTTTATTTTTTAATTTTTGGGTTCTGTAAATTGACTTTCATAGACTTTTACTTCTTACTTTATTTTCGCACGACTCTTTCATAAATGGCCTTCCATGGAGAGGCACTGCAGGTCAGCCTGTGTCTGTATTAGCAACCACTGATGATCATCACCCACATCACCTGTGAGCAGTTTCAAAATGGCCAGAGTCTGTTTGTATCATTGCTTCTCCATAACATTTTTAAAAAGAGAAGCTGCTGCTGCTGCTGCTGCTAAGTCGCTTCAGTCATGTCCAACTCAGTGCGACCCCATAGATGGCAGCCTTCCAGGCTCCTTTGTCCATGGGATTTTCCAGGCAAGAGTACTGGAGTGGGGTGCCATTGCCTTCTCTGAAAAAGAGAACCTACCTTTCATCAACTACTAAGTTACCTTAGGTCAGAGATCGGCAAACTAAAGTCAACAGGCTAAATCCAACCCAATGTTTATTTTTGTAATTAAAGTTTTATTGGAACAGCCATGCCCATTCATTTGCATATTGTCTGTGGCTGCTTTTGCACAGCAGCGGCTGGGTTGAGCAGTTGCCGCTGGGGCCATAAGTGGCCCATGTCTGCGTGTATGCTCACTCAGTCGCCAAGTCATATACGACTCTTTATGACCCTATAGACTGTAGCCTGCCAGACTCCTCTGTCCACTGGATTTTCCAGGTGAGAATACTGAAGTGGATTGCCATTTCCTTTTCCAGGGGATCTTCCTGACCCAGGGCACATTGGGTCACTTGTCAGGTACATTCTTTACCACTGTGCCACCTGGGAAGCCCCATAAGTGGCTCACATTGCTGAAAAGATCTGGCCCTTGACAGAAACAGTTTGCTGACCCCTGCTCTAGATCATATGGAAGAAGCAATTTAAATGTTTGATCCTTTCTCCAGGTTTCAGTTGTTGTCCTATTATCCTGCAAAAGTGACTGCTGAATTTTTTTTTTTTTAATATTGTTACAAATTCATGGATGTAAACCTATTTGGTATAGTTCAACTGATTTACAATTATTATCTTTATTGAAACTCAAATTAATACATCTTTAGCCAGCGGGAGCCTCTTCAAGTTGGTTCCTGAGTTTTTGTGTATACAATCTTTGTGTATACAGTCTTTGATGCTTCTGGGATTACTGGTATGGTGTTCCAGGTTCATCTTGTGGATTTCCTGCCGTAGACCTGGGGCCAGATATTTCTAGGATCTCTGCTTCCTTTCAGTGAAAGATGTTATTTAGAGACCATAGTCTGAATGCTAAGGGTGCATATAAAGCTCCTAAAGGGTGTTCTGTTTAATGTTATGAGTGCATTAACTAATCTGTAGAATTTGAAAGTAGAATGTAATAGCTGTGATTTTAAAACACATAGTCACTTCTTTTGTACTAAAAGTATGTAATGTTCTCTTTGTGTGTGTGTGTATTTATTTATTTATTTGGCTGCATGGGGTCTTAGTCGTGGCGTGTGGGATCTTTCTCATTGCAGGATCTTTCCGTGCGGCACACAGACTCTGTAGTTGTGATGCTTGGCTCGGTAGTTGTACCATGCTGGCTCAGTAGTTGTGGCAGGCAGGCTTTCTAGTGCTGACTTGCAGGTTTAGTTGCACCTTATCATGTAGGATCTTAGTTACCCTCTGCAGGGATCGAACCTACGTCCTCTGCATTGAAAAGTGGATTCTTTACCACTGGACCACCAGGAAAGTCCTAATGATCTCCATTTTTAATGTCCTCTTAATAATGTTGTTAATTAATCCTCCTATTTAGTAATTTTAGTTGTACATTAGAATTGTTTTCTATCTTTCATGCTTATATCCTTTCAATAAAATATATGCTTATCTATTTCTGCCAGTTGTTAGCATTTCACTGGATAAAGCTCGCAAGATTTCCACCCAGGTTGCGGGTGGAATGCCTCCCTGTTTTTGAAAGGGTTTGTTCAGATAATGACAGCAAATCCAAACATGCTTCATTTCTCTGTTTCTCACATTGTGACAGTAATTAGATGTATTGGTCACCTCTGTGACCACATGCTCATCCATCAGGCAGAATTACAGGTCTTCTGAAGACTGAAGCTGAAACTGAACAACTGAATGCCGAGGCCATATTTTTATATATTCCTAGGACCTGCCTCACGGTTGCAAAGTACTACATACTGAGTACGTAGTAAGGGCTTTGTTAAGGTAACCTCTTTATCAACTTTGGTGGCCTTGGCTTTTCAGGTCTCCCTAGCCCCTATGAAATTTAGTCTCTGTATTGTACCATTCCTTGTATGAACTTGTGTTCAGTTTTGGATTGCTGGTTTTGTAGAACCCATATGCTTAGCAATCCTGGCTGTCATATTTCCCTTTTGATCACCGTTGCCCCTAGCACAGTGCCTTGTACACAAAATCTGTACTATATGGTTATTTGTGTAACTGCACTTCCCTCATTTTAGCACATCATATATAATAAAATAAACAGCAAAAATCTGGCTTCCTCCTGGACATTGTTAGGTTAACAAGGGAAATTTATCATTCACTTTTGAGAACTTTCAGGTATGATCTTTTTGCTTTTATTAATTATTTGGTATTATCTTTAATTAAGTACAAAGACTTTTCCAGACACATCACACAGAGATCATTTTATCCACTACTCTGTTTGGCTGCCAGTCTCTTGTCTCTCTGCTCAGCAATGGTAAGGCGAATACCCTTTCCACGGGGAAGAGAGAATCACGGTTTGTTGCCTTTGCCAATAACGAAAATGTTCGAGAGCCGTGTGGCAAAGCTGTTGCCGTTTGCATCTTACACATACATGAACTACTGAAAAAGAGCCTGGATGTCTCTCCCGGTTTGTAATCATACCAGTTCTTCCCAGGTTAGCACCTCCAGTCACCGTGCACAGGTTACCAGTGTCAAATTTGATGAAATCAATAATCTTGCCAGTCTCCAAGTCAATCTGAATGGTGTCATTGACCTTAATGAGGGGATCGGGGTAACAGATGGTACGAGCATCCTGGGTTACCAGATGAGGGATTCCTTTTGTCCCCACAAATATCTTTCTTTGCACAATTTATACTTGGCCTCCTCAGATGTAAGATGATAAATAGCAAAGCGACCCTTGGCGTCATAGATCAAACAAAAATTCTCTCCAGTCTTATCAATGCTGATGACCATCATAAAGCCAGCAGGTAGGTTTTATCTGTGCGGACTTTGCCATCGATCTTAATGAATCGCTGCATGCAAATCTTCTTTTCTTCATCTCCTGTTAGGGCACACTTAAGTCTGTTCCTTAGGAAAATGATTAGGGGGAGACATTCCCTCAGCTTGTGGGGGCCGGCAGATGGTTGAGGGGCAAACACACTGGTCAGTTTATCCAGCATCCAATGTTTTGGAGCTGCTATGAGTTTCAGGTGCTTCTTGGGACCCTGAGCCATGGCTGTGCTAGGCACAAAAAGAGCTCAGGTGTGATCTTTGTTTTTTTAAAAAATATTTATTTATATTTGTTTGGTTGATTATGTCAGGTCTTAGTTGCAGTGTTCGGGGGCACGGGGGCTCAGGATTTGAGCCATGAGGGCTCTCTAGTTGTAGTGCGTGGGTTCTAGAGCAGGGGTTTCCCCCACCCTCGGGCCATGGTACGGATGAGGGGCCCATTAGGAACTGGACTGCACAGCAGGTGAGCAGCAGGTGATCAGGTGAAGCTACGTTTATAGCTGCTCCCCATCCCTAGCATTTTCACCTGAGCTCCGCCTCCTGTCAGATCAATAGTGGCATTAGATTCTCATAGGAGCACGAATCCTACTGTGCTTGAATCATCCCCAAATCATTCAGGATGGGTGCAAAAATTGTCTCCCAGGAAACTGGTCCCTGGTGCCAAAAAGGTTGGGGACTGCCATCCTAGAGCACAAGGGCTCTCTCTAGTTGTGGCTTGCAGACTTAGTTGCCTGCAAGCGTGTGAGATCTTAGTTCCCTGACCAGGGATCAACCCTGCATCAACAGCTTTGGAAGACAGCTTCTTAACCACTGGACCACCAGGGGAGTCTTGGGTGTGATCTTTGATAAGTTGACCACTGGTGGTTGATCCTTTTAATTTTCCTTTAAAAAAAAAATCATTTGGCTGCACTGGGATCTTCATTGTGGCACTCAGGATCTTTAGCTGCAGCATGTGGGAACTAGTTCCCTGACCAGGGATTGAACCCTGGCCCACTGCATTGGGAGCATGGAGTGTTAGCCACTGGACCACCAGGGAAGTCCCTTAATGTTACTTTTTGTGAAGATTTCTTCAGTTCATCCCAGTTTAAGGCTGTACATTCTTTTAAAAATGAAGCAGATGTCTGTGCTGGAGACAGTTCCCACTGGTATGTAGCTGTGGACATTCCTTCATCTGTAATACTGGGGGTATGTTAGCAGTTGTAGAAGCCATATGTTTTCATAGGCCTTTGCCAAGGAAAATACTTTAGAATTACATTAGCAACTCTAAGGTATTTTGGCTGTTCTGAGAGGACACATGGTAGTTTTCCAATTATACAAACAAGAGCTTTTGTTTTATGCTGAAGTTTCTTACAGGCTTTGGGAACAATAGAGCCTCTATCAGCATTTCCCAGAGTAACATCCTAGGGATGTTAAGAGGTATTACTATTGCTTCATTTCTGCAAGACTTTAACATGCCGGTGTGGTCTCTTAGGGGGGAGTGTGCTATGCAAGAGTCCTCTGGCTTATTTGACCAAGGCTTTCCTTGTATTTGGAATACTACCATCCACCCAGTGTCCCTCACCCCATGCACACATTTCACTTCATAGTCCCTGGCTCCCAGCCTTAGATGTGGTCCCTGGTGCAAATGCTGAGCTCCCTGTACTTCAGCACATTGCTCTGCTGGTAAATATGTGACTTCACAGTGATCCAATAGGCGCTGTCTTCTTTGGAGCCTAACCTCACTGAAGAACTTGGGGAAGGGGCCGGTTTTCTGTGGGATTCTAGCACCAGGCGTTTATGTGTTTTCATTTATTTATTTTTGGCTGTGCTGGATCTTTGTTGCTACACAGGCTTGTCTCTGGAGAGTGGGGTTTCTCTCTAGTTGCGGTGCTCAGGCTTCTCCCTGCACTGGCTTCTTTTTGTTGCAGATCACGGCCTCTAGACCGTGTGGGCTTCAGTAGTGCAGTTTCCAAGCTCTAGACCAGTGCTTCCCTGGTAGCTCAGATGGCCTACAACTCAGGAGACCCGGGTCGATCCCTGGGTTGGGAAGATCTCCTGGAGAAGGGAATGGCAACCCGCTCTAGTATTCTTGCCTGGAGAAGTCCATGGACAGAAGAAGCTGGTGGGCTATAGTCTGTGGGATCGCAAAGAGTCGGACACAACTGAATGACTAACACACACACACACAAGCTCTAGAGCACGGGCTCAATAGTTGTGGTGCATGGGCTTAGTTTCTCCTCAGCCTGTGGGATCTTCCCTGACCAAGGATTCAACCCATGTCTCCTGCTTTGGCAGGCGGATTCTTTGCCACTGTGCCACCAGGGAAGCCCAGCACCAGGCGTTTAGAAGGCTCTTCACAAATATTTGTTGGATGAGTGAAGGGTCTGTCGATCCCTTCATTCTGAATAGCATCTCACAGGACCAGAGCTCTAGCAAACCCACTTTGGGAACCATAGCTTGGTCTTCACTTTCAGTGTGAATAACTGGAATCCTGGTAGACCTTCATAATGCTACTGAATGCCCTCAGCGCATCCACCTAGCAAGGAAAGCTGTCAATATTTTTAAAGATGAGGCTCAGTCTTTGAAATCTCTTGTCTCAGTGGCACATAGTGAATCAGCTGGGATTGGAACCTTCATTTCCTGATACCTGTCCCTGGGCCCATTATCCCCAGACAGCCTGCAGCCCCCTCTCACATTATTAGTTACATAAATGGGAGCTGGTGTTCAGGCCATGGGGGAGGGAGAAATCAGATGCCTCTTTGTGTACTCATTAACGCAGGCAGAACAAAAGGCCCAGCTTGGTTTTCAAGTTCAAGTTTGGCTCACATGTGGTCCTCAGTGGAGATTATGATCTCAGGTAAATTAAAAACAAATGTTAAAGAAGTCATAATGAAGTAGACGGAGTTCAGGAGTCTTGTTTTTCAACACTGGGGTAAACAGACCCTTCTCTAAAGCAGACATTCACCTCCCCTCTTCCACTTTACCTCTCTGCCCATCACTATGGTTACTGTTCACTTTTACTTCAGTTAGTCAGGCAGGTAGGTGTGTATATATGGTCTCATGTCAGTATACTCAAGTTTGTTCACCCATCTCCTTGCTTTTCTAAACCAGGCAGGTAGACATTTAGTTCAGTCTACTATCGCATCAAGTAAAAAGGAATTGCACATTTGACAAAATGCCCCCTTCCTTGGGCAAGGCCCCCAGTGGCCTGCTCAAGGGAGCTCAAGGCCAGCACGTGAGGCGAGAGTACACAGGATCCTCCTGTGTTCTCCTCCCCCAGGCCGAGTTCCCAAGCATATTCTTGACTGGAGCTGGGGAGCCTTGGGGCCCAGTGATTTTACGCACTAAATGGGACTCTGTATGTCTGAGCCAAATTAAGTCTGTGGGCAGTCTTTACGAGCACAGTAACCGTTTTTACAGATGTAAAGAAGCTCAAAAGTACTGTGTATGTTTGCAGTCGCCGTCCCTGTAAAGTTTCCATGAGCACACTGCAAGGGCTCTGTCCACGGAAATTTAGTTCTGTTCTCACCCTGCTTACCTCGTCACTCTGTCAAAGCACATGTCATATGAATGTGTGGGTGTGTGTACACGATTAATTCTCGAGTGAGGGCAGTTTTGTCCCCCAGGGGACAGTTGGCAATGTCTGGAGACATTTTTGGTTGTTACGACTTGGTGGTGGGGGCGGCGGGGAGTTACTACTAGCATCTCATGGGTAGAGGCCAAGAATGCTACTTAGCGTCTTAAAAGGTACAGGATAGTTCCTCACAGCAAAAAAATTATCTTGCCCCAAATGTTCATAATGCTGAGGCTGCAGAACCCTGGTGTACAGACAACATAGTATATCAAACATGAATAAACCATGTGCATGTGTGTGCATGCTCATAAACATATGTGGCTATGTGCATATGTCATATGAGTACATGCATATAAAAGGGCTTCCCAGGTGGCGCAGTGGGTCAAGAATCCGCCTGCCAATGCAGGAGCCAAGGGTTCGATCCCTGGGTTGGGAAGACCCCCTGGAGAAGGGCATGGTAACCCACTCCAGTATTCTTGCCTGGAGAATTCCATGGACAGAGGAGCCTGGTGGACTATAGTCCATGGGGTTGCAAAGAGTTGGACACGACTGAAGTGACTGAGCACGCACACACATGATGCATATACATGCTGCACGGCATGGCCAAAAAAAGGGAAACATAGCAAGACTGGTACCTGAATTTCTCTTCTTTCTGAGCAGTACTTTTTTGCAGAGGTAATAGTCTCTTTCTTCAGGGCGTTCAGTGTCCCAGAGGAGTATTGCATATATTAACTCACTTAATCCTCAGAATGAGCCTACTGGTGGGCACAGTGGTTATTCCTGCTTTACTCTGGAGGAAATCAGGGCTCAGAGAGGTCAAGATCTTTGCCTGAGGCCACTCAGCCTTCAAGGGGTGGGGATTGATGTAGAACCCACTTTTGCTGGCTCCTCCCACAGGGCACCACCTCCCACTAGGCCATGTGGTGGTGGGAGGGGCTTTGTGAGTTTGGGGGACGTGGCCCGGACATGGCCAGTGCAGTGTAGATGCTGAACGGGGTGGCCTGTGGGACTCCTTCCAGTGGTTGCATTCTGAGGCTGCAGTTTGGAAATGGCCTGTAGTGCCTGAGCATTGTCTCTGAGAAGCCCTGATCCTATGAACCTGAGACTCTATGAAACCTGTAGGGTTTTTTGGACTCACAGCACCCTGTTGGGTCCATAGCACTGGCTTGGAGGCTTCTGGGGGAGGGGGCCAGGGGAGAGTAGGAGGGATGGTGGCAAGTCAGCCTGCCTGGGCCTGGGGAGCTGGATGGGTCAGGACAGGAGAGACCCTGCTGGTTTTCCTGCCTTTCCCTCTTTTCTCCTTCCTTTGCTGCTCAGGGAAGGCCTGGGGCTTCATAGGAGGTGATGGGATTGGGGGGAGGGGGGTGCAGTTGGTGGTAATTACTCACATGTGCACAGTGGGTGTGGCCTGGTGCCTCCAGGGATGGCTGAAAAGCTGGAGATCTCGATCAGAATGTGAGAGAATGTGAGACTTCCCTGGTGGCTCGGTTAAGAATCCACCTGCCAATGCGGGAGACATGGGTTTGATCCTTGGTCTGGGAAGATTCCACATGCAGCCAGGCAGCTAAGCCCATGGGCCACACTGCTGAGCCCTAGCTCTGGAGCCCAGGAGCCACAGCAACAGACGTCAGTGCTCTGCATCTGGAGAGTAGCTCTGGCTCTCCAAAACTAGAGAAAGACTGCACACAGCAATGAAGACACAGCACAGACAAAAACAAATTAAAAACAAAGTGTAAAACAAAGTGTTAGAGGAAAGCAAGCATTCTGCGGGAAGTAAGCAAGGTGCAGAGTAGCCTCCTAGGGGAGGGGGCGGTTAGAGGTGCATACTCTAGTATCCAAAGTATACAGTAGTCATGTACTGTTGTGAGAGCAGGACCCTAAGGAAGGCTGAGTGCCGAAGAACTGATGCTTTCGAACTGTGGTGCTGGAGAAGACTCTTGAAAGTCCTTTAGATAGCAAGGAGTCCAACCAGTCAATCCTAAAGGAAATCAACCCTGGATATTCATTGGATAGAATGAAGCTCCAATACTTTGGCCACCTGATGTGAGTAGCTGACTCATAGGAAGAGACTCTGATGCTGGAAAAGATTAAGGACAGGAGAAGCGGGTGACAGAGGATGAGATGGTTGGATGGCATCACTGATTTAATGGACACGAACTTGGGCACTCTGGGAGATACTGAGGGACCGGGAAGCCTGGCATCCCATAGTCCATGGGGTCACAAAGGGTCGGATGCGACTTAGAGGCTGAGCAAGAACAATAACAATCCAAAGTATAAACAAGGAACCAGCCACACTGCCATTTAAGTGCCTGCTTCATGGGCAGCAGCTGGAAAGCTGGCGGCCACATCAGCCCAGAGGTTCCCTTAGCCTGGCCTCAGAACCCCAGGAGCTGAACAATGAACAGGCTGCATTTTGCTGCCTTGTCCCCTCTTGCATGGGTGCTTTAAAATATAGGCGCCCATTGCCCTCTGTCTGGGACTTCTCTGGTTTTCTGGGTTTGGTACCCAAAGACCATCTGCAAAATTCCGTGGGAAGCTGAAACCTACCCAGAGCTCCGGGGTCCAGCTTTCCTGAGGGCTGTTTCAGCACTTTTCAAATGTATTTTGCTGTGGAAAGAACCTGTTTAATAAAGTCTGGGACTTCCCTGTTGGTCTGGTGGTTAAGAATCCACCTGCCAATGCAGAAGACATGGATTTGATCCCTGGTTCAGGACGATCCCACATGCCACAGGGCAGCTAAGCCCGTGTGCCACAACTAGTGAGCCTGTGCTTGACAGCAAGAGAAGCCACCACTATGAGAAGCCCTCGCACCGCAACAAAGACTGGTCCCAGCTTGCTGCAACTAGAAAAAGCCCACACACAGCAACAAAGACCCAGTGCATCCAAAACTAAATTAACAAATAAAATAAAAAAAGTAAAAATAATGTTATCCAAATCCTGTGCTGAGAGAGGTTTGGGTACAGAGAGAAAGTGCCACCTTGCAAATCCTGAGAAAAATCATTGTGTCTGAATTGCCAAAATCACTCTAGGTTAGGCTAGCATAGTTTGGGGAGATGATAAAGTTTCTTGTCTCCTTTTGGGGGGTAAAAAAAACCCCACAGCACTCTGGGGTTTTCTACTCTCGATGCATCTTGCATTTGCATGTCCTGCTCTAATGAAATGTTGTCATGCCTCTCTGTAAGTGGATAATTGAGTAGAGCAGCATGCTAATTTCTCTCTCAGTCAGGCCTGCCATGAGGCCTGGCTCTTTGGAGATGCTCCAAAACCGAATAGCCGGAGCTCACCTGCGGGAGAGCCTCCTGGCACCAGAAACCCCCTGCCATACCTTCCTGTCTTTCCTCCGAGGTGGTTTTCCACCCTAAGAAAGATTGCCGTTATTGAAGGACCGTGCCTTTAAATCTGCGCGTGTCTCCATCTCTGGTACAAATTGTCTTCCCTCCGGCGAGTTTCTGTCTCCGAGTTGGCTGTGAGGAGGTGGAAGCACAATCGGGCTTTGTGTTGGAGGAGGGCTCTGCAGCGCCCTGGAAGGTGGGATTCAGCCTTGTGTAAATAAATAGCAGGAGGCGCCCGCATAAGGCCAAGGGGATTCCTGGAACCGTAGAGAGGCTTGTGCCGGAGACCAGAAACTCTTTCTGGTATTTCTTCTGCAGCCTCCTTTCAAATGGTCTATGGGAAGCCCTGGAGCCCATTCTCTTGGAACCACTCTGGACTCCTGGAGCTCCTGGACCAGCCACTGACCCTCAGGACCCCGGTCTGTACCCTTTTTGTGGGTAGATGTGCCTTGCCCCTCAGGTTCACTCTGAGCTGCTCAGGTTTCCTAAGGAACCAGTGGGCAGACAGACGCCTGCCCTGCTTCAGCTTTTCCTCACGCTTTTTGCGTCGGTCATTGTGCGCGTGCCCAGTGAGGTCCTTTGCAGAAAGAGCCCTGGAGGCTGAGATGAGCATCCGGAAGCTGCCTGCATTTTGGAGAGCTCATGGGGTGGGAAGGGAGGCAAGTTTGGCCATTGTACCACCTTCCGTATCGGGGCCTGCCCTCTTGACTGGTTTGGGGGCTGGGCCTTTTGCCATCCGAGAAGGGAGAAGCCCTGAGAAAATTAAAGGTCTTATTCAGGCTTTCTTGGCCCACGGCCCATGGAAGCCTTGATGAAAGGGATGCCTGGGGAGAAGTGGGACATCTGGCTCCTCTCCAGGACCCCTCACAGCAGGCCTGGGCCGGGACCAGGCATCCCCCGGCCCTGCTGCTCTGGCAGTGTCCTCCTGCCACGTCGGCCAGTTTCCTTCTGCCCCACCAAGTCCTTCTCTGCTTCCTCTCTCCATCTGCCACTTAGGGGGCCAGCTTCCTCCTGCAGCATCTCTGCTGCTTCCCTGGGGTCTTGGTGCTCTTAGCGATGGTCACTGGGTTGCTGGGTTTCCAAGCTTGCCCGCCACCCTGAGGAGAGTTTTGCTGAGTATCCACATGTGATCGGAAGGATCCGGGGACCTTCTCATGTGACGGGGGAAGGGTGTTACCCTTCTCTCCCCTATCTAGAGGTGGCGTTGTTTATTATTTTCTTTTTCATATTAAAACATAGTAGTAATAACAATTTTCCCCTTTGAACACATTTAGACTCATGTAAATAGACTCCTGTAATTCCACCGCTAGTTCTAAACCTCTAAAATCTCTGAGCTGCAACCGCTTTGTAGTCATGCTCTCCCACCCACCTTTTTCCCCAGCCACCACTGCTCTGTCCTCCAACATGCTCCCTAAAGATCTGTGGCCCACATCCGCTGCATCTTCCCATAAATGTCACGGGCTTCCCAAATGGCTCTGTGGTAAAGAATCTGCCTGCCAGTGCGTGCCAAATGGAAACATTGGTTCAATCCTTGGTCAGGGAAGATCCCCTGGAGAAAGAAATGACAACCCACTCCAGTATTCTTGCCTGGGAAGTCCCATGGAGAGAAGAACCTGGTGGGATCCAGTCCATGGGATCTCAAAGGGTCTGACGTAACTTAGCAACTAAACAACAACAATACATTTCACTGATACGAGGTAAAAAAGCATGGCAATGAAGTCTACTCAAAACCTCTACCTTCCTTTGTACTATATTATGATCGAGCTGAGCCCTGAGCACTTGTCCAATTCAGCATCAACCCAGCCTTCTTCCTCCCCATTCTCAGCTGCCTCTGTGCATCAACATTTTTTATCTGTTGCAACTCTGTTCTCCTGCTCATTGTAAAAATGCCTCCCTTAGCCCAGTGCTTCAAAATTATGTGTTATAGGAAGAAACAGATGAAGTCTAAGTTGAAAAGAATGTTGTGTGTAACAATAACCTTAGGCCGGAGATCGCCCAAGGGAGAAAGACAAGTTGAAAGAAAAAGTGCGCAGGAAACTCTTGACAGTGGATTTGAGCTCATCTTTTTGATGTCTCAGTGCATTTTTTTTGTTTGTTTGTTTTAAGTTAAGAGGCTTAATTTTATTCCAGAAGATCCTTTGCTAGTCATTTGTATCGAGAACCCACAAATCATTCCTGTTTAATTGGAGTAAGACAGGGTGTGGCTGTCGAGGGCTGTCTGGGCTCCCCAAGCCCGGGTGAAGAATTGTGCCACAGACGTGTTCCATCAGCTCGCAGACGTATGAATGCCTTTACTGGGCTGACTTTGGGGAACATGCCAGCATCCGTCTAGCTAAGGATTTGCCAACCACCTTGCCCTCAGAAAAAACACCCACTTCCCCTGTCCGCATCCTTCTGAGGACTGTGACAGCTTTGACTCGCAGAAATTTTTCTCATTTAATGAAGTGTTGATTCCAGAGTCTCCAGGAGAAGTTACAGTTGCCCAATTTCCTGGTAAATTTCCAGGTTCCTTGGTGGTTTGGAAGCAGGGTATATTTTAGGGTAAATAAAGTCTATAAAATGTGTTTTGGGTGCTTGGTTTCTGGTGCCAGGGCTTGAAGTGACTGGCCCTTGTGAGACAGGAACCGAAGACAGTCTGAAGGTGGTGGTCTCTAAGTCAAGTTCTGAGCTGTGAGTGAGGGAAGGTGTGCCCAGGTGGGTGGGGCTGGTTCCCTGCGCTCCAGGCCCTCCCTCCAGCCCAGGACTTGCCCACCTCCTGGGATGCCTGCCTTCTGGAACAGGATGGTTGACCGCCAGGGAAGGAATGACTTTCATGTGCAAAGAACCCTACACCCCTGTTATCCTGGTCTTTGTGGGGAGCCCTGTTAACACATGAAGCACACGGGACATACAGCAAGTCTCCATTTGTATCCTCGTGTGTGCATGCATGTTCAGTTGCTTCAGTCGTGTCTGACTCTTTGTGACCCTATGGACTGTAGCCTGCCGGGCTCCTCTGTCCATGGGATTCTCCAGGCAAGAATACTGGAGTGGGTAGCCTTTTCCTCCTCCAGGAGATCTTGACCCAGGGAGCAAACCCGGGGCTCCTGCACTTGTGCAGATGCAGCTTATGTGAAAGGCTGAGAATGAAGTTCCACACTGTGGGATGAGGGTTCATGGTGATGAACTTGGGCAGGGGGTCTGCACTCTGGGGCAGCCCCTTGGCTAGGGTGGTGCCGGACCCTGGGCTGAGAGCAGGGACGAGACCTGGAGGGGTCCTGGGCCTGGCTGGGTCTTTCAGGGAGAACTCCAGCTCCTGGATCAGCCTTCCAGGTGGGAGCCAGGTGAGCACTCCTTGTAGGAGACGGAGGCCGAGGGTCTAAGTCAGCAGGCCCAGCAGGCAAAGCTGGTGGACCATAGGCCTGGCAGACTGCCCTCAGAAACAGGTTTGGAGCTCAGAGCCAGGAGTGCCCCTGAGGTTAAGAATTACCCATCAGAGATGCTAAATTTATAGAACTGCTGGTCTAGAATCAAGCTTATCCCCTACTCCTAGGTGTTTATTAAAAGAGAAGTTCTTAGGGAGTCTAGGATGGATATGTACACACTGCTATATTTAAAATGGATAACCAACAAGGACCTACTCTATAGCACAGGGAACTCTGCTCAATGTTATGTAACAACCTAAATGGGCAAATAATTTGTAAAAGAATAGACATATGTATATGTATAACTGAATCACTTTGCTATACACCTGAAACTGTCACAATATTGTTGATCAACTATACTCCAATATAAAATAAAAAGTTGAAAACAAAACGAAAAAGAGTTACCCATCAGAATTCCAGGGAACCCGTGGTAAGTTCACATGCCTAATACAGGTGCCCAGAATCTCTAGCTTGTGGAGCTCTGAAATATGTACTTATTAAGAGCTCCCTTTTAAATGTTGGTGCATAGATCATATAGAGACCTCCCTGCCTCGGGCAGACGTGGGATCTGGAGGCTGCTCTGTGGGTACCGAGAGAGCTGGGCCCAGGTGGACAGTGAGTGAACAAGGAAGTGGGGCAGTGCCTTACCCAAGCCAGGCCACCCCTTCTTAAATCCCTGATTCGCAGAGCAGTGGTCTCACATTTTCTCAGTCTCTGCAGGTGTGTTATCTTCTCTATTTCTACCTGAACAAAATCATTTCAGCCTAGCATGGATCAAGCCTTTCCATGCTCTTTTGACCTCATGGAATACACTCTTGTTTCTCCTTTAAGATCATGTCTGGGGTCACCTTCTGTTGCTTTAGGGGTGGTATCTTGACCCCTTGCTACCATATACACCTCAGCTGGGGTATTCCCACTTTAACAGCTCTCTGTTTATTTCTGGAATGAGGCTAGGCATCTGGAGGTCTAGATACTGGTCTCTGTTCATCTTTGAGTTCGTGGCATGTAGGAGCTTCATTTATTATTGTAAGGTCATGTCTGACTTTTTGCAACCCCATGAACTACACCATGCCAGACTTCCCTGTCCTTCACTATCTCTCGGAGTTTGCTCAAACTCATTTCCATTGAGTTGATGATGCCATCCAATCATCTTATCCTCTGTTGCCCCTTTCTCCTCGTGTCTCTGTTTTTCCCAGCCTCAGGTCTTTCCTAATAAATGAGTTCTTCGCATCAGGTGGTCACAGTATTGGAGCTTCAGCTTCAACATCAGTCTTTCCAATGAATATTCAGAAGCTTCATAACCAAAGCTTATTGAATTAATATTTTAATGAAAAGGCAAAAGTCTTTTTAAATTTCCTCCCCTCTTTGTCACTGTCCCACTGTTCATGAGAATTACTCATTCACCCAAACCCAGTAAAGGCGGCTGTGGCCTGGACCTAGAAACCAGCCCCAGGCAACCCCCAGCACGCTCCTGAGAACCACTAAGATAAACACGGAGTGCACTCTCACCGAATTCTGAGAAGGAAAGGCCTTCAAAGGTCATAGGGTCCAGAGGCTCTCAACCTAGGCTACACATTAGAATTATCTGGGGAGCTTTTAGAAATTGCTCTGGCCCAGCCCCCACCCCCCAAGAGTTTGATTCGGCTGGTCTGGGGTGGGGCTCGGGTTTGGGTGGAATTTTCTTAAAGCTCCACAGGAGCTTCTGTTGTACAGCCAAGTTTGTGAACCACTGCTCTAGGCCAGAGTTCCTCGCTGAATATTTGAATCAAAAATTAAAGCAATCTCTGCCTGGTAAGTTGATGGCTCCCCCAAAGCCCATGGGCTGGAGGTAGGTTCACCAACAGTGACCCCAGGATTCCCTGAGCCCCTCCATCATCCAGTCCTGTCCTTCTTGATGACAGACTTGGCGTTGATCATCCTTCCTGCCCAGGGACCAGAAACCAACTCTGATCACAACGTAATTTCACAGTGATGCGTGGCACATAAGAAACAGAGTTGGGTGGGCTCTGAGTGAAGGCCTTCCTGTTTTCAAGCCATATATGTGACTTTGAATGCTATTAACTTGCCAGGGCAGCTGTGACAAAGTGCCACGCACTGGTTGGCTTAAACAACAGAAATTTATTGTGTCACAGTTTTGGGGACTAGAAATCTGAAACCAAAGTGTTAACAAGGCTGGTTCCTTCTGAGGCTGTGAGGGAGCATCTCCCCGGCCTCTCTCCTTGGCTTCCAGACGTTGTCTTCTCCCTACGTCTTCCCAGCTTCCCCGGGTATGCGTCCATGTCTAAATACCCCCCCTTTAGAAGGATACCAGACATACTGGATTAGGACCCACTCCAACGACCTCCTGTTAACTTGATTTCCTCTGGAAAGACCCTGTCTCTAGACAAAGTCATACTCTGAGGTGCCACTGGTTGTAAAGAATCTGCCATGGGTTTGATCCCAGGGTTGGGAATAATCCCTGGAGGAGGGCATGGCAACCCACTCCAGTATTCTTGCCTGGAGAATGCCATGGATGGAGGAGCCTGGCGGGCTACAGTCTGTGGGATTGCCAAGAGTTGGACACGACTGAGTGACTTAGCATGCACACTTCTTCAGCTGACTCAATGGACATGGGTTTGAGCAAACTCCGGGACATAGTGAAGGACAGGGAAGCCTGGCGTGATGCAGTCCATGGGCTCATTAAGACTCGGACTTAGCAACTGAACACACCTCTTCAACCTTGAACTACTCTCCCAAGTTTTCCACCTTAGCTGCAGCTGTTTTTTAAAAATTTATTTAAATATTTATTTATTTTTGGCTGTGTCTTAGCTGCAGCCTGTGGGATCTTTCATTGAAGAGCGAGGGCTCAGTATTTGTGGCGCACAGACTTAGTTGCCCCGAGGCAGGTGGGATCTTAGTTCCGTGACCAGCGATTAAACTCCTGTCCCTTCATTGGAAGGTGGATTGCTAACCATAAAGAAAGGGACCACCAGGGAAGTCCCTTAGCTTCAGCCTTTAATCTGTAAAGCTGATCGTATCGTTTTTCTTTATATCTATTCCCACTCTCAAATCACACAGAGCATGAAGCCCAGGGCTGGTGATTTCTCAGCCTCTAGCACTAACTTGCCAGGGTCCTGACATCTGGTCCCCTGGTTCTGGGTACACTTGGAGTATGATGGTTACGTTCAGGCTCCCCCAGAGATGGTGTATTTCCTCACAGTGGCAGGAGCTGGTGAGAAGCTGGATGAAGAGGTGAGCTATGTAGGGTGGGCCTCACTGCTCCAGGTAAAAGCTGGAGTCAGGTGCTGGTGTTAAACACTGGTTTGAGTGGATGTGTGAAAATTCATTGGATGGAGGCCCTGTGTTGGTGGTGGGATGTCTTTGGAATGTACATACATTATCATGTGTAATGTATGTAAATGGTAAATGGTGAGGGAATGATGGGGTTGTGGATAGGAAATGTGTTTCATGGCCCTGAAAGTCATATATCAGCTGCTCACTCCTGAGGTTCTTTTTGTTTTTTTTGTTTGTTTGTTTTTGGATTTTAAATTTTTTAATTAAAGAATTTTTTTGATGTGTAGTTGATTCTCAGTATAATTCAGTTATATACATATGTATGTATATGTGTACATGTATTCTTTTCCGTTATAGGTTATTGCAAGATATTGAATATAGTTTCTTGTGTTGTACAGTAGATCCTGTGGTTAATATATTTTATATACAGTACTGTGTTTCTGTTAATCCCCAACTCCTATTAATTTATCTGTCTCCCCACTCCTTTCCCCTTTGGTAACCATAAGCCTGTTTTCTATGTATGTGGATCTTTTTCTGTTTTTTAAAATAAGTTCATTTGTACCATTTTAGATTCCATATGTAAGTGATGTCATATGATATTTGTCTTTCTCTGCCTGACTTCATGTGGTATGATAATCTCTAGGTCCTCCCATGTTGCTGCAAATGACATCTTTCACAGTTTTTATGGCTGAGTAATATTTGATTGTGTGTATGTACCCCATCTTCTTTATCCATTTATCTGTAAAAGCTGGAGTCAGGTGGTGGTGTTAAACATCGGTGTGAGTGGATGTGTGAAAATTCATTGGATGGAGCCTCTGTGTTAGTGGACATTTATCTGTGGATGGGCACTGAGGTTGCTTCCGTGTCTTGGCTACTGCAAACAGTGCTGCAGTGAATATTGGGGTGCATGTATCCTTTTGAACCATGATTTTCTCGGGGTATATACCTAGGAGTGGGATTGCGGGATTGTGCTAACTCTCGTTTTTTAAGGAACCTCCATACTGTTCTCCAAAGTGGCTGTATCAGTTCACCTACAGTGTAGGTGGGTTCCCTTTTCTCCACACCCTCTTTTCAGTTTATTACTTGTCAACTTTAATGGTGGCCATTCTGACCAGTGTGAGCTGATACTTCATTGTAGCTTTTGATTTGTATATCTCTAATAATTTGTAATGCTGAGCATCTTTCCATCTGTATGACCACCTGTATATTTTCTTTGGAGAAAAGTCTGTTTAGCTCTTCTGCCTATTTAAAATATCGTTTTTTTTATATTAAGCCCTATAAACTATTTATACATTTGGGAGATTACTACCTTGTTTAGTTGTGTTGTTTGCAAATATTTTCTCTTATTCTGTAGGTTATCTTTTCATTTTGTACCCCTGAGGTTCTTAACATGAGGCTACCCATGGACAAAATTCAAGGGTGGCTCCAAAAACTTTGATGGAAAAAAGTTACATTTTATTTTCACTACCTGAAAGTTTGCATTTCCTTCGATTGGGAATGTAGACAGCAAACCTTGGTGATGTTAGCAGTACCATGATTGTCACCAGTAGGAACTGCTGAGATTTTGTTTTAATGTTTGAGATACTTCAGATACTTTGAACCTCTTGATGTATCATTATCCTCATCGGTACTTCAAAGTTAAGGTGGCTGTGGTACTCACCGCATATTTATTTTTTAATATTATTTGGCTGCCCTGGGTCTTAGTTTCGGCACTTGGATCTTTGATCTTCATTACAGCATGCGGAGGGGCTTCCTTGGTGACTCAGATGGTAAAGAATCCGCCTGCCAATGCAGGAGACTTGGGTTTGATCCTTGGGTCCTGAAGATCCCCTGGAGAAGAAAATGGCAATCCACTCCAGTATTCTTGCCTGGAAAATCCCATAGACAGAGGTCGGGCTATAGTCCATGGGGTCGCAAAGAGTCAGACATGACTTAGATACTAAACAACAACAACAGGGGCATGCTGGACTTTTTGTTGCAGCATGTGGGATCTAGTACCCTGGCCAGGAATCGAACCTGGGCCCTCTGCACTGGGAGTCTTAGCCACTGGACCACCAGGGAAATCCCTTACCACTAGGTCTTACTTAATGTGTTAATTACCATAGCACAATTTTGAAATATTTTGATAGCTGTGTGTTTCTATAATCGGTTTCCTGGGTAATGCCATGTTTTCAGTTTGTGCACTTATTATTCTGAGGAGGGTCCACAGGCTGCTCCAGGCTGCTGGCGAGGGCAGGGGTTCTGTGGCACTGAAGAGGTTTAGAAACCTTGGTTTGTGTTTGTCATAACCCCTCATGGTCCCCAGTGGGTGGGTAAATCCTATAAATGGAAATAGTTCTAGCTACAGTCTTGACAATCACTGACTTAGTTAATATTTGTAAACTTTTATTTTTGGCTCCTTGGGCTAAGCTGTGTATACAAATGCACTCATACGGACTTGGACCCATCTTCCTTTCAAAGACATCAAGGATTAGGAAGACATTTTAGAACAAGCCCAGCCTTAGGTTTGCCCTTCAGTCCTGTTGGGTCCTGCTTGGGGAGGCCGGTCCCTGTTTTATGGGAGTGGGACTGAGAGTGGCTTTTGGCGAACTAACCATCTACTCTTCCCAAAGCTAAATTCTCAGGGGTGTGTTCTTCTTGGTCACTCTGGAAATGCACAAGCTTTGCATTTGTGCCTGAACTGCCCTTGTTGGAGAAGAAAGCTGGCCTCAGAGGACCTGTTCCAGGTCACCTGGAAAAAAACATTGCATCAGCTCTCAGACCCAGGGGTGTGAAAGTGATTTGATTGAAGGGGATTAGGGTTATGGGGTTCTGAGTGGTTTTTTCACTTTTCACTTTTCTTTCAAAATAATTAGACTCACAGGTAGTTGCAGAAAAAGTGTATAAGGGTCCTGGGAACTCTTCCAACAGTTTGTCCCTGGATAGCATCTTATAAGGGCTTCCCAGATGGCTCAGTAGTAAAGAATCCACCTGCCAATGCAGGAGACACAGGTGGCACAGAAGTCAGGATCCCCAGGGTTGGGAAGCTCCCCTGGAAGAGGGCATAGGAACCCACTTGAGTATTCTTGCCTGGAGAACCCCATGGACAAAGGAGCCTGTTGGGCTACATTCCATGGAGTTGCAACGAGTTGGACACAACTGAAGCAACTTAGCATCTATGCACAACATCTTATGTAGCTTAAGTTCAATATCAAAATTAGGATATTGATTTTGGGGTGTGTGTTAGTCACTCAGTCGTCTGACTCTTTGCAACCTCATGGACTGTACCCCACTAGGTTCCTCTGTTCATGGAATTCTCCAGGCAAGAATACTGAAGTGCCATTTCCTTCTCCAGGGGATCTTCCTGACCCGGGGATCAAACCCGAGTTTCCTACATTGCAGGCACATTACTGTTAACTAGGTTACAGACCTTGTTCAGTTCACACCACTTGTAACACACCTTTATGGTACAGTTCTACGAGGTTTTAGAGATTTCTGTAACTACCCCAACAGTCATGATACAGAACAGTTTGCAAAGCATGTGCTTGAACTTGGTTGTGCGGCACATAGTGAATTATTATCAGTTGTTCCATTAATCAGAGCACTATCAGCCTCAGGGCTGGAGGTGGTATTTGACTTGTCCAGAGACCTTTGGAGCATTTGGACTCCAGTGCTAGATGTGGTTACCATTTACAAGGCCCAATCTGGGCCTGGAGCCCCGCAGCAGGAGTCCTGGCTGGCGAAGTTGCTTACACTATGTAGACACAGCTCCCTGTGTCCTGGGGATCAGAGTGTTTCTCTGGGCTGGGGAGAGGGAGTAAAGCAAGAGAGAGTCAGGATAAAAGGGCAGCCAGCTCCCCAGAATGTGGAGAAAGGCGCCAGGCCTCCTGGGGCATGAGGAGCCAGGTAGGGACGAGGCAGATGCCTGGGGAGACATGGTGCAGGTTGTGGGGAAAAGCCATAGCTTGGTGGGTGTGGGGGTACCCAGGGGCCCTGCTGATCCTTCCCTGTGCCCCTCGACTGACTGTGCTGAGCACCTGCTCTGCTGGGCATGGCTTCTGGAAGCAGGATGGGAATGTTTGTCGCTTCGCTGCTGGTGCTATTGTGATGTTATGGTAGAAGGAAAGATAGTTGATACAAATTCTAGACTACACTGAAAACAAAGATGGTAACTTTTCCCCCAAAGCCAGTCATGTGTTTATTGTAACTTCAGCATTTCCCAGTTACAGGACATCTGATTAAGCGGAACACTCCGTTCTCCAGCCACACAGGACAACAGTGCTTACTGTGTCTGGGCTTCCCAGGTGGCACTAGTGATAAAGAACACGCCTGCCAGTGCAGGAGATGCAAGAGATGCGGGTTCAGTCCCTGGGTTGGGAAGATCCCCTGGAGGAAGGTATGGCAACCCACTCCAGTATTCCTGCCTGGAAACTCGCATAGACAGAGGACCCTGGCGGGATACAGTACACTGGGGTCTCAAAAGAGTCAGACATGACTTAGCAACTAAACAACAACGATAACTTAATCTTTATAGTCAGAGATGATACCCTTCTCTAACCCTGCAGCCGCAACCTCTGCAGGATGATTCTAGCAACAAGGAGCTGCCTGGGGGGAAGAGCTAGTACACAGTGCAAGACCAGCTCTCAAGAGTGAGTGCTGAGACGCTAGATGGAAAAAGATTTGGAGAAGGGAAGAGAGGGCAGGCTGGTTCAGACAGGCAAGCCCCACACAGACCCTGAGAGGCTCCAGAAGCCCAGGCAGAGGTGGTGCCAACGCCCAAAGGAGGAGGGTACCTCAGTGCCAAGGAACCGGGGGAGGCTACATGGCTGCCAGCATAAGCACCAGCTACTGATTGGCAAAGCTGGGGTTTAGACGGAACCTGGGAGCTGCAGCCACATGCAGGTTGTCAGAGGAGGGCCTCAGATGTTTTTGTAAATATAATTTTTGAAACCAAATTTGCCAGAAAAGCAAGGTCGCTACCATCCCAGGAAGGAAATCTGATGGAGATGATGTTCTGCCTCTATACCTTTCATTCAACTCACCTGCCCTGTACTGTCAGATCCATCTTCCTAAACACCGTCATCTCGTATACCCTCATTTCCAGGAGAGCAGCAGTTGCTTCCTTTCCCTTCCACATCTGACCTCACCCCATCAGGTCAGTCTTACTTCTTTTTGTTTGGTTACATTGGGCTTTCTCTAGTTGCTGAGAGCAGGGGCTACTCTTCACTGCAATGTGAGGGCTTCTCATTGAGGTGGCTTCTTGTTTTGCAGACCACAGGCTCTAGGGCAGGAGGGCTCAGCTCAAGGGGTTATTGCCCCTTGGCATATGTAATCTTCCTGGAGCAAAGACCAAACTTGTATCCCTTGCATTGGCAGGAGGATTCCTAACCAGTGGACTACCAGGGATTCCTTAGTGGCTCAGATGGTAAGGAATCCGCCTGCAGTGCAGGAGACCTGGGTTTGATCCCTAGGTCAGGAGCATCTCCTGGAGAAGGAAATGGCAACCCACTCCAATATTCTTGCCTGGGAAATCCCATGGACAGTGAAGCCTAGTGGGCTACGGCCCATGGGGTCACAAAGAGTCAGACGCAACTTGAGCAACTAAGCATGCATGAAGCATGCATGGGCCACCAGGGGAGTGCTCAACCTGTCATTCCTCAGTCTCTGAGCCCCGCCCCTTCCCCACACTTAAAGTGTGTCCGCTTCCTTTCCAAGTTTCATCCCATCACATCCTGTCCCTTCTCTAATCCTGGCTTCGATGAGCCGAACTCCAGATTAGCCCAGGGCCACATTTTTTCTTGTGTATCTCACAATCAAACACAATTGGTTTGTGATATCCTGGCAATTTTATTTTCCTAGCTTCTGTATGTTACTTATGTCTATATGATCAGTGAATAAGACAAAGCATATTGTGTCCTTCCCTAATTTTTGCCTATGTAGGCCATGTCTCCCTAAGTAGGCGGAGGGCAGGGAGCCTGTGCAGTATATTTTGTTCACCTTGGGTGCAGCCAGCCCCCATCATGAAGTGCCTGACAGCTCTGGTCTGGGTCCTTATCCTGCAGGCTCTAACAAAGCAAACTGGAATTTATAACTACTGGCTGTCTACTTAGTAGTCATTAGCCTGGAATGCAAGGAGCTGGCAATCAGGATATTTTAGGGAATGGTTAGGTTTTGTTTGAGTATGAGATAGTCAGCTAAAGTCTTTTGGAGATAACTGAAAGGTCAGAATTGGAAAGAAAATATTTTCTTGGAGTTGAAAGTTGATATAGCTGAAACCTGATTTCTGCAAACTCAAATCTAGAGCAAATCTAGGGCAAGTAGGCTTGGGGGATAAGAATTTCAGAGGGTGAGAGATGAAATCCCAAGGGCCAAATATTTTCTGACTCTCCTGAAGGCTCCCTCAGCTCAGTGAGTGGCGATGTCCACACCACCTTCCCATCAATGTGGAGAGATGAGCTGACTTCGTTATGCCCTGTCATCTTACGGTTGGGGCGGAGACCATGTGTTCTGTTCATGGACCTTACTTTCAGAAGCAGCAAGTCTAGCATTTTGAACAAAGTGAGCTAAATCTGACTGTAGACTTAAGTCAGTTTGTGGAGAGAAAGTCATACATATTCATCAGAAGGAAATTTGAGCCATAGAGAAAATCGAAATGTTAAAAAAAAAATGAGAAGCAAATAACTCTGCTTCTGGTTTGGAGTGCCTCATCATGGGTTGTGCTAGCCACCGTCACACTCTGTTCTAAAACCCGCCAGGCGACCTCCCTGGTTGCCCAGTGGTTGGGACTCTGGGCTTCCTCTGTAGGGTTACGGGTTCCATCCCTGGTTGGGGAAGTAAGATCCCACAAGCCTCTCAGGGCAGCTAAAAAATAAATAACCAAAAATAATTAATGAAATTTTAATAAATAAAATAAAACACTCCAGAATTTCCAGTTATAGCCAGTAGTTTCTTCTTTGTCATTTCTGCCACCATCTTTCTGCTGCTGTCCAGACTTACTGTGAATGGAAGGAGTTCTGTCTGATTCTTTCTACCTGTCTGTTAACTGGAGCAGACAGAGCTTAGTACTGAACATCTCAAGAAACAAACATGGTGCTCGGGAAAAACACACCCAGAGTACAGTGTTGAAAATTAATTTTTCCTGTCTGCCCAGGAAGCCAGGAGGTGTGAAGGTCTTACTCCCTGATGAGACCCTCAACCGGAGGATGTGCTGGTGGCCTCTGGGCAGAGAACTCCCTTGGGTTTTCCTGTCTAGGAACTCTTTGGAAAAGGCACACTTTGAAGTTAGTTTCGTTTCCATTTGCCAAAAGAATAGTGAGGCAGTTGGGTTTTCAGACTTAGCGGGAAGAATTGTGTTACGGTGATGGGGAGCAGCTGCCTAGACTTGGCCCCAGGGTGTTGTGATTCAGGTAGGCCTGGGCTAGGTGTCTGGAGGACTCCTAGGGTGACTGTGATGACAGTTGTTGTTATTGTTCAGCCGCTCAATCATGTCCAACTCTTTGTGACCCCATGGACTGCATCACAAAGGCTTCCCTGTCCTTCACCTTCTCCTGGAGTTTGCTCAAACTCATGCCCATTGAGTCAGGGATGCCATCCAACCATCTCATCCTCTGTCACTCCCTTCTCCTCCTGCCTTCAATCTTTCCAAGCATCAGGGTCTTTTCCAATAAGTGGGCTCTTTGCTTCACATCAGGTGGCCAGAATATTGGAGGTTCAGCTTCAGCATGAGTCCTTCCTCCTGAAACCTTGTGGTGTGTGCTTCCAACTCACAGAGCCTGACAGTAGACTTGAATGAGGAGTGTTGTCTCCTTCAAGAACCTTCAGCATTTCTGTTATGGGGTGCCAGGATTTGAAACTGCCTTTCTTATAATTCAAAAATAGTTGCTGATCAACAATTCCCTACGACTGCACTGAGAGAAAGGCCCCAAAAGGAGGACCACCTGGGCTTGGAGCCAAGCTTCCCCCTTCTCCCAGCCTCCCAGCTTTGGCCAGGTCATTTGGCCTTTCAGCATCTCTGTCTTGTCACCTGCAAGGTGGGGCTTGTAAGGTGTGGAAATCATGCATGAGTGTTGGGGTGCTCTGGAAGCAGTACCTCTGTTTTTTTCCTCTCGGGATAACTTCACCCACTCCTCACTCTGACGCATGTCCTGTGCTTAGGTCCCAGTGGTACCTTGGGGAGACCAGTGGTCAGTCTCCACAGCTCCAGTGGTATTCGCCTGAACTATCCAACAAGGTGAGCCATGGAAATGTCTCCTGATGTTGCCTTCAAAAGGCAGGCTCCAGTCTTGTCTCCACCACAAGCCCCCTGTCTGCTCCTCAGGGTGCTTCCTGCCTCATGCCATGCTCAGCTGTATGTCCAGTTTGGTGTACCCAACAGGGTTGTATGCAAGGTGCCAGGAAGTGATGTTCGGGTGATGAGTGATGTTGAGGTAATAACAAGGTGATAGTCCTTCTCTCACTCCAGGTAGAAGCCAGTGTTCTCTCTACCCAAGCTGACCTCCCGTGACCCCTCTGGCTCTACCGCTTCACATACCTCATTCCATCTATACTTCCTGTTCCCCCTGAACTCCTCCTTGTCTCAGGCCCTTTCTACTTGTTGTGTGCCTGCTTCAGCTAGAACATTCTTACTGATGACTGCGTGGCTCACTCTCCCACTTTTGTGGTTTAACTATCACCTCCTCGGTTTCCTGGACATGCTATTTCAAACTGCAGCCCTCTTTCTCCCCCTCCCTGGGTTTATGTCACTCCACAGCACTTGCCATGACCAGCTTGTCAGCAGCGCCGAGCACACAGTAGGTGCTCAATAAACAGTTTTTAATAAATGAATAAGTGGCAGCAATATTTTAAGAAATCCGAATTTGCCTCCCTTTACCACAAAAACCTTGGTTCCAGACAAAAATTAAACTCCTCTGGTAAGTTTTTCCTTCCAAAGGAAAATGAAGATGACAAAGTGATCTTCTTCCCACCTTTTTCTGCTCAGAGGGACCTCACCCAGGGGCCTGATTGAGATGGTTTGCTCTGAGCATGCACACAAGCAGGGACCAGCACTGAGATGCTGAGATGCAGGGGGATGAGCCATCCTGACAGCAGTCAGGTGTTGTCTGTCAGCCAGACAGCGAGCTCTTGGGGCCCAAGACAGAACCCAAAAAGGGCACCATGTGGGAATATGGAGAGGCACCTTAGTGGGGGGCACATTGTTTTAATTATGGCATATGGTGCTCATTGACTGATCATTGAAACAGTGACCTTTAATTATTAGTTAAGGTTAAGTTGAACCAAATATAACCTGCATATGAAGGTACAAGGATAGCAAATACAGATAGAAAAACTGGCAAGCCAGTTTTTAAAGCAAGAGTTTTACAGAGACAGAATTCCCGTATCCTAAAATTCATCCTTTTGAAGGATACACTTCAGTGGTTTTTTTTTTTTTTTACTATATCCACAGAATTGTGCAGCCATCACCACTACCTAAATTTAGAACCTTTTTCATCACCCCATAAGCAGCCATTCTTCAGTCTTCCTTATACCCAACCTTATCTTTTTTAATGTTCTGGATATTGCCTATAAGTGGTATCATGCAGCATTTGATCTCCTGTATCTTGCTGCTTTAATTTAGACTGATGTTCTTAAGGTTCATCTTTGTTGTAGTGTGTAACAGCACTCGATTCCTTTTTACAGCGGAATAATATTCCATTGCATGGATATACCACATTTGGTCTATCCATTCATTCATTGGTGAGCATTTGCAATCTTCCTACTTTTTGACTGCCACTGAGCCGTGTTGAAATGTCATGAAAGGCTTGATGCTGAAGGGGCTTCCTTGCTTCTACATTGGAGGGATGTGGCCCACCTCCCAGATGGGCATGAGGATCTGCAAAGGTATAGCCATCTCGTCTAGCTAGTTGTTGTCCAGTCTTAAAGTGGACCTTTCCCACTTCTGTGGATTTTCTGTGCTGATGTATGATGTGTGTGATTTTCACAGTGTTCCTCTTCTTTGACCTGTGAGTCAAATTTGGACTCTCCTCCCTACCGTCTAGTCTCCATTCCTGCCCACCTGATTTCTCTACAGTTAGCTCCAAGGGCCTCCAGCGCCCCCCCAGCTGTGCCCTCCCCTGCCAGGCATCCTGGGCTACTTCTACAGCCACCACAGGTCTTTTTGACATTGCTACTCAAGCTGTTATTATTATTAGTAGTAGTAGTAATTGTAGTCGGTCAGTCGTGTCCAACTCTTTACAACACCATGGACTGCAGCCTGCCAGGCTCCTCTGTCCATGGAATTCCCCAGGTAAGAATACTGGAGTGGGCAGTCATTCCCTTCTCTAGGGGATTTTCCTGACCCAAGGATCAAACCCAGGCCTCTCATATTGCCAGCAGATTCTTTACTGTCTGAACCACCAGAGAAACCCACCTCAAACTCTTACCTGTGTTTAAATGTGTTTTCTTGTTACTGTTTTTTTCCCCCCCGTTTGGTGTTGTCTTGCGTCATGGCTTCCACTAAACCATAACTGCTACATGGCCAGACAGTGTCTCGTAGCAGCCTTGTCCCCAGCATCCCCAAGCACAACTCACAGTGGGTTCTCTGAATGCCAACTGCTTGGGTGTCTGAGAGTTTCAAGCCCTTTACCATGTAACTGGAGAGGCTGGAAGGGTGAATGGAGGCACCTGCTCAGCTGTACAGTGGTCTTTGGAGGTGGGGATCAGGTTTAAATCATTGTGAATCCTTCTTTAACCTGCCATTGTTGATTCCTGAAAATGCGTGGCTGAACTCGCTAAAAAGTAACCTGGATTTTTATCAATACTTTTTTTGGTAACCCTGCCCGTCTGCATAAATTCTGCAAAACTGCAGCCGCTACCTGGGCACTGTTCAGTGGGACCTTTGATAACTCCTGGTTCCCTTCCTTATTGGTCACAGATATGAGCATTTAGTTAGGCTTGGGGGTCAGGGGGTGACTTGAGATAACTGCAGCCATAACAACGAGGTCCGCCTGCTCTTTGTCCATTCCCATTCTCTGTTTTCCGCATGGCTCAGGTAATCCACATTAGCAGGTAACTTGGTTTTTTCACTGCCTCTCTGTTCCGCTGTTGTCTGATTTCATTGTCCACTGAGATAATAGTGAACAGAATAAGAACAGCATTAAAATAGGAAGCTGGGAAGAGCAGGAAGAGAATCTGTAGGCCCAGTAAACAAACATTGGCTGTAACAGAAGCCAGGATGTGGAAGCCGTGACCAAGCACTCCTGACTGTCCAGGCACAGGCCCCCTGCACTTTCATTCTAGTTGGCTTCTTTCCTGTCTCTCTGTTACCAGGCCTGTTTAGGTCAGCTCTTTTGGAGGGCAGAGGGTGGGGGAGGTGGGGAGCTGCTGTTCTTGAAGAAAAGGGAAGATGATCAGATGGATCACTTAAAATTGGAGTTAGAGACTGGACAGCTAGATGGGGCAGTTCCAATGAAAACAGATTTCTTTCTGATGAAATACTGACCAGCTTTGGTAGGAAACCATCTCTTCCTCTTTGCCTCTAGTGAGAGGCACTCTCAACCTTTCCCTCTCATGGGAAGGGTATAACATGATGATATTTGTAGGGTGTACTGGGATGAACAAAAAGGCTGCAGCCAGCCAGCCCCAGAGGCTCAATTGCCTCAAGTGTACCCTAGCCCACTGTGAGGCCAACAGGCACCAACTGACCAGAAGCTCTGGTGTGCTGGTCCAGGCTCTGTGAGATCTGGTGGGGCTCTGATCCTCCTCTGACTGTGTGTTTACCTAGAAGCAGACAGTGGTAAGAACTGAGGCCTGGAGGCACCTGAGCCCACCAGTTCCCACTGGTGGGAGGGAGATGATTGTTCAGTGCCTTCCTCCCCACACATCTGCATGGTCAGGAGACTTGGGTTTGGCTGTAACTTCCGCTGTTGGACAGCTCCATTTCTGGGGGAGTTTCTTTCTTGTATTCAGCTGTTATCTTCTTACTCTGGAGTCCTCCAGTGTAGACCTCACCTTCCTCCTTATCGCCACGTATCAGGCCACGGTGTCTCAGGGTGACTTGTCTTTATGTGGGCTGTGCCCTTCTCACTCCTACACCATTCTGTCACATACAGTTTTCTGCAGGTTACCTGTTACAAAGGAAGATAAGGGGATCCTGGAAACCTGATATGTCATATGTATATATGACATATCATTGTCTACTGAGATAATAGTGAACAGAGAAAGAAGAGAATTAAAATAGGAACATATATAGGAATATTAAAGTAGAAGTATGTATATATATATGGACTTCCCTGGTGGCCCAGACGGTAAAGAATCTGCCTGCAATGGAGGAGACCCAAGTTCAATCCCTGGGTCAGGACGATCCCCTGGAGAAGAGCATGGCAGTCCACTCCCGTATTCTTGCCTGGGAAACATCACGGACAGAGGAGCCTGGCGGGATGTAGTCCATGGCCTTGCAGAGTTGGACACGACTGAGCAACTAACACACACACACACACACACACACACACACACACACACACACGTGTCTGTATATTTTAAGCATGGGGTCAATATCTACCACATTGTAGAAAAAAAGGATGATAATTCCATCGCCTAAACCAACCTGTTTTCATTTGAGTATTTCCTTTGTCTTTAGCCTGATGAATCAAAAAATCACCGCAGACGGTGACTGCGGCCATGAAATTAAAAGACGATTGCTCCTTGGAAGAAAAGCCATGACCAACCTAGACAGCATATTAAAAAGCAGAGACATTACTTTGCCAACAAAGGTCCATCTAGTCAAAGTCTTGGTTTTTCCAGTAGTCATGTATTGATGTGAGAGTTGGCCCGTAAAACAGGCTGAGTATCAAAGAATTGGTGCTTTTGAACTGTGGTGTTGGAGAAGACTCTTGAGAGTCCCTTGGACTGCAAGGAGATCCAACCAGTCCATCCTAAAGGAGACCAGTCCTGGGTGTTCACTGGAAGGACTGATGCTAAAGCTGAAACTCCAATTCTTTGGCCACCTGATGCGAAGAACTGACTCATTAGAAAAGACCCTGGTGCTGGGAGAGATTGAAGGCAGAAGGAGAAGGAGACAATAAAGGACAATAAAGGAGATGGTTGGATGGCATCACCAACTCAATGCACATGAGTTTGAGCAAGCGCTGGAAGATAATGAAGGAGAGGGAAGCCTGGCATGCTTCAGTCTATGGGCTCACAAAAAGTTGGACACAACTAAGCAACTGAACAACAACAAATCAGTACAGTATACACAGCTTTGGTGGCTTCTTCATTCACTGTATAATAATTTCCCCCACAGTTCTAGGCATTATAAGACCAAGACTCAAGAATACAAATGTTTTGCAGCTGCAATGAGCATTGAGATGGGTGCACCTCATTCAGAGGAACAGACTCAGAATCATGACACTGCCTAGAGAACAGTGAAGTCGGGGTCCCTGTTCCTGGGAGGAAACAGGAGCCTTGGAGGCAGGGGAAGAATCGGTATGAGGCAGGGCTACTTTCCTGGCTTCCAGGAGCATCACCACATGTAGGGAAAGGAGCATGTTTGGGAACCATTTTAACCTTATAGAAGAGGGAAAAAAAACCAGTGCCCTTTTTACATACTTTTTGGAATTTCCTGTGTTTCATGTTAGCTGGTTACTATTTGGGCTTCTTTCCATGATAGTAAGCACCGGCTGTTTTGTTAGCAATTTCTTTCCCCTTTGAGTACTGTTCCTGATCATTTTTGTTTGCCTCAGTCATATATAATCGCAAGGCTCTTTGCTTCCATCTCTCTCCCCTTAATTTATCAAATTCCACTGTGCACTTAAGGTTCCAGAAGGGTCTGTGTTGGGGGGGTGTTGAGGGACAGGGGGCAGCCTTGTAGGAGGGCAGTGGGTGCTAGAATCTTAGCATCCAGGTGCTCCACCCACCCTGCCAGAGGGCTGCTCTCTCCAGGGCCCTGAATGCTGTCATATAATGAGCTCTTCCTAGAAGGTACTTTTTCCATTTTATAGATAGGGAAATCAAGACCGAGTTACTCACTAGAATCAGAGATCAGAGGTCTGCATGGCCTTGCTAGAGCCTTGGCTCAGCTGTGGCTGCCAGCCCTTCTGTCTGAGCTCTGAGAGCCCCAGAGACAGGTGGTGTGGGCTGAGGAAGGGGTCACTGTGGAGGTTCAGCCAGCTCTGCTGGGGTCTGTTGTGGGTGAGTTGGGCTTGGGTAGAGGAGACAGTCAAGAAGAAGGTGGAGGGACTTCCCTGGCGGTCTGTTGGTTCGACTTCACCTTCCAGTGCAGAGGGCACAGGCTCAGTCCCTGGTTGGGGACATAAGATCCCACATGCCTTCTAGCCAAAACACTAAAACATAAAACAGAAACAATATTGTAATAAGTTCAATAAAGACTTTAAAAATGGTCCACATCAAGAAAAAAAAAATAAAGAAGAAGAAGAAAAAGCTTAAAAAAAAAAAAAAAACTACCCAGAAGAGAGCAGATAGGAGTAGATAGGGGCCAGTTAACCCAAGATGAGAGGAAGTGGCCACCCACTGGATGAGGCCTTTCAGAGGCCCTCCTGGGGAAGAAGGGGGTCTTGGCAGGCTGAACTGGTATTGGTCAGACACATTGAGCTGCCTTCCCTCCAAAGCCATCCGTGTTCTGCAGACATTGTCTTCTTTTGCTCTGTAACAGCAAAAAGAGAGTAAGTTTTGGTGCCTGCTCAGTCGTGTCCAGCTCTTTGTGATGCCATGGACTGTAGCCTGCCAGGCTTCTCTGTCCATGGGATTTCCCAGGCATAAATACTGGAGTGGGTGGCCATTTCCTGCTCCAGAGGATCTTCCCAACCCAGGGATTGAAGCTACATCTCTTCATTGCAGGTGGATTCTTTACCTGCTGAGCCATGGGGTAAGTCCCTTGCTCCCATCTTCACACCCCAAATCCAACACAGTCAGTGTGGTAGAGAGCCATGGTCTAAACAAGAATTTATTTTCTTGCAGCATAGAGTAGCCAAGAGACTGGCTGAGTTCCCCGCACCCCAGCCTGTCCCTTCCCTGAGGCTGAGCCCCTCCAGTAAAGGTTAGAAGAGGCTGAGTGAGCTGGTGCAGAAAAGCTCACTGTGGCCGTAGCTCCTCTTAGCAAGTGAAATCTGATGATCTAAGCATCTTCCGTGGTAAGTGCATAAAAAAGATTTCTTATCCTTTTTGGAAAGAAAGAAATATGACATTTCTCTTGAGTCATAACTATTGTTAGATGCTGAATGAGAAAAGACAGTTAATACTCTGTTCTTCTAAACAATTTTCTCTGACTTTCTTTTGCTCTCAGAAGATTTCGTGAGTTAATTTTTAAAGGCCTCAAGGGTGTGTGTGTGTGTGTAGGGGGACGCCCCCTCTCCTGTGAAGGATGTCACTGGTCAGGACACACTGGGGAGAGTGTCAGGAGACCTCCTTCTGGGCGGGAGGAGAAATGTGGGGCTGGGAATTTTGTGTTGAGTCCTGAGGCTTCCAGTTTGCAAAGTGCTCTCTTTGGTTCACTTCGGAGCCTCAGGGTGTAAGCCACAGGTGTCTCTGCCAGTAGGGTGTTTGCTTACCCGGCCCTCAGCCATCTCTACCTCATAGCCAGAAACCCAGATTGTTACCATCCCCTCTCAAATGTGCTTCGAATCCCCATCCAGGTCAATCTTCTCACTTGTCCATGGCGCTGTCTTCCTTGGCCCTCGCAATAGTGACTGTCCAGTCTCCCCAGAACACCATGTGTATTCATGCCTCTGCCACCTCCTTAGGTTGCTCTTGTGTCTTACCTGGATAATTATAGTAGTTTGCAGCCAGTCTCCAGTTTCTCGCCCTCCCTCCCTGCCCTTCCCAGCACCACTATATTGCCATCCTCGCACCTTCTGGGCTCAGGCTGCTCTCCACTTCCCTGGGGAGTGCAAAACCTTTGATGGCTCCCCATGACCCACGAGAAAATTCCAATGTCTTTGGCATCTTAGCTTTCCTATCTGGGTCTGTCCTGTCTGGCCAGAGTAACAGCGTGGATGCTGCTGAGGGTCTTGACAATCCTGATTGCTTCTGGGTATTCCAGCTGCTGAAAAGAGTATGTTTGCCAAGTTGATGGCTATCAGAGGACAGCCACCAGGGAGAAGATTTGCTGACTTGAGTTTGAAGGAGGAGGAGGATACCAGTGAAGTGGGAGGGAAAGGTGGTGTTATGGAGCGATAGAGAAAGCCAAGGAGAAGGGCGCAGTCACAAAGAACAGATTTCTCTGAGTCTGGCTAAGAAAGGCCCCATTCTAGACCATGGACATTGGCAAGACTGCTGAAGAGACTTGGTTCTGATAGTCCTCCTTATAAGGGCAGGTCCAGACTGCTGATGGCCACCTCCTCTGGCTGAGGTTCTCAAGTGAGTTGAGACCTGAAAACCTTTGCTGAAGACAATAAATGGGCTTTTTAGTTTTGTTTTGGCTCAGATGGTAAAAGAATCTGCCTGCAGTGGAGGAGACTTGGGTTTCATCCCTGGGTCGGAAGATTTCCTGGAGAAGGGAATGGCAATCCTCTCCAGTATTCTTGCCTGGAGAATTCTGTGGACAGAGGAGCCTGGCAGGCTACAGTCCATGGGGTCACAAAGAGTCGGACAAGACTGAGCGACTTTCACTTTCACTTTTGAGTAAGCAGACACTCAGTGTTTCTGATGCTTGGGATCCATTATGTCATTTATTTATTTTATTTTATTTTTGGCTCTGCTGGGCCTTTTGTTGCTGTGCAAACACGAGATTTCTCTAATTGTGGTGAGTGGGGGCTGCTCTCTAGTTGTAGTGCACGTTGCGGTGGCTTCTCTTGTTGCGGAGCTCAGGCTCTAGAGTGTGGGCTCAATAGTTGTGGTGCGTGGATTTAGTAGCCCTGCAGCATATGTAATCTTCCTGTACCAGGGATCGAACCTGTTGTCCCCTGTGTTGGCAGGCAGATCCTTAACCACTGGACTACCAAGGAAGTCCCATTATGTCATTTTGATAGAGAACATAGGAGCTTCTCCACGTCTCTCTCACTTTTGTAAATAACAATCCTGAAACTAACACAGAGGATCCAGGTCTGGGTCTGGGAAGACTTATGGAGGGACTCGCAAAGTGCTTGCCCCATTGAAGAAGAATACTGAGTCAAGGTCATGACTCAGACTTTAAAAGGCTCTTAGACAACTGGAGGTTGCCTATGGAGGGGAGGTCAGGGTGCCATGGGTCTAAATCCTTACCAGAGGAGAAGATGCTTTGCTGAGTTCTGGAAGGAAGGAAGAGAGAGAGGGGACCACAACTGAGTGTTGAGGTTGAAGGATGTTGCAGTGTGCAAATTTGTTTTATAAGGATGACCAATCCAAAGATCAGACTGTCCAAAGGTAGACTGATAGCCCAGTATCAATAATAATAGCATCTTGTTTCTTGTGGGATATTTTACAGTTTGCAAAGTGTTTGCATGAGAGGCAGCAAGCCCTTCTTCTCTGGAAGGATTCAAGTTCAGGAAGGGACGTTGTTGAGCACATTCAAGACCTTCTGAGAGTTAGGTGCCTCTGGATGGATGTTTTCCAGATGTGCGTCAGAACTATGTGGGGTGCTTACAGATACAGAGAACAATCTGGTGTTTACTCGTGGGGAGAGGGAAGGAGGAGGGGCAAGATGGAGCTGGGGGATTAAGAGATGCAAACTATCATGTCTGAAGTAAACAAGCTACAAGGATATATTATACAGCACAGGGAATATAGTCAATACTTTGTAATAACTATAAATGAGACATAACCTTTAAAAACTGTGAATATCTATGTTATATACTTGAAACTTACAAAATATCGTACTGCGATTATACCTCAAAAAATTTCATGGTGAAAAAGGAAGAGAATTATGTGGGACACTTTGAAAAGATCCTGGGCCCCGGGGCTTGCTCAGACCTGCTGGATCAGCATCTTTCAGGGAGGGACCCAGAAATCTGTACTGGGCTCAGGCAGCCAGTGTGCCGGCGTTCCTAGGAGACTGTCCACCGCACATGGCAGGGACCCCTGCCTGTCATGTCCATCACGGAGTCCCCAGGGTCTGCCCCACAGAAGGAGCGCGACACACGTTTGCTGAGTCCATGTGCTGACATTAGTTGATGTCCTTGCCTTGACCTCTCCAGCTGCCTTTTCACCGTGTCATCTACAGTGTGTCTGCCCCAGACTCCTTTCTGCTCTTTGAACAAACATGCCACACACGTCCACTCTGCCCAGCCTTTGCTCACCCTGTGTTCTCAGCCTGGATCACTCCTCTGCTTATTTGGCTACAGAAGTCACATGTTTTTGGTGCACGCCCTATGCGGTGTATGTATGTGTTAGTTGCTTAGTCGTGTCTGACTCTGCGACCCCATGGACTGTAGCCCACCAGGCTCCTCTGTCCATGGGATTCTCCAGGCAAGAACACTGGAGTGGGTAGCCATTCCCTTTTCCATGGGATCTTCTTGACCTGGGTCTCTCATATTGCAGGCAGATTCTTAACTATCTGAACCAAACAGGGTAGCCCCATGTGCTATGCTAGGTGCCACTAAGCCTTCTAGCCAGCCCACCACATGTACTTGCCCTTTCATGAGTCTTCCTTGAAACCCTCTCCCTTCAGTTCAGTTCAGTTGAGTCTCTCAGTTGCGTCCGACTCTGCGACCCCATGGACTGCAGCACGCCAGGCCTCTGTGTCCATTGGAAACTCCCGGAGTTTACTCAAACTCATGTCCATTGAGTCAGTGATGCCATCCAACCATCTCATCCTCTGTGATCGCCTCTGCCTCCTGCCTTCAATCTTTCCCAGCATCAGGGTCTTTTCCAGTGAGTCAGTTCTACTCATCAGGTTCAGCTTCAGCATCAGTCCTTCCAATGAATGTTCAGGATTGATTTCCTTTAGGATGGACTGGTTGGATCTCCTTGAAGTCCAAGGGACTCTCAAGAGTCTTCTCCAACACCACAGTTCAAAGACATTAATTCTTGGGAGCTCAGCTTTCTTTATAGTCCAAATCTCACATCAATACATAACTATTGGAAAAACCATGGCTTTGACTAGATGGACCTTTGTTGGCAAAGTAATGTCTCTGCTTTTTAATATGCTGTCTAGGTTGGTCATGGCTTTTCTTCCAAGGAGCAAGTGTCTTTTAATTTCATGGCTGCAGTCATCATCTGCAGTGATTTTGGAGCCCCCAAAAGTAGTCTGTCTCTGTTTCCACTGTTTCCCCATCTATTTGCCATGAAGTTTTGGGACCAGATGACATGATCTTAGTTTTCTGAATGTTGAGTTTCAAGCCAACTTTTTCACGCTCCTCTTTCACTTTCATCAAGAGGCTCTTTAGTTCTTCTTTGCTTTCTGCCATAACGGTGGTGTCATCTGCATATTTGAGGTTATTGATATTTCTCCCGGCAATCTTGATTCTAGCTTGTACTTCATCCAGCCCAGTGTTTCTCATGATGTACTCTGCATATCAGTTAAATAAGCAGGGTGACAATATACAGCCTTAACGTACTCCTTTTCCTATTTGGAACCAGTCTGTTGTTCCGTGTCCAGTTCAAACTGTTGCTTCTTGACCTGCATACAGATTTCTCAGGAGGCAGGTCAGGTGGTCTGGTATTCCAAACTCTAAGAATTTTCCAGTTTTTTGTGGTCCACACAGTCAAGGGTTTGGCGTAATCAATAAAGCAGAAGTAGATGTTTTTCTGGAACTCTCTTGCTTTTTCGATGATCAAATGGATGTTGACAATTTGATCTCTGGTTCCTCTGCCTTTTCTAAATCCAACTTGAACATCTGGGAGTTCACGCTTCACGTACTGTTGAAGGCTGGCTTGAAGAATTTTGAGCATTACTTTACTAGCATGTCAGATGAGTGCAATTGTGCGGTAGGTTGAGCATTCTTTGGCATTGCCTTTCTTGGGATTGGAATGAAATCTGATGTTTTCTAGTTCTGTGGCCACTGCTGAGTTTTCCAAATTTGCTGGCATATTGAGTGCAGCACTTTCACAGCATCATCTTTTAGGATTTGAAATAGCTCCACTGGAATTCCATCACCTCCACTAGCTTTGTTCGTAGTGATGCTTCCTAAGGCCCACTTGACTTCGCATTCCAGGATGTCTGGCTCTAGGTGAGTGATAACACCATCGTGATTATCTGGGTCACGAAGATCTTTTTTGTATAAGTTGTTCTGTGTATTCTTGCCACCTCTTCTTAATACCTTCTGTTTCTGTTAGGTCCACACCATTTCTGTCCTTTATTGTGCCCATCTTTGCCTGAAATGTTCCCTTGATATCTCTAATTTTCTTGAAGAGATCTCTAGTCTTTCCCATTCTGTTGTTTTCTTCTGTTTCTTTGCATTGATCACTGAGGAAGGCTTTTTTATCTCTCCTTGCTATTCTTTGGAACTCTGCATTCAAATGGGTATATCTTTCCTTTTTCTCCTTTGCCTTTTGTTTCACTTCTTTTCACAGCTATTTGTAAGGCTTCCTCAGACAACCGTACCTTTTTGTGTTTCTTTTCCTTGGGGATGGTCTTGATCCCTGCTTTCTGTACAATGTCACGAACCTCTGCTGTCCATAGTTCTTCAGGCACTCTATCAGATCTTATCCCTTGAATCTATTTGTCACTTCCACTGTCTAATCGTAAGCAATTTGATTTAGGTCATACCAGAATAGTCTAGTGGTTTTCCCTGCTTTCTTCAATTTAAGTCTGAAATTGGCAATAAGGAGTTCATGGTCTATACCACAGTCAGCTCCTGGTCTTGCTTTTGCTGACTGTATAAAACTTCTCCATCTTTGGCTGCAAAGAATATAATCAATTTGATTTCGGTGTTGACCATCTGGTGATGTCCATGTGTAGAGTCTTCTCTTGTGTTGTTGGAAGAGGGTGTTTGTTATGACCAGTGAATTCTCTTGGCAAAACTTAGTCCCCTTAAAGGAGAGAGGTCTATTGGGCTTTTCTCAGACTGTAACATTCTTGAGCATCTAGGAGCCTTCCCTCATACTTATAAGTGAAGAATATTTGCAAACTTAAAAAAAAATCTATATGACTATATATACACATGCATACTTTTTCCAAAATAAAGAAATCTGCAAAATTGAAATGTGTTGAATTAAATCTGATGTTTAATTAAATGACTTCTAAATGTAAAGTCTTCATTGACTATGCTAAAGCCTTTGACTGTGTGAATCACAAGAAACTGGAAAATTCTTAAAGAGATAGGAGTACCAGACCACCTTACCTGTCTCCTGAGAAACCTGTCTGCTGGTCAAGAAGCAACAGTTAGAACCAGACGTGGAACAACTAACTGGTTCCAAATTGGGAAAAGAGTACTACAAGGCTGTATAGTGTCACCTTGCTTATTTAATGTCTATTCAGAGTACATCATGCAGAATGCTGAGGTAGATGAGTCACAAGTTGGAACCAAGATTACCTGGAGAAATATCAACCACCTCAGATATGCAGTTGATACCACTCTAATGGCAGAAAGTGAAGAGGAACTAAAGAGCCTCTTGATTGGGATGAAAGAGGAGAGTGAAAAAGCTGGCTTGAAATTCAACATTAAATAAATTAAGATCATTGCATGTGGTCTCATCACTTCATGGCAAATAGAAGGGGGAAAAGTGGAAACAGTGACAGATTTTATTTGGGGGCAGATTTTATTTGGGGGGGCTCCAAAATCACTGTGGATAATGATTGCAGCCAAGAAATTAAAAGACCTTTGCTCCTTGGAAGGAAAGCTATGACAACCCTAGACAGCGTATTAAAAAGCAGAGACATCACTTTGCCAACAAAGATCTGTATAGTCAGAGCTGTGGTTTTTCCAGTAGTCATGTATGAATGTGAGAGTTGGATCATAAAGAAAGCTGAGTGCCAAAGAATTAGTGCTTTGCAAATTATGGTGCTGAAGAAGACTCTTGAGAGTCCCTTGGACTACAAGGAGAGCAAACCAGTCAATCCTAAAGGAGATCAACCCTGAATATTAGTTGGAAGGACTGATGCTAAAGCTCCAATATTTTGGTCACGTGATGCGAGGAGCCAACTCATTGCAAAAGACCCTGATGCTGGGAAAGACTGAAGGCAGGAGGAGAAGGGGACAACAGATGATGAAATTGTTAGATAGCATTACTAACTTAATGGACATGAGTTTGAGCAAACTCCAGGAGATAGTGGAGCACAGAGAAGCCTGGCATGCTACAGCCTGCGTGGTCGCAAAGAGCTGAACAAAACTTAGCAGTTGAAAAACAACAAATGTAAGATCATCCTTGCCAGCTTGGTCAGTTATTACTTAACTCCTCAGTATGGGGTCAAAAGGATTGAGCTTCACCCAGCATCATTCTTCTGGAGTTCTTCAGATGCTCTTCCATGGAGGTCAGGAGTTCTAGAAGGTTATGTGGTCATGAGCTCCCCCTTGGCCTTTATCTTCTAGCTCACAATGGTCTCTGCTCCGTGCCTTGTGCATTTTTTAGAGGTTAGTGACCTCCTGAAGTGAGGCTTGAGGAAATAGTAATAACCATAATAAGAATAAGAGTGGGCCCCTGAGGAGCACTTTCTATGCACCAGGTGCTGGTCCAGGTGTCTGTGTTAATTCCCTCGTGTAATCTCTGGAGCAGCCCTAGGAGGTTAGTACTACAGCTGGGGAAACGGAGGGATTCTTTGGGATTTGTTCAGCGCTTGCAGCCAGCGGAAAACACGCAGGTAGACCACCTGCTCGCCTGCAAGTCTGAAGCAAGTGTATCCCACACCCAGCTTGCTGAGAGCTCCTAGCCACCCTTCCCCTTCTGCCTGCATGTGGCTGCTCAACTGGGACACTCAACTGTTTCTCCTGATGGAAAATGAGAAGAGGAGGCTGGTGGTTTCAAGTTTCATAAATTTCCGAGCAGCCTGCCCTGAGGCTTGGCCCTGGGCTTCTTTGGGGGAGGGAGGGCGGGGGAAGGGGAAGGAAGGTTGAGGAGGAGACTTGCAAAAGAGAGAGGTACTGTGAGCAGGGGGCCCCTGAGAGAGACCTGGATCACCCGGTGAGCAGACCTGCCTAACAGGAGCAGCCAGGAGAAATTCGGGTGGGGGAGGTTGGAGGGAGCGCATTCCTTGTCCAGTTTGGTGGGTGGCCAAAAACCCAAGTGTAAGGAAGGAAGCCACATCCTTTAAAATTGCCCAGGGAAAGGCCCTGCTTTGGAAGGTAGAGGAATGGATAGGAGGCTCGCAGAGGTATGTGTGCTTCTGCCCTGGGCCTGGGAAGTTGATAGCTCGTAGAAATAAAGACTGGATGGCCGAGAGAGTTTTCAGTACAGCAGGGAAACCTCAGACAGGTCCCATTCTTTTATGTGATTAAATAATCGTAGAGGAACATAGAGGCCAACTGGAAGAGAAAGTTTCGGGGCCACAGTGTGGTTTCCCCCAGCAAAGAAGCCTCGTCTGTCTGTGTCTGTGTATCATACATCTAGGTTCATTAATCCTGCGGGTGTATATACATCATCATGGGGTTCACCTGGCGTGGCCATTCTCCCCAAATCTTACCCATCTGTCAGGAACGTGTGACGAGAGCTCTGTGTCCAGTGCCAAGTCCAGGGGTGCATGGGAGGCATGCAAACATGATCCCCCTCTCCAAGAACTAAGTTTTAATGGGAAGACACAGAACTTAGTATAAAGCAGTAAAAACGGCATGGGTGGGCTCAGTGAGATCAAGGGCCACAATAAGTGTCAGACATAGAGGGTCTAAGGACACAGGAGCAGGGAAAGCCAGCTGATTTGTGGACAAGGCAGGATGTGGGGGAAACCTTGAAGAATAAGTGGGGTTCACCTGGAGATGAAAGAGGAAGATGGAGATGGTGAGGAGAGACCAGCTCTCATGTGTCGTGGATGGAAAGACGGCCATCCAAGCCTCTGAAGACAGCCTGGGACCCGATTTGTTCTTCAGCCATAGCTGCTGGCCTTGCAGGGGCTGCAGGCACAGTGTCAGTGTGTGTGTGTGCCAAATTGCTTCAGTCATGTTCAATTCTTTGTGACCCCATGGATTGTCTTTGAGATGCCAGGCTCCTCTGGCCATGAGATTCCCCAGGCAAGAATACTGGAGTGGATTGCCATACCCTCCTCCAGGGGATCTTCCCGACCCAGGGATCGAACTCCCATCTCATGTCTCTTGCATTAGGTGGGTTCTAGACTTCCCTGGTGGCTCAGACGGTAAAGCGTCTGTCTACAGTGTGGGAGACCTGGGTTCGATCCCTGGGTCAGGAATATTCCCCGGAGAAGGAAACGACAACCCACTCCAGTACTCTTGCCTAGAAAATCCCATGGATGGAGGAGCTTGGTGCAGGCTACTGTCCATGGAGTCGCAAAGAGTTGGGCACGACTGAGCAACTTCACTTCAAAATACCACTAGCACCTCCTGGGCACAGATGTGGGGTCTGAACCCCCCTTAACGGATGAGCAGGTGGGTGCTGGCCTGGTTGCCAGGCAGCCTGTGGCAGTCAGGAGGACTGCAGGGCAGCAGGAATGTGTTAACTCCAGCGGATGGCTGCTATCTGATCCTGGCCCGGCAGCAACTTCCGCTTCCCCCATTGTTAACATACCAGCCAGACTGAATGAATGAATGAGTGGGTGGAAAGGGTTCCAGTGCAGGCTCTCAAAGCTGACATAAAATAGCCTCCGCCTGCTGGCCTGCCAGCCTTTGGGATTGGAAAACTCCAGGTGGGACGTGGCCCTAATGAGTGGATGGACTCGCAGCCTGGGGATTATAATTGTTTTAATTGGGACAGAGCATCTACTTTACAAAATAATTTCCCAAATGGCTTAACATAACATTGGTGTTAAGGTGTATTCCTATCTCCAGCACGAGCCCAGAGCTTCCTGTCTAAGAGCTCAGCCGTCTTCTGGAACTGTGATTTCCCACTTTGAGTGTGTATCTAAGTCCCATGTGTGTGTGCTCAGTCATGTCCAACTCTTTGACTCCATGGACTGTAGCCCTCCAGGCTCCTCAGTCCATGGGATTTCCCAGACAAGAATACTGGAGTGGGTTGCCATTTCCTTCTCCAGGGGATCTACCAGAATCTGGGATCGAACCTCATGTCCTGTGTCTCCTGCATTGGCAGGCAGATTCTATCACTGCACCACTTGGGAAGCCAGAGGGCTTATTAGAACACAGATTGCTGAGCCCCACCACCACCACAGTGGGGGGCCTGAGAATTTGCATTTCGAGCAAATTCTAACTGTTGTTGGTCCAGGGATCACACTTTGCAAACCACCATTCTAGGGCTTCGTAATTTTCACTGAAGCTTCTGCATCCAGCCAGGAGCTGAGCAGAATTCGGTCACAGCGGCTGCACTTAACTCCAAGAGAGCCCGAGAGACAGAGTCATCTTGTGGGCCCAGAAGGAAGGTAAGATGGCATCGTCTGTGCCACCATCAAAAAGGGCAACACAGATCCTGATCTCATTGGTCTCTGCTTAAAACAGTAGGTTTCAAAATGCTTTTCAGATGTGTGGAGAAGGTCAACTAAGATTTGCAGTTAATCATGGCACCAGGCTGGAGAGGGAAATAGCAGCTTACTCCAGTATTCTTGCCTGGAAAATCCCATGGACAGAGGAGCCTGGCGGGCTACAGTCCATGGGGTCGCAAGAGTTGGAGATGACTGAGTGACTAAATAACTACCCCCTCCATGGCACCAGGGCCTTTCAAGAAGGCCGAACCTTCATGGAGCTCATTATTGAATGTCTAATTGGTTCCACCGTGTGAGTCATTTGAGACACAGCTTCTTGTGTTGGATGGTCCTTGGCATCCCCAGTCCAGCATTTATAGCTTAGGCCTGTGGAAGCAAGCTGCAGACAGGAGCCAGCTTGTACATGGTGGGCTTTTTTTTTTTTTTTTTTTTTTTGCATCTTCCCAGTTACTGCTCAATGTCTAGCTTCATTTTTATTGCCTCATGACTCTCAGAGCCTATAACCCTGCTGGCTTGTATAGGGCAGAAGGTGTTGGGTTTTTTGTATACAAAGATGTGTGCTTAGTTTTTGTTTTCTTTTTATGGTTGTGCTGGGTCTTCGTTGTTGCACGTGAACTTTCATTGCAGCGAGTGGGGGCTACTCTCTAGTAGTTGTGGTGCTCAGACTTCTCATTGTGGTGACTTCTCTTCTTGTGGACCACAGGCTCGCTTTACGGGTCTTGGGCTCAAGAGTTGTGGCGCATGGGCAGAGTTGCTCCACAGTGGAGAGATGGAACCTGTGACATCTCTTGCGTTGGCGGATTGTTTCTTTACCACCGAACCACCGTGGAGGCCCCAGCAAGTGTTTTGTAATCAGAATTTAGCCATGGTGAATAGGCATGTTACATAGTTCAGGCCCAATTTGGGATAAAATCAAAGTGAGTGAATCAGCAGGTGTTACATACCTGTCTGTGCTGGAGGATTCAACAGAACATGCTCCAGGCCATCCTGATGGCCTTATCTCTTTGTAGAGCCCAGAGCAATGCAAATACAGGCATTCCTCATTTTATTGCACTTTACAGATACTGTGTTTGTTTTTTTTACACAAAAAAGTTTGTGGCCACCCTTTGTCAAGCAAGTCTGTTGGTGTCATTTTTCCAACAACATCTGCTTACTCTGGGTCTCCGTGTAACATTTTGGTAATTCTCACAATATTTCAGGCTTTTTCATTATTGTTATGGTGTTCTGTGATCTGTGATCTTTGATGCTACTATTGTAATCATCTGTGGGTACCAGGAACTATGCTCATATGATGGCAAAGTTAATCCACAAATGTCTATGTTCTGACAGCTCCACTCACTGGTTGCTCCCTCATCTCTGACCCTCTCCTTGGGCCTTCCCGTTCCCTGAGACATAACAATACTGAAATTAGGCCAGTTAATGACCCTACACTGGCCTTTAAGTGTTCAAATGAAAAAAGGAGTTGAAAGTCTCTCATGTTAAATCAAAAGATAGAAATGATGAAGCTCAGTGAAGAAGGCATGTCCGAAGCTGAGGGAGACTGAAAAGTAGGCCTCTTGGTTCAAACAGTTAGCAGAGTTGTGGACTCAAAGGAAAGGTTCTTGAAGGAAATTAAAACTGCTACTCGAGTCAACACGTGAATGATAAGGGAATGAAGCAGCTTCATTGCTGATAAGAGGAAAGTTTCAGTGGTCTGCAAAGAAGATCAAACCAGCCACAATGTTCCTTTAAGCTAAGGCCTTATCCAGATCAAGGCCCTAACTGTCTTCAGTTCTGTGAAGGCTGAGAGAGGTAAGAAAGCAGTAGAAGAAAAGTATGAAACTAGCAGAGGTTGGTTCATGAGGTTTAAGCAAAGAAACCATTTCTAAAATAAACAGAGCAAGACAAAGCAGGAAATGCTAATACAGAAGTTGCAGCAAGTTATCCAGAAGTTCTAGCTTAGATAACTCATGAAAGTGGCTACACTAAACAGCAGATTTTTCAGTAGACAAAACAGCCTTCAATTGGAAGAAGATGCCATCTAGGACTTTCATAGCTAGAGAGGAGAAGTCAGTGCCTGGTTTCAAAGCTTCAAAGGACAGGCCAAATTTCTTAGGGGCTAATGCAGCTGGGACTATTAAATCAAAGCCAGTGCTTATTTACCAGTCTGAAAATCCTTAGACCTTTAAGAATTATGCTAAACCTATTCTGATTGTGCTCTATAAATGGGACAACAGAGCATAGAAGACAGCACATCTGTTGACAACAGAATACTGAATAGTTCAAGCCCACTCTTGAAACCTGTTGCTTAGAAAAAAAGAGTACTTTCAAAATGTTACTGCTCATTGATAATGCACCTGGTCACCCAAGAACCCTGATGAAGATTTACAAGATTAATGTTTCCATCCCTGCTAATGCAGCATCTATTCCACAGCCTGTGGATCAAGGTGTCCTTGCAACTTCAAAGTCTTATTCTTTAAAAAATACGTTTTGTAAGGCTGTAGCCATGATAGGTAGTGATTCCTCTGATGGACCTGGGTATAGTAAGTTGAAAAACTTCTGGAAAAGATTCACCAGTCTAAATGCCATAAGAACACTTGTGATTCATGGGAAGAGGTCAAAATGTCAACATGAATAGGAGTTTGGGAGAAGTTGATTCTAACTCTCATTGATGACTTCGAGGGGTTCAAGACATCAGTGAGGGAAGTAACTGCAGATGTAGTGGAAATAGCAAGAGAGGTAGAATTAGAAGCCTGTAGATGTAACTTAATTGCTGTAATCTCATGAAAAAGCTTTAATGAATGAGGAGTTGTTGCTCGTGGATGAGCAAAGACAGTGGCTTCTTGAGATGGAGTCTGTTCCTGGTGAAGATACTGTGAAGATTGTTGAAATAACAGTGGAGGATTTAGAATATTACATAAACTTAATTGATAAAGCAGTCACAGGATTTTAGAGAATCGGTTCCAGTTTTGAAAGCTCTCCTGTGGTCAAAATGCTGTCAAACAACATCACATGCTACAGAGAAATCAGTTGCGAAAGAAAATGTCAGTCGACATGGCAAACTTTATTGTTGTCTTATTTTCAGAAATTGCCACGGCCACCCCAACCTTCAGCAACCACCATCCTGATTAGTCAGGGGCAGCCATCAAAACCGAGGCAAAAATCCTTTGCCAGCAAAACGATTATGACTTGCTGAAGGCTCTTATGGTGCCTAGCTTTTGTAGCAATAAATAAAGTGTTTTAAAGGGCTTTCCTGATGGTTCAGTAGTAAAGACTCTGCCTGCCAATGCAAGAGACATGAGAATCACGGGTTTGATTCCTGGGTTGGGAAGATCCCCTGAAATAGAAAATGGAAAGTCAGCTCAGTATTCTTGCCTAGAAAATTTTGTGGACAGAGGAGCCTGGTGGACAGTCCATAGGGTCACAAAGAGTCGGATGTGAGTGAGCATATAGCACACACACAGAACACAAAAGCATTTTAAAATTAAAGCGTGGAGACTTCCTTGGTGGTCCAGTGGTTAAGAATCTGCCTGCCAGTACAGGGAACATGGGTTCCGCACCTGGTCGGAGAAGAGCCTACATGCCAGAGCAACTAAACCGATATGCTCCGGTTATGGAGCCCACGTTCCACAACTACTGAAGCCTGAATGCCTGAGAGCCTGTGCTCTGCCACAAGAGAAACCACCGTAGTGAGAAGCCCAAACACCACAATTAGAGTAGCCTCCGCTCTCCGCAACTAAAGAAAAGCCCACATGAAGAACTGAAGACCCAGCACAGCCAAAAATAAATAAGTAGATATTTTAAAGAATAAATAAAAGTGAAAGTATATACATTGTCTTGGGGGTTACATAATACTATTGCTCACTTGACTCCTGTAGAGTGTAAACATAACTTTTATATGCCCAGGAAAACCAAAAAATTCATGTGACTTGCTTTATTGCGATATTTGCTCTATTGCAGTGGTCTAGAACCAAACCCACAGTATCTCTGAGGTCTGCCTATGAGATAAGGGAAGGCTCAGTGGGGGCTGCGTGTGTCCAGTGGTCAAATCAGAGAGCCCAGCTCAGGGTAGAGAGTGGCCCTGACAACTCAGTCCTGCTCAACCCACTTCTAGAGCTTCCAGCTCAGTTCTGGGAGTTGCAGTGCCAGCAGGACTGAGACAAATAGATGATTGGGAGGGATCTGTGGGAGGCCCTGGCCTGGGGAGGATGGAAGGTGATAGGGCAGGTCAGCTGTCATGACCTGTGTGAAGTTGGGCTGTGGCTGTGGGGATAGAGTTGATGAAAATGTGTGGTTCCTGGGGGAGAGCTGGAGCTAAGTGGGAGCTCAGCAGTGTGAGAGGGGGATCTTGACTTGGGGTATAGAAGGAGAACTTTCGCACTATTGTGCTGGCCTGAAAGCACAGGATGCTACTGCCTTACACAGCACTGGCACTATTCACTTGGGCAGATTTCACATTCAGACAATGTCTTCTTCTTTTTAAAAAAAGACTTATTTATTTATTTTGGCTGGGCTGAGTTTTAGTTGTAGCCCACGAGACCTTTGTTGTGGCATGCAAGCTTCTTAGCTGAGGCATGCTGGATCTAGTCTCCCAACTAGGGATCGAACCTGGGCCCCCTGCACTGGAAGCATGGAGTCTTAGCCACTCGATCAGCAGGGAAGTCCTCCTAGGCGATATCTTTGGGAGAGAAGTTGAATTAGAAGAAAAATGAAATGCCTCTGGAGGCTGGACATTTGGAAGGCCTTTATTTTTTTTATTTTTATTTTTTGTGGAGCTGATCTTCAGCCAAGCTGTGAAGGCCAGGCAGGATCTGGGTGGATAGAAGGAGGGGAGGGTTTCAGATATATATGTCTATCACATCATTGCATTGTACATCTTAAGCCTATACAGTATGTCAGTTGTATCTCAGTAATGCTGAAAGGAAAATGAGGAGGGGCAGGGCCTTTCAGTCGGCGGACAGGCGTTGTGGGTGGGCCCAGAGGAGAGGGCCTGAGTAATGGGCCAAGCTGGCCTGGACGACAGAGAAGCAGGGCTGGACAAGCCTGGTGGAGCCAATGTTCTGGAGTGTGGAATCCGACTGGGATTTTCCAGGGTGAAGGTGACCTTGAGGTGGAAGTTTGGTGGCGAGTCACCAGCTTGGGTTGTGAGAGAGAATGAAAGGGACAATGGGCGAATTTAAGAGCCAGCTCTCAGAGGACAGAAGTCTATAGTGCTGGGTAGTTCTAGTATCTTCATGATGGTGATTATGAAAAGGCCTCCCTGCAACTCTGTCCCTCGGAGCGTGAAGGTTGGAGCCCAGGTCCCTTACCTAGAGAGCCCGATATAAGTGATCCCATCAGCACATCTCTTTGTTGACTTGTCCTGGCCATGTGTGAGGACAAGCCTGCAGCACTTGCACCCTCTCTCTGTGCTTGGACTGAGAGGGCAGTCCCATTGATGTTTCTGTTCTGGGGGATGTGGGGCGGGGGAAGGAGGGCTCTCAGAGGCCGTGTTCTGCTGTGGAAACACCCAGCCCTGTGCTCTCCTACGTGAGCCTGCCTGTGTCAGGAAGCTGAGCTGTTGCCCTCTGATTCAGCCCAGGAGCTCTACTATGGCCAGGGGTGAGGGCTGTCACATGAGTTTTCCTTCTGAACCCCTCAGCATCTCAGAGAGGTCAAGGGCCTGCCCCCAAGTGTCACAGTACAGTTGAGTGACAGGTCTGCCTGTGTCTCAGTTTTCTGACCTCACATCTGGAGTTCGTCCCAGGGTTCAGCATCTTTCACAGCCCTGGATGAAGAATTTCACGTTCCTTAAGAATGCAGCTGCTGTAGCAGGGACTAGGAGATGCCTGGGAAATCAGCTTTAGCCAAGTATGCATGAAGGTGGGAAGTGCAGTCACTATCAGCGGCTTATACCAAGGGCTATCATTTTGCCAACAAAGATCTGTATAGTCAAAGCTATGGTTTTTCCAGTAGTCATGTACAGATGTGAGAGTTGGACCATGAAGAATGCTGAGCACCGAAGAACTGACGCTTTTGAACTATGGTGCTGGAGAAGACTTGAGAGTCCCTTGGACTGCAAGGAGATGAAACCAGTCAATCATAAAGGAAATCAACCCTGAATATTCATTAGAAGGATTGATGCTGAAGCTCCAAAACTTTGGCCACCTGATGCGAAGAGCCAACTCATTGGAAAAGATCCTGATGTTGGGAAAGAGGATAGGCGGAGAAGGTGGCTACAGAGGATGAGATGGTTGGATGGCATCACTGACTCAATGGACATGAGTTTGAGCAAACTCAGGGAGATAGTAAAGGACAGGGAAGCCTGGTGTGCTGCAGTCCACGGGGTCACAAAGAGTCCGACACGACTTAGTGACTGAATAGCAACAACACGAGGGCCTAGGCCTGCATATTGACTTGTGAGTTCACATCACAGTATTTTGCAGAGGAGGCAGCTGAGGTTCAGAAGAGCTGGGTGGGTTGCCCGGCCCCAAGCAGGAGCCAGATGCAGGAGCCTTGCACTTAACCTCAGGCCATCCAGGGCCCTCACCAATTAGCTTGCTGGGCTTAGGGCAGCCTCAGCCCTGGAAGGCACTGGCATGTCTGTGCTTGTGAATTTTCTCTGGAGCCTGCCTTGAGGGAGAAAATGACTGTGTCTCAGCCTGAGGTGCCCCCTGCATTAAGGTGTGGCAGCTCATGACCTGGTGGAAGGTGGGCATTTGTGACTTGCTGGTGGATAGAGAGAGAATCAGACTGGGAGAGCCCTCATGTTGGAGCCCTGACTCCTTGTTTGTTTTTGTGTTCTATCTAAAACATATATATTTATTGTATTTATTATTTATTTATTGGGTTGCCTTGGATCTCAGCTGTGGCTGGTAGGATCTAGTTCCCTGACCAGGGATCCAACCTGGGGTCCCCTGCCTTGGGAGCAGAGTCTTGGCCCTTGGACCACAGGGAAGTCACTCTTTGCTCATTTTAACCTGAGGATCATATGCTCTGAGGAGATAAGTATCTCCCTGCCAATCAGGAGAGAACACAGGGGAAATGGCTTCAGGGTCCATTCAGAGTGGCATGTTAAAGCCTAGGGCTTGCTCTAAGCCAGTGGTCCCCAACCTTTTTGGCACCAGGGACCAGCTTTGGGGAAGACAGTTTTTCTACTGATTTGGATGGGGAGGATGGTTTTGGGGCAATTCAAGTGCATTACTTTTATTGTGCACTTTATTATTCTTTGCTGTTGTTCAGTTGCTAAGTCGTGTCTGACTCTGTGACCGCATGGACTGCAGCATGTCAGGCTTCCCTGTCCTTCACCATCTCCCGGAGTTTGCGCCAACTCTTGTCCATTGAGTCAGTGATGCCATCCAACCATCTCATCCTCTGCTGTCCCCTCCTTCTCCTGTATTATTCTTACATTGTGATATACAATGAGATAATTATATGACTCACCATAATGCAGAATCAATGGAAGCCCTGAACTTGTTTTCCTGCAACTACATGATTCTATCTGGGGGTGATGGGAAACAGTGACACCTGAAGTGTGTTGCTTACATCCTCTCACCTCCTGCTGTGTGGCCTGGTTCCTAACAGGCCATGGACCAGTACCTGTCCTTGGTCCAGGGGTTGGGGAGCCTGGCTCTAAGCGACTGTGGCTCCTCCTTGCCTTCAGGGGGCGCCATCGAGACCTGCTGCCTTCTCTCTGAACATCCTTCCTAGGTCGATGGGATAGCAAGCAAGTGGCAGTTATAGCTCCCATGGACCGCACATCCTGGATTTAAGTTTTTCATAACTGTTGTTTTTATATGCATGTTACTCAGGTTATATGAGATAGATTTATGGTTTGATTACATGACCCTATGGCTTTTATGGTGCCTTCTGAATTAGCATAGGTGAGAATTTTGTTTCTACAAAGTTTTAGGGTTAAAAGCACTTGATTGTTTTTGATTCTTTGGAAGTTGGTGGAATACCCACTGTATTTGTAATGAGAATTCTCCAAGAACAAGTCCCTCAAAGAGCATTTGCCTAAGTAGTTCCATTAAATAGCTACGTAAAGAAATAAGAAACTCAGGAAGGAAAATACTAGATAGGAAATAAATAAATGGCAACCCACTCCAGTACTCTTGCCTCGAAAATTCCATGGATGGAGGAGCCTGGTGTGCTACAGTCCATGGGGTCACAAAGAGTCAGACACGACTGAGCGACTTCATGACACGACTTCCTTACTATTATCTTATTGGAATATAAATTCTTTGTTTTGCCCTAGAGTTGTGCTTATATTAATGAGGGAATATCAACCCCCTCCCACAATCCTCTGATACCTATATACACACTCTTCTTGTCTTTGCATATAAGTTGGTCGATACCTTGGATGGATGTCTGCTCATGTTGGGTAGGTGTAATTTGGCGAAAACCCATGATCACCACTACTGTTGCTAGTTAGGTCAAACCAGATAGATTTTGGAAGAAATGACCTTGGCATTATCAAGCAGGTGGAACTTGTCAGGATGCTGTCTTTTTTCCTCTGACTCTTTTTCACCCTCTTCTATTCTCCAGGTGCTTAGTGCTTTTTTCATTTTACATCCTTTCAGAGCCCCCTCTCAGCTCTCAGTGGAGATACTGATTCACCCCAAGATTTAAAGCTCGTGTCTTATCTCCCAAAGGAATTTTGTGGATGAGCCTCTAAGCCAAAGGTATGACTATCTAATAGTGGAATTTCAGTCATTTGGAAGAGACCAGAGAAGAAGATGTAGTGAGAGGTACTTCCTGGTGTTGGTGAATAACTGAACTTAGATATCTCCATGTTTCCTACTTTTTTCTAAAAGTTTAATAGTTTATGTTTTAAGTCCGTGATCCATTTTGAGTGACTTTTTCTATTGGTATGGGAATTTTCATGTGGGTGTCCAGTTGCTCCAGCATCATTTGCTGAAAAAGCCACCTTTGTCTTTGAGCTCATTGCACAGTATAAAGTATCACCTGGGCGTATTTGTGTGGGGCCAATTGCGAATTCTCTATTCTGTTAATCTATGTGTCTGGCCTTCAACCAATACCATGCTGTCACGGTTACTGTAGTCAGAAAAGGGATAACTTTCAAAATTATTTGGTCTCTTTTAGGGCTTTTCACTTATTTTTACAAAGAACTTTGTATACGAATGATCATAGCACCATTATTCAAAACAAGCACAAAATGGAAGCTACCCAGATATTCTTCAGGGGTCAGTGGCTGAACAAACCATGGTATATCTGCATGTATGTGGAATACTATTCAGCTATAAATAGGGACAGATGACCAATACATGCAACAATGTGGATGAATCCCAAGGAAATTATGCTGTGTGAAACAAACAAATCAATCTGCAAAGGCTACACACTGTACTAGTTTGTTTATATAAGTCTTGAAATAATAAAATTGGACATAGAGAAGAGCTTAGTGGTTGTCAGAGGTTAATGATGGGCGTGAGTGATTGGTGTCCCTAATAAGGGATAGCCTGAGGGAATCTTGTGAAGGTATGGTGTAGTATCTTGATTACTACTTGGTTACACAAAGTTGCATGCACACGCACATGTGCGTACACACACACACACGAGTGCTTGTAAAACTGGTCAAGTCTGCATGAATTCTCTGGGCTGTGTCCATGTCGGTATCCTGGTTCTGATTGTGTTGTTGTTTTCTTGTTGTCGCTGAGTTGTGTCTGACTCTTTTGTGACTCCATAGACTGTAGTCCCTCAGGCTCCTCTGCCTATGGGATTTCCCAGGCAAGAATATTGGAGTGGGTTGCCATTTCCTTCTCTTGACCTTCTTCCTGACTCAGGGATCGAACCACGTCTCTTACGTGGCAGGCAGATCCTTTACCCTCTGAGCCACCAGCAGAACTAGTAATTATGCCGAGGGTGCATGTCTGTCTCCATGTTATCTTGATCTGTTCACTGAATTGGTCTTCACATTTAACACTTCCTTGGTAAAACTACTCAGTCACAGATGTAGCGCTTCCTCCCGTGAATTAGTAACTCTGGGTCAGGAAACCTAAGAACGCAGTTCATCTTTTTTATTATGAAAAGTTAATTTAATTTTAATTGCTCATTATAGAATTGTATTATGAGGAGGAAACTGTCTTTTATTATCTTTTTGGGTGCTTGTTTCTGAAGTAATGTGATGTGGGGAGCTGAGAATCATGCTTTCCCAAGTGACCATCTGACAATGGGCTTAAAATATTTGTGCACAACAGTGTAAATAGACTTCTCTGCCCCTCACGGCCGCGCCCCCCACCCACCCCTGCCGCTGTCAGAGCCTGCCCTCCCCTTGAAGCAATTAAAAGAATTCCAGGTGGGTGGCTCCCCATTCCTGGCCCTATTTAAAAATCCAACTGTCATTTCATTTTCTTTTTCCCTTTCCTGAAAAACAGCAACCAAGTGACACAAGAACAGAGACCAGGTCTCTCCAATCCTCATTTAAATATTGTCCGTGTCCTTTGGAGGTAGTTTTTCTTGGTGACATATTTAGCGATCTCAGGTCAGCCGGAGTTCTTGAAGGTCACCGTGGGTGTCAGGAATGCAGTGGTAACCAATGTACACGACAGGCTCGCGGAGACACCCTATACAGCACCCCTGGCCCAGAGCCCCATCTTGCTCGTTCAGAGAAACGGACTCTGTTAATTTGTTGTTCGTTGGATTTTCATTTCAGCCTGTATCCCTCACAGCCTTCTCCACCGAGTGCCATCCTCTGCTGCCTTCAAGGTCTTGGCTGGAGGGGGTGGGGGCGATGCTTGGCCATTGACACCCAGAGGATGCCATTGAAAACACAGAGATGTCTTCACACTGCTCTTTGTGGTGGGATGGCCTCCCTTCCCGTGGGCAAACCCTTGGGGCTGGAGCCCTCCCGGCTGCCCAATGGCTTTTGTGTGTGTGCAGCTTTCAGCTCCTGTCCATCAGCCTGAATGGGCCCATTCAAGGGCATTCATGCGCCTCGGAGACCCCGGCCGCCTGGACACAATCAGCTGAGAAGGGCGCCGCGGGCCCCGCACATGAGAACGAGCTGGCTCAGCCTGCCTCCAGGAGCCCCCGATTGTTCCCCTGAGCCCGGGGCCCAGGAGTGAGCCCAGAGGGGTGATGTTGGGCAGCCATTTGGGGCTCATTCACTTGGTGCAGTTGGGGGCTGGGGAAGTAAGGGGAAGGAACACTTTGCCATGAAGGAGGAATGTGCAAGCTCGGGCTGGCTCGAGCTTATCTCTGGCTCTGACCTTCGGCCTTTATCTGTGTACCACCCATCTGATCCCCTACTTAAGAATGGAGACCTTGTCTTTTTAACCATCACAGCCCTGCATACCCGAGGGTATTAAGGTATGTGCATTCTCAGTTGTATCTAACTCTTTGTGACCCCATGGGCAGGCTTCTCTGTCCATAGAATTTTCCAGGCAAGAATACTGGAGTGGGTTACCATTTCCTTCTCAGGGACTCTTCTCCATCCAAGGATTGAACCCGCATCTCCTGCATTTCCTGCATTGCCAGGCAAATGCTTTACCACTGAGCCACCTGGGATGCAACATACACAAGACAGTAAATGCTTGTTGAAGATTAAACTTCCATTTTGGCACAGGGCACGCAGTGCTGTGGCGTGTTCTACCCTGGGGTGAGAGCAGCCTACTGGAAGAACTGGACTCACCTCATGTTTGGAAGGACAGTAGATATGAGACCCTGGAAGGACATAGGACATTTTCAAGGTGGGATATGGCCACAGCAAAGGGCCCTGTGGCTGCCAGGTACCTGCATCTGGAATTGGAAAGGTTGTGTAAGGAGCGCCTGAGGCCCCTGCAGAGATCACCCTCAGGCCCTTTGCAGGAAAGGGCCGTTCCTTGGGCCGGTTTGGAACCAGATGTAGTAGATGTGAATTTGTGAGCCTGGACTTAATTGATTCTCTGTAGCTTGTACTGGACTTCCTGAGTGGCGCTAGTGGTAAAGAACCTGCCATGGGTTCGATCCCTATATGGGAAAGATCCCCTGGAGGAGGGCATGGCAACCCACTCCAGTATTCTTGCCTGGAGAATTCCATGGACAGAGGAGCCTGGTGGGCTACATTCCATAGGGCTGAACAGAGTCAGGCAAGACTGAAGCAACTTAGTGCACACGCCCACAGCTTGTGCCATGTGGGAGCCAATACCTTCAAAGACTTGCTCTCAGTTCTGGCTTGTGCCCTCACTCAGGCTTCCTAGGACAATGCTGAAAACATTCAGGGAATGAAAAGGACCAGCCAAAATGCCAAGGAGGCTTAGTGCTCTCCAACTTTACAAAGCTGTCCAGTATAAACTGCAGACAGTTGCAGTAGTAGGCAAAGAAGTGGTACAATCTTCTATGTACTGGGAATTTACTGGGCTAAGAACTTTGTATATAATACGTCATTTGACTTAAGCTGTTATGCTGTTGTATATGCACCCACCCATTTGTAAAATGTATACATTGTGTGCATTTTAAGTACTTTAAGATTATTATTCCCATTTACAGCTGGAATAAGTGAGGCCATGAAATATTGACTACCCAAGGTGAGCAGCAGAACTTCAGTGGAAACAAGAGCTCAGTACAGTGAAGGCAATGGCTGCTGCAAGCGTTACTCTGGTGCAGCGAACCAAGTTATCATAATAATTTTCACCTCTGTTTGAAGTGTTAATCTAAAAGGAAGAAAAAAAAATAACATACTTTGATTAGGACCATGATATTCAAAAAGTAGACATCTTAAAAAATCCCATGGACAGAGGATCCTGGCAGGCTACAGTCCATGGGGTCACCAAGAGTTGGACATGACTGAGCAACTAACACTAAGAAGTCTTGAGATTTAGTTGGAAAAATGCAACACACAAACAGAAATGCTTTCAAACTGCCAACAGTTGGGGTGGCAGCTGCATCTGTGCCAAGGACATGAAGGGACATGCACCACATAACCCTGGGAGGTCATTGAGAACCCACTAGGACAAATGCATGGTCTTTTCCTCCTGAGGAAGGAGAAGATTTGCTCCATGACTACTGGAGGGGTGTGGATCTGCTTACCCTGATGCCAGCTTCAGAACATCTGGCCCCAACAGCTTGTTCTGAAAGGCACAGGCACTCTGTGAGGGTTCCCAGACCTGGGTCCAAGATCAGCTCACCCTGGGGTGGGTTACAGAACCTGGCTGTGAAATGGCATCCCTCCTACGGTCAGCAATGGAATCAGAGTATGTGGTCAATTCTGTAATATTTAGTGCCTTTTGTGCATGCTAAGTCACTCAGTCATGTCCGACTCTGCCACCCCATGGATTGTAGCCTGCCAGGCTCCTTGCAATTGTCCAGGCTCCTTGCAATTGTCCAGGCAAGAATACTGGAGTGGGTTGTCCTGCCCTCCTCCAGGGGATCTTCCCAACCTAGGAATTAAAACTGCATCTCTCATGTTTCCTAACATCTCCTGCATTAGCAGGCAGATTCTTTACCACTAGCATTACCTGGGAAGCCCTTAGTGTCTTAGAAAGCCCTATCTTAGTTGGATGTGTCTCAAGAAGGGACAAGACTTTATATTCAGCTCCATAGGGCAAAGCTCTTCTTGACAAGGAGAAAAACATTCAGCCCCAGGCCACCAAGAGAAATCATCTTGCAGCATGGAACTTGGTATAGTTTTTTTTTGTTTTTTTTTTGAGTATATATTTTTGACATATTTTTAAAGTTAATTAATTTATTGGATTGTGTTGGGTCCTAGTTGCAGCGCTCAGGATCCTTCATTGTAGCACATGGACTCTGCAGCTGTGGCGTGAAGGCTTAGTTGCTCTGTGGCATGTGGGACCTTAGTTCCCCAACCAGGGGTCAAACCCACATCCCCTGTGTTGCAAGATGGATCCTTAACCACGGAACCACCAGGGAAGTCCCCTTGGTACAGTTTTGTTTCCACTGAGGCCCCCTCTTCCTAGGGGATTCTGTGCTGTATCCAGGGCTGCTGCTCCCCTCTAATCTAGGGCAGGCTTCCCTGGTGGCTCAGTGGGTAAAGAATCCATCTGCAGCACAGGAGATGCAGGTTCAGTCCCCTGGTTGGGAAGATCCCCCGGAGGAAGAGGGCACTGCCACCCACTCCAGTACCCTTGCCTGGAGAATCACAGGGACAGAGGCCCCTGGAGGACTGCAGTCTGTGGGATTGCAAAGACTCGGACTGAAGTGACTAAGCATGCAATCGGGGGCACTTATTTCAGTCTAGAGAACATTAGTCAGATTGGGGATGACAAGGTGTGTTTTCTTCCCACCTCATTTCTGAGTTTAAGTATTGAAAGACCTTGAGTAGATTAACTCCTACAAACTCAGTTTCTTCATCTGCAAAAGGGGGATAACAGTGGAAATGGGCAGGAAGAGGGCTTAGGTGAGCTGATGCACTTGACAAGGACAGCACTGACATCTAGTACTCACTCCATAAAATTAGCTTCTCTTTCTTCAATTAGTTGAATCATGTCCTTGCCTGGGGAAGCGGTGACTTCCCTGGCTGATTGCCTTTAACATACAGAGAAGTCACTAAAGTTCCCGTGGCTTCTTTGACCTTTTATTCTCATGGGTGAGGAAGGGTGGAGCCCAGAGAGGAAAGGGCTTATCCAATCTGGATGGACATGTCTAGAAACTGGCAAGTCCAGTCTGAGCATTGTTCAGTTTGGATTGGATCCTGGACCATGGGTTTGTTCTATTTCTCTCTCTCTCTCTTTTTCTTGCTTTAAAGGACATTATTGGGACAATTGGCAGCATTTGAATGAAGTCTGCAGATTGGATGATAGCATTGTATCAGTGTTAATTTCCTGACTAAATAGTTAACCTGGTAACATAAGAAAATGTCTTTTTAAGGAAATGCACGCTGAAGTATTTACAGGCAAAAGGGTATCTTCTGTGCAACTTAGACTCAAGTTTTTCCGAGGAAAAAAAGCTCTATGGAGAGAGAGGAGGGTAAATGAAATGTTTACATTTGGGATATTTAGCTGGAGGGAGTTTATTTTACTATTCTTGCAACTTTTCTGTAGGTCTGAAATTATTTCAAAATTGTAAGTTAAAAATAACCCTCATGTGATTAGGGCTCATGTAAAATAATAGCACTTGGGTGTCAGTTATTGCAGAGTAGGCTCACTGTTTCTAGAAACCTTTGCCCTGTGTTTGGTGGGCGTGAGGGTATGCATGTGAATGGATAGCGGGCCCAGGACCATGGCCTTTAGGAGTGGGGGGATGAAGACTATCTGAGTGATGAGAGGAGAGGAGGGGGAATAAACTGAGAGAGAAATGGTCAGTGAACATGGGCTCTTTCCACCAAAATAGGAGGGACCAGAGTCTTACTCTGAATATTTTTATCACTAGGGTTCTTAGTAGCAAGCAGTAGATATCAACTGACTGATATCAGCAGAAGAGGCATTTCTTTAAGGGACCTCAGGGTGGTTCCCAGACTTGCTAGGAAGGCTGTGGACTCAAACTGTGGAAACTAGACAGCAGCCCAGGCAGTGGCCACAGCTATGCCACAAAACCGGAATGGTAAGAACACTGCTGCTATCTGTTTGCAACCTTCAGGGTGAGAGGAGGATCCTGCCTCCCACCAGGACTCATGAAGGCGGCAGGGATTCCTAAACATGGGAAGGGACTTTAGATGCCAGGAGGCCAGATCTCTCCCTGAATAGTACTATTCATGCATGTCAGCACCCCCAGAGACAGCTCATCCCGTTCTTCTTCCTGGTTGCGTAGTATTCCCAAGACGGTCTTTGACTCATTGGACCATTCCCCTGGTGACAAACTTCTGGGTCATTTATGCTTTGTTGCCCTATTGCAACATGCCTCGCTGAGCATATTTGTGTCTTTACACGAATGTGACGTTTCTGTCAGACAAATTCTAAAAACAAAAAGGATAAATGTATTCTTCTCATTACTTTTCAAGTTAACATTTCTTATATTCTATGGGCACTGGAAGACATTGTGAATATAAATAAACAGTGTTTTATTTTTAATTAATTTCTTTTATTACTGTGCTGTGTCTTTGTTGCTGCACATGAGCTTTCTCTAGCTGTGCACGGGCTTCTCATTGCTGTGGCTTCTCTTGTTGAGGAGCACAGGCTCAGTAATTGCCTCACGCACGCTTTCGTTGCTTCGAGGCACGTGGAGTCTTCCCAGGCAGGGATGGAACCCATATCCCCTGCACTGGCAGACGGATTCTTAACCACTGGACCGCTAGGGACATCCAATAAACAATATTTTAAGCATGTTTTTTAAAATTGTGGTAAAACACCCATTGCATAAAATTTACCATCTTAACCATTCTTAAGTGCACATAAGTTAGTATAGTTAAGTATAGTCATAGTGTTATTTGACCATCATACATCATACATCTCCAGGACTTTTATCTTTCCACACTGAAATTCCACACCTATTAAATAATAACTCCCCAAGGCAACTCCCCACCTACCTTGTGTCTCTATGAATCTGGCTGCTAAACAGTTTTCAAAGTTTTATCACAGAATTCATCTGCACAGAGAAGCTAAGAGATATTTCTGATTGGGAGCTTGAACATTTTTAAAGACAGGTAGGAGGAAGGACTGGAGACACCAGTGGTAACAGCTTGTATTTTTCAAGCACTTCCCTTGGGCCTGGCATTCTTCCAGTGCTCTGCAGGCTGTGGTTCTCAGTCCAGCTGTGGGTTAGAATCAGCTGGGAGCTTTGACCGTCTATCACCTGGTGGTGGGACCCAAGCACCAGGACTTGAAAAGACTCCGGGTGATTCCAGCATGTAGGCAAAGTCAAGAACCACTGCTTCTAGATGGCAGTTCATCACCACTCCCACCTGGAATCGGCATTGTGATTATTCCTATTCCTAACTGACAGACAGGAAGCCAAGCCACGGTGAGTGAGGCCTTCTCACCACCCAGCACACACCCCAGTGCAATGATTTCACTGCTGCCTTCCTGGATGGTCATGGTGGGGGGTGGGGGGAGCAAACCCCTCCACAGAGGAACCCCCACCTCATCCTCAGCCCTTCATGCTCCCAGCCTCATGAACCTGGTTTCAGATTGTCCAGACCCCTCTGTTCCTGGGGCTCAAGCTTTGTATTTGCTTTGCCTAGAAGGTTATTACCCTCACTTCTTACTTAGATAACTAATTCCCACTTACCCGCCCCCCACCCTGTTCTTTTTTCTTTGGTTGCTCAGTTTCTCATTCATATCCACCGCTTTGTGACCCCATAGACTACAGCACACAAGGCTTCCCCATCCTTCACTATCTCTCCAAATTTGCTCAAACTCATGTCCATTCAGTCGGTGCTGCCTTCTAACTATCTCATTCTCTGTCACCCTCTTCTCCTCCTGCCCTCAAACTTTTCCAGTGAGTCAGATCCTCACATCAGGTGACCAAAGTATTGGAGCTTCAGCTTCAGCATCAGTCCTTCCAATGAATATTCAGAGTTGATTTCCTTTAGGATTGCCTGGTTTGATCTCCTTACTGTATTTTTTCTTTGTAACACTGGAAGCAACACATGAATATGTGCTTATCTGTTTTGATTTCCCAGCTGCTGACACTAAGTAGACATTCAGTAACTAATAGATAAATGAATGGAGAGAAAGCAGTCATGAGTGGGAGCACACTCTTAGGTCAAGAAAGCTCGTCCCCTCCTCTGACGGTGGTGAGGAGTAAGAACAGACGTTCGAGTGGTGTATTTTCAGGTACACTTGAGGGACTGGACCAGCCGAGTGTGATCCTGCTCACAGTTGGGTTAACTTCTGAAAATGAGACGATCAGGACTAGAACTGTGGGTCTCAAGCCCGCCACACGTTGGAATCACCTGGGGAGCTTAGGGAACTTCTCAGGTGGCTCAGTGGTAAAGAATCTGCCTGCTAATGCAGGAGATGCATGAGTGGTGGGTACGATCCCCTGGAGGAGGCAGTGACAACCCACTACAGTATTCTTGCCTGGAGAATCTCATGGACAGAGAAACCTGGCAGGCTACAGTCCATGGGGTCACAAAGAGTTAGACATGACTGAGCAACCGAGCATGCGTGCATGGGGAGCTTAGGGGCCAGTGATGGTGGGTCCTGCCCCCCGACTCAGATTGAATCAGGTCTTTGGTGGGAAATGAGGCTGGGAGGCATGACTAGGAAGATCAGAGGGGCAAGAGTTGGGAAGCCATATCAAGACCCGAGTGCTGGGACCTTGTAGGGGGCTGGATTTTGAGACCAAAAGCCTTGCAGGGTCGTCTCATGGTTCAAACTCTTCTCTGTGGGTCTGGTGTTTTGAGAGTTGCTCAAACATTGGACTTGATTTTTTAAAATTCTCTTTTTACCAAGTAATCAAAATAAAACATGTGTGATTAAATATTCCACATTTCAACGTACTGGAGACCACCAGTGCGCTGATGGAGCTGCCGGGGAGGCCCCTGCCACTTTCTGTCGGTATTGGAATTCCTTGTAAATGTGGTGTTGGTTAGGACGCTTCTAGCCCAGCCCCAGTTTCATTCCGGGTTCAGGCATGCGCAGTTTGCTCTCTGGCCGTCGTCTAAATGCTCACACCTGCCATTGGTGAGGTTGGCTTGTGCGTCTTCATGGTTCAGTGGCCAGTCTGCTAAGTGTGGTATGTTGCCTTGTGTAATTGTCCCCTGATGGATGGTTTCAGCCTTGTGGCAAGTTTGGGGTACATCTTATTTGACTTTTGTATGTCTAATGAGGAAATAACCGGTTGTTGCAGTAGCACGGGAAGCCAGCATTGCCTAATGGTTTAGGGTGTGGAGGATGGGCATGAGTCTCTGTACCACTTGTGTGGTCTTGGGCAGGTTACCTAACCTCTCTGTGCCATAATTTCTTCATCTTTTAAAATAAGGAGGGACATCCCTGGTGGACCAGTGGATAGGAGTTAGTGCTCTTGCTGCCTGGGCTCCTGGTCAGGAAGATACGGTCCCTAAAGCTGCACCACCAAAATATAAGGGTGATAGTAATGATATTACAAGGCTTTTAAACAAGTTTTTATATGTATATATGTGTGTGTATATATATGTATATATGTATGTGTGTATGTATGTATATATATATATGCACTTAGAACAGCATCTGACAAATAATAAATACCACATAAGAATTTTCCATTGTTGTTTCTAATTTTATTGTTTTAATGACTCTTTGAAACAGAAATTTTCTATTGTTATTTCATGATTTGGATCCAGGGACTTCCCTGGTACTTCAGTGGTCAAGAATCTGCCTTGCAATGCAGGGGATGCGTGTTCGATCCCGGGTCAGGGAACTAAGATCCTACAGACTGTGAAGCAGCTAAGCTCTCTCGCTTGCCCACATGCTGTAGAGACCACGCACCACAACTAGGACCATGAGCCCCGTGAGAGTCCATGTGCGCCAACTAGGACCCGACACAGCCAAATAAATAATAAAATAAATGAATGGATGAATATATATATATATTTTTTTTTTTTTAAGAGATTTGGATCCATTGAACTCATGCATTCTCAACCAGAAAGGTATTATCCTCGAGGAGATGAAGAAAATTTAGCGATGGCAATGGCGCATGGCCCTCCAAAGGGTCACGCTATGTAAACAGATACCCAGGGTTTCATGGAAGAGGGAAGGGCACAGTGAGACAAAAATGTCCACCACAGCTCCTTAGGGGGTGGGCAATAATGAAAGAAAGGCTGAGAAACACTGGTTTAAGTAAAGACCTTTTTAAGGTCCAAAAGCAGTCTCCTAAAAGCCTGTTAGCATTTGTTACCACTTATCTGTGGAAATCAAGGTTTTTCTCAACACTTTTCCATTAAAAACAAGAATCAGAAATAAATTACTAGGTGATGAGACTGATAGAAGACTGCGCCCAACCTTATAACCATGGATGTCAGGACACAGAAAAACACACTTATCCTTCTCACTGACTTATCTGGTTTTCATGTAGAGGATTTGCATTCCTTAACCAAAAGGTTTCCTTCCCTGCAGGTTTGGCAGCTTTCTGGTTGTGTGGAGTGGCCAGCTTTGGGGCAGGGGGTCCCTCTGGCTCTTGTGGAGGTGGCTGCTCAGCAGAGCTGGGGACCTCTGCCCAGAGCCCTGGTGGGGTCACAGGCCTAGAAAGGGGCGTGCAGTGGTCCTGGGTCTACAGGACTCCTCAGAAAGGTTCAGGCCCTTATTTGCTGTGAGGAAAGACAAAGATCTTCTTTATTTGCACAAAGGTGGACGGGGGAACTGAGGCCCCCAGATGGTGTATGAGCTCAAAAACCCAATCAAGTTGACCAACAACCTTAGGTTACAGTCACGTGGCATCTCCATGACTCCTGGATTTCCCGTTTGGGGTTTTATTAGCTTTTCGTCAAAGGCGACATTGTGAAGAAACACAGATAAGCATTCAACTTATAAAACAGCTCAGTAAGAGAGAAAGAAGGGCCAGAGAATCATCGAGAGCTTCCTCAGCAAGATCAGAACCCAGACAGCCGCTATGTGTGTGTCCGTTTAGAGCATAGGGGAGGTGGAGGCAGCCGCCTCTTTCCTGGTCTCAGGGGCGCCTGGTGGGTTCTCGGATCAAGGAAGAATTTCCCACAGGTGGGGGCTGGATGGGGGCCCGGACAGCCTCCCACAAATAGACTAATGAACAACACACACTGGCCGTGACATTGCCAATTGGAAACAGCTTTGGGGCTTCCAAACGAACATAGAGCCTAAAGCAGACCCGACATGGGTTTCAGCAGCTTAGGGGGAAAAATGAAAATCAGACAAGTAGTGTTCTAGGTAGATGAGCCCTTGAGAGGTGGCTTACCTGAGATGAGGAAGTGAAATAGCCTCATCTTCCCAGCCTTTTAAGAAAAAGGCTTTGTTGTCGGGGGAGTCAGAGGGGTGGCTCCATTTAACCAAATCCGAAGGTCAGGTTGGTGGACTTGAGCATTTGCAGTTTTCTCAGACTGAGGCTCCATCCATCCTCCATCCTCCATCCTCCTGGGCCAGCAACACTGGTGCCGAGTGGACATTCCATCCGAGTTACTAAAAGAAGTAAGTTAGGTTCCCAGGGACTCAGCTGTGATTCAGTCTCCACCCCAGCTCACTATGGTGACGTCGGTGTGTGTCTTAGCCATTTTGTACTTCAGATTCTGTCTGTAAAATGGCAACCTGCTGATCTTTTTTTTTTTTTTTTTTTAATGTAGAAGAGGCAACAAAATCGCAGCTCTAACAAGCCAGAAACTGTGAGCCACTTAAATTTTTGTTTGTCTCATGTTTATGAGAAAGGATTAAATAACAGATATCTAAACCAACACCAGGGACTCTTTTGAAAGCTCAAATTCTAGGGCAGCCAGTTCTCAGCTCTGTCTGTGCATTAGAATCAACTGGGGAGCTTTTGAGAACCAATATTCGCTAGGCCCCACCCCAGACCAATTAAATCGCCACCTCTGGGAAGAAGGTCCAAGCATCGGTGTGTTTTTAAAAGTTCCCCAGGGTGATTCTAATGGGAGACCAAGATTGGGATCATTGTTTGGGGTATGCCAGTTGGAGAAGGAAATGGCAACCCACTCCAGTGTTCTTGCCTGGAGAATCCCAGGGATGGGGGAGCCTGGTGGGCTGCTGTCTGGGGTCGCACAGAGTTGGACACGACTGAAGCGACTTAGCAGCAGCAGTTGGATGTAAAGATTCAGGCTTATGTCCAGATATATTGTACAAGATATTTTCTCTCATTCCTTTAATGGCTTGAAAATCCTATTTATTTACTTTATTGAGATATAATTTACATACCATACCAGTCACCCTTTTATTAAAGTGAAAAATTTCGTGGTTTTAGTATGTTCACAGAGTTGTGCAACCATCACCGCTATCGAATTCCAGACCATTTTCATCCTTCCAAAAAGAAACCTAACCCGTTAGTAGTCACTCTCCTTTGTCTCCTCCCTCACAGGCAGACAGGGAGAAGGAAATGGCAATCCACTCCAGTATTCTTGCCTGGAGAATTCTATGGACAGAAAAGCCTGGTTGGCTACAGTCCGTGGGGTTGCAAAGAATCAGACTTGACTGGGTGACTTAACACTCCCTTGTCTCCTCCCTCGTACCTCTGGCAACCACTCATCTGCTTTGAGGGGAGCTGCCTATTCTGGACATTTTGTATAAATGGAATCATACAACATGTGACCTTTTGTAACTGGCTTCTTCCACTTAGCATAATGTCTTCAAGGTTTACTCATATTACAGTGTAAATCAGTATACTTTCCTTTTTATGGCTGACTAATATTCCTCTGGAGGAATATACCCCATTTTGCTTATCCATTCATCAGTTGATGAATAGATTATTTCCACTTTTTTGTACTTTGAATAGTATTATGAATACTTTGAATATTCATTGGAAGGACTGATGCTGAAGCTGAGGCTCCAGTACTTTGGTTACCTGATGTGAACAGTCAGCTCATTGGGAAAGACCCTGATGCTTGTAAGGATTGAAGGCAAAAGGAGAAGAGGGCAGCAAAGGATTCGATGGTTAGGTAGTATTACCAACTCGTTGGACGTGAATCTGAACAAACTCTGGGAGACATGAAGGATAGGGAAGCCTGGCGTGCTGCAGTCCATGGGGTCTCAAAGAGTCAGATACAACTTAGCGACTGAACAGCAGCAATTACGAATACCTATGTTTGTGCAGGGCTTCCTTGGTGGCTCAGTGAGTAAGAATCCACCTGCAGTGCAGGAGACAGAGGAGACCCAGATTCAATCCCTGGGTTGGGAAGATCCCCTGGAGGAAGAAATGGCAACCCACTCCATTGGGGTTATATTTGTGTATAAGGGTTTGTGTGCTTTTAATTATCTTGGGTATGTATCAGTGCCTAGGAGTGGAACTGCTGGGCCATACGACAGCTCTCTGTTTAAAACTTGAGGAAATGCCGGTCTGTTTTCCAGTGTGGGTCTACCATTTTACATTGCCATCAGCAGTGTATGAGGATCCCAATGCTCTGCATTCTCACCAACACTTGTTATTGCCTGTCTCTTTAATTATGGCCACCTTAGTGGGTGTGGGTAGATATCTCATTATAGCTTTGATTTGTATTTTCCTTGTGGCCAATGCTGTTTGGCATCTTTTTATGTGCTGCTTGGCCCCTGGCATGTCTTCTTTAGAAAAATATCCATTCAAATCTTTGATCTTTTAAAATTGGATTATTTGCCTTTTTATTATTGAGTTATAAGAGTTTTTATGTATTCTAAATGGGCTCAGATTCTCAGTCGTGTCTTTTTGCGACCCCATGATCTGTAGCCTGCCAGGCTCCTCTGTTCTTAGGATTCTCCTGGCAAATATACTGAAGTGGGATGCCATTTCCCACCTCAGGGATCGAACCTGCGTCTCCTATGTGCCCTACATTGGCATGCGGATTCTTTATCGCTAGCACCACCTGGGAAGCCCATGTACTGTAAGCGGTCGATCCTTATTAGGCTTGCGAGTTGAAAATATTTTTCCCACTCTGTGGGTTGTCTTTTCATTTTCTCGACAGTATTCTCTGAGGCGCAGAAGTCTTCAACATTGATAATTTATTTTTTTCTTTTCTCATTTGTGCTTTGTATGTAATATCTAAACAACCATTGTTTAATCCTGTCATGAAAATTTGTGTCTATGCTCTAAGAGTTTTGTTGTTTTAGCTCTTGCATTTGAGGTCTTTGGTTAATGTAGGGGGTAGATGTTTATCCCATGGAGAAGGGCATGGCAACCCATTCCAGTATTCTTGCCTGGAGAATCCCATGGACAGAGAAGCTTGACAGGCTACAGTCTATGGGAGTCAAAAACCGTTGGAGACAACTGAAGCGACTTAGCAGGCAGACAGGCAGGTTTTTATCATTCCCAAAAGTTAGGGCCCCAGCTTCCTTCTGTGCAAGGCAGCTTGGTAATCTTAGAAAATAGAGCAGGCAAAGGAACATGAGGGCTCCAGCCGCCTACTGTAGTGGCAAGAAACTTGAGGTCCGGAGTTATTTTAATGGAGAGGCAAATACGGACCCTAGGATGTTATAGAAAGCTAAAATCCTTCCTTACTCTTATGAAAGGTTAGTGTGTATTCTCCAAGAACCGTGAGTTTCAATAGCATTTCTCACATTTGAAACCTAGCACTCTGCCTCAGGTACTGTGTCCATCTTAACATCAGATTAACTAAAATGACCAGAACACTGCAAGTCACTCTACCACAGATGAGATACTAACTCAGTATCGTGTGTTTGAAGATATTAATTCTGGGACTTCCCTGGTGGTCCAGTGGTTGAGAATCCACCTGCCGTTGCAGGGGATGTGGGTTTGATCCCTCCAGGAAGATCCCGCATGGCTTGGAGCAGCTAAGCCTGAGCGCTTGAACTACTGAGCCCGCACACCCTAAGAGCACATGCTGCAAAACAAGAGCAAGTGAAAGTGAAAGCTGCTCAGTCGTGTCTGACTCTTTGCGACCCCATGGACTGTAGCCTATCAGGCTCCTCCGTCCATGGGATTTTCCAGGCAAAAATACTGGAGTGGGTTGCCGTTTCCTTCTCCTGGGATCTTCCCCACCCAGGGATAGAACCCAGGTCTCCTGCATTGTAGGCAGATGCTTTTACCGTCTGAGCCACCAGGGAATCCATTGCTCAGATGATGAGCAATAGAATTTTGTTGTTGTTTCCGTTGTACTGGGTCTTTGGTGCTGCTTGGACTTTTCTCTAGTTGCAGAGAGCAGGGGCTACTCTCTAGCTGCTGTGCTCAGGCTTCTCTTCCTGCAGAGCGCAGGCTCTGGGTGGGCTCAGTAGTTGCAGCTCCTGGGCTCTAGGGCACAGGCTCAATAGTTGAGGTGCACGGGCTTAGTTGCTCTGAGGCACATGGGATCTTTTTAGATGAGGGATTGAACCTGAGTCTCCTGCATTGGCAGGTGGATTCTTTACCACTGAACCACCAGGGAAGCCAAATAAAATGCTATTGTACACTTAACTGGACCTCAGCACAGCTTTTATATGAACTGGGAAACCAAAAAATTCATGTGACTTGCTTTATTATATTATCTGCTTTATTTATTGAGTGGTTTCAAACTGAACCCTTAATATCTCCGAAGGTATGCCTGTAATATTTGTGTATAACCCATGTTCACCCTCCCTTCACTTTAAATCATTTCTAGATTACTTATAATACTTACTACAATATAAATGCTATGTATGGGACTTCCCTGGCCAGTGGTTGAAACTCCATGTTTCCACTGCTGGGGGCATGTGTTCAATCCCTGACCGGGGAACTAAAATACTGAATGCCGAGTGGCTTGGTGAAGGAAAAAAAAATTTTTTTTTAATGCTGTGTAAATAGCATTTGCTGGTGTGTGGCAAATTCAAGCTTTGCTTTTTGGAACTTTCTGGAATTTATTTTTTCCTCAGAATATTTTTGTTTTGCAATTGGCTGAATCCTGAGATGTGAAACTCGAGGATATGGTAGGCCAGTTGTACATAGCTACTATGATTATTTCGTAAAATTTTTTTAACACAAAGAGAGTCATATTATTCATACTCAGTAACGTGTGTGTGTGTGGTTCTACTTAGTGTATCTCAGAGACCTTTCCAGATCAGTACATATGGGTCAACCTCATTCTTCTTAGCTGCTATGTTACATTCCGCAGTAAAGATTACCTTGGAAGCATTCCCATTTTGATAAACATTCAAAAAAAAAAGAAAGGAAAAAACCTCTTGTCCATGTCTCTTTGTGCCTATAAGTTTGTCTTTCTCTAGAACAGATTCCTAATAGCAGATTTACTGGGTCTAATGGTATATGTGCATTTTAAATTTTAATAAATTTGGCCAAAATGCCATCTAGAAAAAGACTTTCTGTAAATAGACATGTGAACAGAAATTATACTTCTATTAACAGCATAACAATGACTTTCCATACTCTCAACAACTTTTTAAGTTTAGACTAAGTCAACGGGCAGAATTCGTACCTCATTTTTTGGTTTCTTTATAACAAAGAAAAAACATCATTGTTAAAGGTATGCTTTAGGTTGTTTCTTTAATCTGTGCATAGGAAACTACCTGGAAGTTCACGAGGTTTGGAGAACTTTTCATTTTCTAAATTTGAGTCATGTTTCAGGTTGTTTTAAAATAATAATAATATATATATTGCTTTTGTAAATTGAAAAACAAGAAAGATGTTTTTAAAAGCAATATCCAACAATAGTCCCCGGCCCCTATAGGAAGTTTACTGCCCATTTCCCTCTAAGTAGAGTGCTGGCCCTAGAGCTGAGGGCAGCGGGAAAGGTGTGTATTAAAAGTCTTTGTTTTCTGGCAGCAAAGATACCACACATCTGTAGAACTGATTGTCAACCAAAGGTTGAGTATTTCTAGTCTTGAAGTGATAGATTCCTGTCCAGATAAATTGTCATGAGCTTCTGCACTCGGGGGCTATGGATATATTGATAGAAGACTTTGGGGGCAGCAGACAGGAGTGCTTGTCAATTCTCATCCTTTATTTGATGTTTTTCATATAATGACTTCCCAACTCTAATGGATTTTAAGAACAGTGGAGGCACTGCCCTCATGGTTCAGCATTAAGACCCCGCTTCCAAGGCAGGGAGCACAGGTTCAATCTCTGGTTGGAGAGCTAAGATCCCAAACGCCTTGTGGTCCGGCCAATAAATAAATGTTGTGTCTGACTCTTTTGTGACCCCAGGACTGTAGCCTGCCAGGCTTCTTGTCCCGGATTGTTCATGTAGCTTTTGCACTGTCATTTTAAGTGTCCACCAGAATCTTGACTTGGCACACAACCCTAAACCCCACTAACACATTCTGTGGTCACATAGCCCCATAGGGGCAGGGAGGAATGCAGCCAGTCTGGTTAAAAACTAATGCAAAAGGTCTCAGTGATAAAAAGGCCACCAACAAGGAGAGTCAGTTTGGCGTGGGTGGGAGAAAGGGCACCAACTTTCCCACAGGCTGGTTCTGTCTGCATTTTAGGGACAAAACAGTCACCCCTGCCACTTACCGATTGACTGCCAAGCTAGCCCCAGGCTTCAAAATGGATGCTGTTTGTAAGTTATCATTTCATTTAATTTTTTGGAAAATCAGTTCCAGAGCCTGAAATCCTACAGCTAGCATGAGGCAGACACTGAGTTGAGAACAGGATTTGTGCTAAACCAGACCAGGCAGAGAGTCTTTAAACTGAGGCTCTTTGATCTCATTAAACTTGCTTTAAGGCTCTTTTCTGGGCCAGCCACTATTCTTGGTGCTGTGAGTCTAGAGTTAATATCTCCCTTCAAGGAGCTAATAGTTTAATAAGGAAGTTCTCATTCATTTTATGCAACAGAAAATTGTAGCATGTATTGTAATTTTAGGAGGAGAAAATAAACCCCAGGAAACAACAACAACAATACAAGATATTTTGCCCTAGTAATAAGGAATATCCAGTCTTCTAAAGATTTGTCTTTTGAGACTGAGCACTCGAAACCCAGTCCCTCGAACCAGAATGTGAACTTGACTCTCTAGCCAGAAACATCATTCTGAACGATAGTGTGAAGAAGGGTGGTAATCTATCACCAAAAAAACGTTTAGCTACATTACTCCTCATTCCAAGTTTTTCTCAAACATTTCAGAAACACCTTCACTGATACAGAAACAAATGGGGATTTCAGCCCATATTTGGATAATGAATTTTAGTACTCATTTATGGGCTTCTCAGGTGGCGCTATGCAGGAATCATAAGAGACTCAGGTTCAGTCCGTGGGTCAGGAAGATCTGCTGGAGGAGGGCATGGCAATCCACTCCAGTATTCTTGCCTGGAGAATCCCATGGACAGATGAGCCTGGCAGGCTACAGTTCCTGGGGTTGCAAAGAGTCAGACACGACTGAAGTGACTTATCTGCATGCACACACACACGCATATGGATGGATGGGCAGATGGACGGGGGTCCTTCACTGGGTACATTGACCTGTCAGGCACTTTCAAGGTACTGGGTATATAGCTTTTAAGTTGCTTACCTTCTGGTTGAAAGGGAGACTGAATAAATAAACAGTGTGTTAGGTATTGACGAGGAAAATAGAAGAGAGCAAGAAACTGAGAGTAAAGGTTGGGATGCTGTTATATGATGATGTTAGGACATGCCTCACAGACGTGACTTTTAAGCAGAGACCCGGAGGAGGTGAAAGTGTGTTAGTCGCTCAGTCATGTCTGACTCTTTGCCACCCCATGGACTGTAGCCTGCCAGGCTTCTCTGTCCATGGAATTCTCCAGGCAAGAATACTAGAACGCATACCCATTCCCCTTCTCCAGGGGATCTTCCTGACTCAGGGATTGAATCCAAATCTGCACTGCAGGCAGATTATTTACTGTTTGAGATAGCAGGGGTGGCTGAAGGAAGTGAGGGGCTGAGCCATATCTCTTTCGTGGTTGAAAAGCTAAATTCTTAACCATTGCATGCTTTCAGAGTGATTTCTAGATACGCATTTATCTGTCACACATGCACTTTTAGTTTTTCCACATATCTGGGGCCGAATATAGTTTGCCTTCCATATTTGCGAGTTTCAAATCAACAGTTTGACCAACTGCAGGTTAAAATATTCACGGAAAAAATTCCAGAAATCCCTAAGAAGCAAAACTTGAATTTGTCACACAGTGACAGCTTTGTATATAGCATTTACCTTGTATTGGGTATTATAAGTAATCTAGGCATGGTCTAAAGGATACAGGAGGATGTGCCTAGGTTATCTGCAAATTCAACACTGTTTCTTATAAGGGACTCAGCCATCCATGGATGTGGGTCATGAGCCAATCAACTGCAAATACAGAAGGAAAGATTCTGGAATGCTTGGAACTCCCTCTTTTTTTGTGGAAGGGACAATTCCAGGAAGAAAAAAAAATGTTTATAGGCTACATTTTTGCTATCTTCAGTTCATTTTTTATTAACATGAGGAAGTGATAGATTATAAAAAAATGAATTTTTTTCTTCCCCATGGGAATCAATATGAAATTAATTAGAAATTGCTAAAGGTTACTGTTTTCAAAATATTCTGAGCTTAGCAGGTTCAACCCGATTTGTTTGTCATCGATTTCTTTTTCCTGCACGTCTTTCATAGGTTTTACAGGAGTCATTGAAAAACAGAGTTAAATATTTCTGTTAATCTAAAAGGTACCACAGGGTGAGTAGGTGAAGAGAGTGCTCAGGTTAGGAGAGGTTTTTCCAAGTGGGACAGATGAATGTGTACATCCAAGGCCCCTGGGAAGGGCCTGGGTATGAATAAGAAGTCAGTCCCCAGGCAGCACCCAGAGGAGCATGGTGATTTGGGGACCCCAGTGTAGGACCAGAAACCCATGGGCACAGAAACCCATGGGACATCTCCTTCCTTTGCTTGAGGCTGTGACCACAGGTGCACGTGAAGCCAGCTGGCACTTGAATGAGCTGGGAGAGCTTCATTGGATGTTCTGTAGCCCTATCCATCCTCCATAATTGGGAATGGGAGATGCAATGTCTGGAGTCACTGGTCAGCCTGCCTCTTCTCCTGTGGTCTGTCCACTGACCGGGAGCCTGTGCTCCCAAAGGGAGCTACTCACAGTTGAATGTCTGGGAGGGCCTCCTGGGTCAGAGGAGGGAGTAGGGATGTACATGGTCAGGGGCTCTGAGCCTGCAGAACTCCCAGGACAGTGATTCTCATAGTGTGGTCCCAGACCTCTTCTCCAGAAGCACCCTGGATGCTTATTGAAATGCAGATTCCTGGGCCATCCCGAGGAGTAGAAGACACAGCACTGAGATGGAAGGGCCATCTCCAGGGCTGACACAGGGTCTCAGTGATGCAAAGCAACACCTTTGCACAGAAACCTGCTGCTGCAACTGTTCTTCTTATGAGATGATTCCCGTCACATATATGACCGATATGTCCAGTCCTGGAAGCTTAGTAAACCTAGTCCTAGACATGGAAATCAGTGAGATTGGTTTTGGGGTTTATTTTGTGTTTGTGTGCGGGTGGGTGTATGTGTGTTTGTTTTTGTTTTGGCCACATTATGCAGCATGCAGGATCTTAGTTCCCCAACCAGGGATCGAACCCACGCCCCCTGTAGTAGAAGCACAAAGTCTTAACCACTGGACCAACAGCACAGTCCCCGTAAGATTGTTAGTGGGTTAGGAAATTGTTTACCTTCTTTAATGGGATCTCCCCCTTGAGACATGGGTGTCTCTTGTTTTTTTTTTTTTTTTATAAAGGCATTATCATCTCCATATACCTAAAATCCTGGAGGGAGAGATCATCTTGAAGACCTTGTCCTAGGTGGTGTCTAAGGGGACAGGGCGTAATCTTCACAGGTCAGTGCTGATTCAGCAGCACTTTGGGTCCTAGCCCTTTGTCCGGTCGGGTAGGGGACACTCCCAGCCACAGGACCATTACTGGGTTGTATGGTGACCTCAGTTCTGGCTCTCCTCTGCCTCCCGAGAGGCTCCCTTCCTGCCTATCCCCTGCTTCACAAGCCCTGAGTGTCTTCATTCAGGGGTTGAATTCCTACTTCTCTCAGAAGCTGCCCACCCTGCTAGGGCGACCTTCAACCTAACACAGCTGCAGCCAGCCCCTTATTGAGCCCTCTGATTTCTCCCCTTGGCAAGCATCTCTAGCGGTGACCCCAGGTCATTGCCAAATAGGGCTTTGTCCTTTGAATAAATGACAAATGTGAAGAGCTAGGAATGGAGAGGGGTTGCGTTGACACAGTAGCCACGACAATAAAGATGGTAGGTAAAATGATCCCTGTTTGCAAATCATCTACCTGGAAAACCGAAGAGGAACGAGCAAAACCCGCTATAAACAGTGAGACCCAGCTGATACCCATCCAGAGGAGAAAGTTATCTCTAGACCATCAAAGGGAGCATCTGATGGCAGTGCGAAGGGTTGGGTTCGTCCAGGCTCTTCCTGACTCTTTGACCAAATCTGTTAGGACCGGTCCCTTCCATGGCGGGTGGCAGAGGTGCCTTGATAGGGGTTCTATATACATTTATATCTAAGTGTTTGTTTATTTTTGGCTGTGCTTGGTCTTTGCAGCTGCCTGAGGGGTTTCTCTTGTTGCCGTGAGCGGAGGCTGCTCTCTAGTTGCAGTGCACTGGCCTCTCATTGGTGTGGCTTGTTTTGTTGCAGAGCGCAGCCTCAGTAGTTGCAGCTCACGGGCTCTAGGGCTCAGTAGTTGTGGCGCATGGGCTTAGTTGTCTCATATCGCGTGGAATCTTCCCAGACCAGGGATTGAACCCGAGTCCCCTGCATTGCAAGGCAGATTCTTGACCACTGGACCACCAGGGAAGTCCTGACGTGGGATTCTAAATACTAACACCACTCTGGAGGTTTGCCACATGTCAGTTATGGCTATAAACACAGATTTCGACTAATTTAACCCTCAGAGCAGCCGTGAGTTAGTGAGCACTATTCCAGCCTCATCATCCCTGTGTTGTAGGTGGGAAACTGAAACGTGGAAGAGGCAGAGACTGGCCCACATCGCATGGTGCATGAGCTGTGGAACCCAGGATCCATGCAAGGCTCTGTCTGCACTGGGCTGCCTCTGGCCACACAGCATGAAGGGTCTATCCCCTGAGACACCTTGCTTTTCCACTTTGGGGCCCCTCACCCCCACCCACCAAGGAGTTTAGCAAACACTGCTGAGTAATATTGCTGAATAAGCCTTTATCTCTAGGGCAGTGTTCAGTCTTCAAGGCAGACAGGATGGCCCCCCAAACTCTGAGAATTTAGGTATCCAGGAGTCTGAATACTTTATTTCTTACTGAGAGCCTTTCAAACGTAAACAGTCCCCTCAGTAATTAATTTAAGAATTGATGGGAATTCCCTGGCAGTCCAATACCCTGGCCACCTGACGTAAAGAGCCGACTCATTGGAAAAGACCCTAATTCTGGGAAAGATTGAGGGCAAGAAAAGAGGGCAACAGAGGATGAGATGGTCGGATGGCATGGACACGAGTTTGAGCCAACTCTGGGAGATAGTGAAGGACAGGGAAGCCTGGCGTGCTGCAGTCCATGGAGTCACAAAGAGTCAGATACAACTTAGCACAACAACCTTGGCAGTCCAGTGGTTAGGGCTCCAAGCTTTCACTGCCAAGGGCATGGGTTTGTTCACTGATTGGGGAACTAGGATCCCGCCAGCTGTGCACAGCTCAGTCAAAAAGAAAAGAATTGATTTCCTTGCTGGAACCATGGAGATAGAACACATCAACAGTCATTTACAAGTGTTCCCTGAGCTGGAGGGAAGCATGCAAGGGGCTGTCTCTAACGCCCGTGCCTGTAGGTGAGAGACCAAACGCCTCAACCATTCACCATCTGCCTCTGTCTAAAAACAATAAAAAAGCTAGGTCAATATTACCACCCCAATAGGTACATGAGCTGCTACACGGAAAGTTCTAGAACAGCATTGGCACCCAGTAGGATTTCTATAAGGGCAAGTCTCTCCCCTGTTCTTCCCAAGAGGGCAAGAGGCTATGGAGGATTTCACAAAACATGATGAATTCTAAGCCCAGCTCTCTGTCTTCACTTACCTTGTAAATTAGGGAAATGCCAACTGACACCACAGACACGGAAACAAGGATTCCAGTCCTGGAACGCAATACCCCACAGGGCAGTGCCTGGTCAGGTGCAGAATGCACTGTTCTCAGTGGGCATGGCCTGTGCCCACTGGCCCAATTCCATCTCAGGCGCAATTTGAGGCTAGAACAGTGATTTTACAAAGTTTGAAAATATGTAAAATTTTTTGAAAAATCCCTGGCATAGCAGGGCTGGCCTCAGATTCCTGCAGGGTAACAGGTGGCCAACCCCTCCAATGGTCCGTGCCCACTCCTCCAGCAGAGCCTTGTTATGTTGGGGCTTTAAGAGCAAGGCTGGATTCAGCGCTGACCCCACCACTTAGCTTGGGCTGTCCAGGTGGCGCTAAGGGTAAAGAACCCGCCTGCCAATGCTGAAAACGTAAAAGACGTGGGTTTGATCCCTGGGTCGGGAAGATCCCCTGGAGGAGGGCACAGCAACCCACTCCAGTATTCTTGCCTGGAGAATCCCATGGACAGGGGAGCATGGTGGGCTATAGTCCATGGTGTCGCAGAGTCAGACATGACTGAGCTTGCACAGTACCATCACTTAGCAGTGTCAGGACCATGAGCAGGTTACCTGACCTCTCTATGTCCAGGCAGTGGCAGCATCCACCTCATAGCAATACTGTGGGCTTCAATGTGAAAGGCCTGGGCTCAGGGCCCACCTCACAGGAAACACCAGACAATGATTACTGTGGCTTTTGCTATTATCAGGACTACCCTGTGCCTGGTCTAACGAAGCATTGATGTGTTTGACCCATGGTTCCAAGAAAGGAAAGCTCATCACAGTCTAGGGTTTTCTTTTATTTTTTGAGTTGTCTTTTGAGTCAAGTCTGAAGTTGGAGAGTGAGGAGAGGATACCAGACCGGTGGACAGCAAGGGTAAAAGCTTGGAGGTAGGAAGGTGCGTATTGCTTTGCTCTTGTTGTTTAGTCGCTAAGTCCTGTCTGATTCTTTAGACTGTGTCCCGCCAACCTTCTCTGTCCATGAGATTCTCCACGCAAGAATCCTGGAGTGGATTGCCATGCCCTCCTCCAGGGGATCTTCCCGACCCAGGGATCCAACCCGCATCTCCTGCTTAGCAGGTACATTTCTCTACCACTTAGCCATCATTCAGCCTTCCTTCCATCTGCTGAGTTTTCTCACCTCCTTCCATGTGCCTTCTTCAGGGTTTGGGGCCAGATGCACCTGTGTACCCTCAGGTCCTGGAGAATGATATGCTCAGTCACAGGTTGGCCACAGACACTCCCCCTCTGGACGACAACACCACCCGCTCAGCAGGTTGTGCTCGGGGTTACTGTTGGGTTTGCAAGAGAGGTGTGGGAAGAGTCAGAAGTCTCTCACGTGTCAGTTGTTGTCAGTTGCTCGGTCGTGTCTAACTTTGCGACCCCATGGGCTGCAGTACAGCAGGCTTCGCTGTCCTTCACTATCTCCCTGAGTTTGCTCAAACTCATCTCCATTGAGTTGATGATGCCATTCAACCATTTCATCCTGTCGCCCTGTTCTCCTCCTGCTCTCAATCTTTCCCAGCATCAGGGTCTTTTCCGATTAGTCAGCTCTTGGCATCAGGTGGCCAAAGTATGGAAACTTCAGCTTCAGCATCAGCCCTTCCGATGAATATTCAGGACTGATTTCCTTTAGGACTGACTGGTTTGATCTCCTTGCAGTCCAAGGGACCCTCAAGAGTCTTCTCCAGCACCACAGTTCAAAGCATCAATTTTTCGGCACTCAGCTTTCTTCATGGTCCAACTCTCACACCCATGTCAGTTACTGGATTAAGAAACAGAGCGGCCTTTAGAAAACCCCAGAACTAGAATGGGACAAAACTCATTTCCCAGCCCTAGAGAATCTGTTTGATTCCAGGAGAAGTTCTGGCAATTGGTGGGGTGGGGTAGGTGGTGAGGCAGAAGGTAGTTATATAGGCTGAGACTGGGGAGCTCAGGAAATGCCTCAAATGGGAAACCTCCAGTTTTTCTACATGCCAGGGGCCAGGGAGGGCCTTTAGGACAGGGTGTGGCAATGGGCCTCAGCTCCTTTTTGGATTGGAGCGCTGTCACAGAAGACTGCATTCAGAGTGCTAAACTTGGGAGTGGCCTGTGTGTCAATTTCAAATTCTGTCATTCTCTAGCAGTCCTCATCACAGATAATCAGATTTAGGCCTACAAGTCAAGAATATACCATAAGGGAATTCCCTGGCAGTCCATTGTTTAGGGGTCCGTGTTTCCACAGTTGGGGGCCCAGGTTCCATCCCTTGTTGGGTAACTAAGATCCCACAAACTGCCCAGTGCCACAAAAAAAAAAAAAAAAAAAAGGAATGCTATAATTCCACTATTTCCATCTCTTCAATTATTTGTTGCATGTAGAAGTCATACCCCAAAAATATCCTTTGTGGCATTCTGTGCTCCACGGTTCTATTTGGAAGGTAGGCCACTGTCTTTATGTGTCAGCCATAAACACTCAGATGAGAGAGTATGAATTCCTGAGGATCTGCTACTTCCGGCTGCTAGCACGAGCTCCTTTGGAAGTGTCCTGTGTCATAATATGCCAACAGATTTAGAATTTTAAAGCAGTCATGGAAATAAACAGGTGCTCCGAGTAACTAAAAATAAGCACCCTGGGAAGTGAAATTGGGGCAGTGCCAAGGAGTTAAGGTGAGCACCCTTGTGCTTTGGGCCAAGGTCAAGACTCTGGGGAGAATGCCAGCAAAAGAAAATCCTACCCCTCAGCACTGTGCTCAGGGCGCCTTCCGGTTGCGCTGGCCTTTTTTGCATCACCTCCACCCCCATGCTCACACTGCCTAGCTTTCCTGCCCAGGTTTCTAAGTGGGAGGCCCACACCTTAATGGGGCCCATGTGCATGGATGGTGATGCGCACCTCCTCTTGCCCAGGTGGGAAACTACTCCCCCCCTGCCCCTCCCCTTCCCCCCAGCATCCAGGACCTCCTGGACTAGTGAGAGGGTGAGGAACAGCTCAAAGTGGAGGGCGCTCAGAGCCCAGACATTCCAGCTGGGTAATCCTGCTCCTCGCCTTGAGAGCCCCCAGCCACATCCTCCCTTTCCTCCTGCACTTCCTGAGGGGTGAAAGATGTTGGCTGTCACCGGATGAAGGATGAAGGGTGACAAGTGGGGTAAACACAGCCTGTTACTACCAGATTCAGTTACCAGCAGTTCCCGAAGACAAATGGCTCAGATGAGGGCTTGTCCACCCCTTGAGGACAGGGCATCTTAGACACCAGGGCACTGGGAAGAGGAATTCCAAGTGTCATGGTGTAGCGGAGAGCACTCATCATGCAACCTCAGGTTTTGACTGTTGATAGTTTTGAATTGGGAACCTGGCTTTGACCCAGAGAATAACTAAAACTGCACAGACGACATGTCTTTACATCAAAGACACACTGTGTGAATCCGTGTGCTCAAAATCAAGCAAAACTCTCTATGGTGATAAAGATTAGAACACTTGCTATCTTGGGGGCAGAGGAATATCGGCTGGGAGAAGACATGTGAGAACCTCCGAGAATGGGTTCTAGAACTTTCCATAATTTGATCTGGTTGCGGTGACATGGGTTTATACAGACGTAAAAATTAATTGAGCTGTACATTTAAGATGTGTGCATATCATATAACTGCATGCATGTTATCTCAATAAATAAGTTTTTAAACATTTAGAGATGCATTAAAAAGGAGGGCTATGGAGAAAAGTGCCTTGGCAACATTTGAATAGCCTAGCTTTTAACACACTTGGAGTTTGCTGTTCCATGGCCCCAGGTCTTAATAGTTTGACTTGGTTCAATCTAGAATTTAAAACGCCAGCCACTTTGGAGGAATAAAATCATGACAAGTCTCTTCCAAGTTGATAGTCGAGAGAATAATTTGGAAACTGCCAGCCCCTCCTCCTGAATCAGAGTCTCCATCACTGCACAATTTAATGAGATTGTTGGAGTGTCAGTTTCAAGCTAACTCAGCTGTGGAGTTGCTATTTTGCCTCTTACCAGCCCTGGAACCTTCTAGAAAACCATTGTCCTCTCACTGAGGCTCAGTTTCTTGGTCTCTGCTGATCTTTATTTTTTTTAATTTTTTAAAAAATTTTCATTTCACATACGATATACGTGTTTCAATGCCATTCTCCCAAATCATCGCACCCTCTCCCTCTCTCAGAGTCCAAAAGACTGTTCTATACATCTGTGTCTCTTTTGCTGTCTTGCATACAGGGTTATCGTTACCATCTTTCTAAATTCCATATCTGCTGATCTCCTAAGAGCGTTCTTCAGTAAGGGAAGACCTATAAAGGACCCACCGGGTGCTCAGTACTTCGCAAGTGATAATGAATGTTAATGCTGCTGGTGATGATTGTTTTTGTTGCCACTGTCACCAAACTGCAAAGTTCTGGAGAACTCGGGGAGCCACAGGGCTCACCAGCGAGAGCACCGGGCACCTCTGCAGTGGCTCGTAACAGACAGTTCCCACACGAACCAGCTTTTCATACAGTTGGGCTGGCTCCAGGGCGCGAAGGCCCCCTCTGGCTTGGCCAGATTCTCTGGCTGGAGCCTCTGCCGGTTCTCAGAGGAGGAGCGTGCTCGAGTTGGACAGCCTTGTACCCACGTTGAAGCAGCTGTGGCGAACATCTGGCTCTGATTATCTGGCTGGGAATGGCTGGGGGTGGGAGCCTGGTGATTTATAGATTGCTCCCCTGGCTGTAAATCCCATCTGTAATTGTGACTTCTCTGTCCCTAATTGTTTGCAGAGAAGAGCGGAGTTCCAGGGCCCACAGTCCCTGGCAGGGGGGGTGAGGTTTGTTGCTAGGACACCGCCGTCTTTGTTTTGGTCCCTGCTCAGCAGTGTTTTTAAGGCCCTGTATACATTTCTCTGTATTGTTAATGTAATTTGTTCAGGCAGTGAACAGCCAAGTTCAGCCGAAGGAATCCGATACTCATAACAGAAACACCAGAGGCCAGGTTTTTGTGGTCAAATTAGGGTTTGGAGGCCTAAGAAGAGAATGGACCGCTTGAGCCGGGCCAGGGGGACAATCTGCCTTTCTTTCTCCTGTGTTCACGCTGGCCAGGGTTCAGCTTCCTTGCCGAGCTTGGCCTGAGGGGCTGCATCATATTCAGGGCTGTGCTGGGTGGAGAGCGGGGCTGTCCTCCAAGAAAAGGAATGCAGACTTTATTCAAACAGGGATGAAAGGAAACTAAAAAGGATGGGCAAGTTGGAACCCTCTCTGCCCAGCCTTCCCCTCACGCAGGTCTCCAGGCACCTTTATCTCCTGCCACCACCCCCGCCGACCCCAACCCTTCCCACCCCTCCCACCACCCACCACCACCCTGCTCCCGCCCTTGAATTACTTGACTGGTGCGGAAATCCTAGTTGGGATCCGTTGGGAAGGTATGTGACTGTGCAAAATGCAATTTGCCCGTTTCCGTTGCCCGTGAAGACCCGCCAGCCCACTTGCCATCTGGGAACCTCGCGTCCTGCTGTGCTTCGAGTTTTCGGAAATGATGGATTCCAAACGACTTCCAGTGAGTGGTTAGTGATGTTAACTCTGCGTTTTTACCCTCTTCACTCTGCCTCAGAGAATAAAACAAATCAAAACAAACATACCAGCCCACAAACATTTTCCATGCTTTCTTCTGCTTCTAGAACGTGTACGTGTGGTGAAATTAATCAGGCCAACATTATCAGCCCCCTTGCTCCCTGCCTTGGAAGCATGCCTGGCGTGCATGCATCTGTGCATCCATTTAACAATTACAGAACACCTTCTGGGGTTACCAAGTAGAATCTGATAGGGTCCCCAGCCTATGTGACCTTGAAAGGCAGGGGGGACAAACAGGAAAACCAGTCCTCACCGTAAGGCAGAGTGAAACGTCACATGGAATATGTGTAATAGGAGCGGTCCAGGCTTGGAGGGGTGAAGGAGGCCCTGATAAGGAGGTGTGTGAACGGAGCCCTGCAGGAGAATACGAAGTATCAGTTCTAGTTTTAGCCAGGGTCCCCTGAGCCTGCTGCCATTCCAGTGACAGGAACACCCTGGGGAGGGAAGGGGAGAGAGCTGCCTTCTTCTTAGTGGCCCTGTTGTCCCTAGAAAATGATGGGGATTCACCAGCCGTTTTCAGAGGCTAACCGTTTTCATTCAGAAGGTGAATCTCATGACTCATGTAGACACCGTCTGCCCTAACTACTTCCAGACACTGACATTATCTTAGAACAAGCTCATGCATTAGGGGCATATTCACTCAGCAATAAATATTCATAAATGACAGGGCCAGCTAAGCCAGTGAATTTCCTATTCTTTTTTAAAGTTTTTATTTTGTATTGGGTACAGGCTGGTAGGCTGCAGTCTATGGGGTCGCTAAGAGTCGGACACGACTGATCGACTTCACTTTCACTTTTCACTTTCATGCATTGGAGAAGGAAATGGCAACCCACTCCAGTGTTCTTGCCTGGAGAATCCCAGGGACGGGGGAGCCTGGTGTGCTGCCGTCTATGGGGTCGCACAGAGTCGGACACGACTGAAGCGACTTAGCAGCAGCAGCAGCAGCACAGGCAATGAACAATGTTGTGATGTTATGATAGTTTCAGATGAATAGCGAAGAGACTCAGCCATACATATACATGTATCCATTCTCCCCTAAAGTCCCCTCCCACCCAGGCTGCCGCTAACATTGAACAAAGTTCCCTGTGCTAAACAGTTTGTCTTTGTTAGTTATTCATTTTAAATATGGCAGAGTGTACATGTTCATCCCACACCCCTAACTATCCCTTCCCCGCCACTCCCCATCCCTTACATCGGCAACTATAATGAACTCCCTGTTATTGATGGTTATTGACTTCTGTACCCATCTCCACCATTCCGCCTATACTAGCATCAAATAGCACCAGTCAGTTTATATTATAATCATTGTTTTCTTATTTGTCTCCTTCATTAGATCATTAATGCCTTCGTATCAGAAATGGAGTTCTTCTCTCCCCATGCCTAGAAGCATACCTGAGAGGTGTTCACTGTGTATTTGTGGGGAAAAAAAAAATTCATGTATTATGTCTTTTATTCCTTAAGGAATTTGGTTTTCTGGACAATAAATGCTTGTTTTTCAAGACAATAAAATTAGCTTTAGCCAATTTTTGGTGGGAATTTTCTAAAAGGCATCCTACACTCCTCTAACTTCTTTAATAGTGAAGACAGAATCTTTTTTCTTTCATTTTGTTTCTGGTGACACAGGATCAGCTCTACAAATCTTAGTTTTGACTAGGACCAACGTAAAATGAATTTTTCACTGGCTTTTATGGTATCGTAGAACTGTAAAGCAGAGACATCACTTTGCCAACAAGGGATGAGGTGTCATGACATCCTCACACCCATGTGTATACAGAGGAAGGTAAACATAGAGCAAAATTTGGAAACATGGTAATGATGATTAACCTGGTTGAAGGAGAAATGGATTTTCATTCTTCTTCTCCTACTATTTCCTTGTAAATTTGGAGTTTTTCTAAATAATAAAAAGTTGGAGAAAACACTCAAATTGAGTCTGTAAATTGTGGATAATAATAGTATATATGTAATGAGTATAGAAACATGCAGAGGCATGATAAATAGCACATTGGGGCAATAGTTATTTCTGAGAAGGTGGGGAAATAGATGGTTAAGATTGGGTACTTTACCTGGGTATCAGTGACACTTTATTTCTTTAGAAAAAAAGTCAGAACACTGAGATCATTAGGAGAAACTGTTAAATTATTCAGTATGGGTAATGAGTCCATTGATGTTTCCAGTTATTTTCTCAATTTAAAAAATATCATTTATAGATAGTTCCATAACTGAAAAGTATTTTGTACAGAGACCTAGGTAAATTATATGGAAGATTCTGAAAGAGATGGGCATACCAGAGCACCTGACCTGCCTCTTGAGAAACCTCTATGCAGGTCAGGAAGCAACAGTTAGAACTGGACATGGAACAACAGACTAGTTCCAAATAGGAAAAGGAGTACGTCAAGGCTGTATATTGTCACCCTGCTTATTTAGCTTAAATGCAGATTACATCATGAGAAACGCTGGGCTGGAAGAAGCATAAGCTGGAATCAAGACTGCCGGGAGAAATATGAATAACCTCAGATATGCAGATGACACCACCCTTATGGCAGAAAGTGAAGAGGAACTAAAGAGCCTCTTAATGAAAGTGAAAGAGGAGAGTGAAAAAGTTGGCTTAAAGCTCAACATTCAGAAAATGAAGATCATGGCATCTGGTCCCATCACTTCATGGCAAATAGATGGGGAAACAGTGGAAACACTGTCAGACTTTATTTTGGGGGGCTCCAAAATCACTGTAGATGGTGACTGCAGCCATGAAATTAAGAGACGCTTACTCCTTGGAAGGAAAGTTATGACCAACCTAGATAGCATATTCAAAAGCAGAGACATTACTTTGCCAAAAAAGGTCCGTCTAGTCAAGGCTATGTTTTCCCAGTGGTCATGTATGGATGTGAGAGTTGGACTGTGAAGAAAGCTGAGTGCTGAAGAATTGATGCTTTTGAACTGTGGTGTTGGAGAAGACTCTTGAGAGTCCCTTGGACTGCAAGGAGATCCAACCAGTCCATTCTAAAGGAGATCAGTCCTGGGTGTTCTTTGGAAGGAATTGTGCTGAAGCTGAAACTCCAATACTTTGGCCACCTCATGCGAAGAGTTGACTCATTGGAAAAGACCCTGATGCTGGGAGGGATTGGGGGCAGGAGGATAAGGGGACAACAGAGGATGAGATGCCTGGATGGCATCACCGACTCGATGAACATGAGTTTGAGTGAACTCCGGGAGATGGTGATGGACACGGAGGCCTGGTGTGCCACAGTTCATGGGGTTGCAAAGAGTCGGACACGAGTGAGCAACTGAACTGAACTGAGGTAACGTATATAGTTTTATCTTTAATGAAAAATTATTGTAAGAAAGTGTTTTGTTGCTTAAAGGATTGTGGAATACCTCCTTCTCTCTGATTGACACCTGTCGGGCATCTGCCCGGGTATCACCTCACAGCACACTGGGATTTCAAAAGTTGCCAGAGCAAGATGGGCTTGGACATGACCACAGGAAAAGCCTAGTCAGCTTTAGGCCTGGGCCCCTTGGGAATAGCCATCTACCCAAATCACTGCCAGAAGCGCGAGGCACACTCAGTCTCCATCCCATCCTAGACCTAAGCGTGTCTGAGCACGCAGAATTCCTGGATGAGCGAAGTCTGAGATCAGGTATCTGCTGTGGATGATGCTACCTTTCTGGTTTGCTTTGGTCCATCTCAGGGTTGGAACTGCCTAGGAGTAGACAGAGTGTTATGCCTCCAGCTAAGGGCTAGACAAGCTTAAGTCCCAGGGACAGAACCAGATTGAAAATCAGGAGATCTCAGTAGAACCCATTGGTGCAAATACAGTTATATATCCCTGTGTGTCAGAGTGTTAGTCGCTCAGTGTGTCCAGCTCTTTGCGACCCCATATACTGTATCCTGCCAGACTCCTTTCTCCATGGATTTTTCCAGGCCAGAATACAGGAGTGGATAGCTGTACCCTTCTCTAGGGGATCTAACCAACCCAGGGATTGAACCCAGGTCTCCCATAGGGGGATATAACCTGAGAACACCAAATCCTAACCACTAAGCCACCTGGAGGATATAACCTGAGGAGCTAAAGAAGAAGGTATACACCCCAACCCCGCCAAAAAAAATCTTGAACTGTTTTCATTAGCCAGGTTGATGCAGTAGTTAGTGTTGTTATTCTGAGTCTGTGGTGTATGTATTAGGAAGGGAGTAAATGAGTAATCATGTTGGTATCACTAAGAGGAGAATTTTCAATGTGCTAAAAAGAGGTACAAATGGAAGATCAAGAAGGCGGAGAAAAAATTTGTAGTTCTGAATGCAAATTGGAAGGACTAGTTATAAACTCATCATCTATTTTCATTAGATTAAGAGAAAATTTGTTTCCTAACCTCTCTACTGAAAAGTCATAGAAATAATCATCATTTGAGTAGCAGTGACTCTCTAGTGCTCAGATTGTGACCTCTTAATACTATTTCCTACTGAAATACTAATAGTCTCCTACAAGAGACTCGGGTACTAGGGCCACTAGGTCAAAAAGGCTCAGGCGTCATTGTGAACAAGAGAGAAAAGATGAAATAGTTTGAACATCAATAACATATTTATTTAAAGCTTTAAATTAATGACTTGAAACTAAACAAAAAACTCGGGTCTCCTGTGGAGGATTAGCAGGAGCCATAGTCAATATTTCAAGCCTGATATATAAAAGGAAAAGATCGGACTTTTGCCCCACCTGTGCCATGTGCTGTCTGTTACTGGCCCACCTTATAGTAGTGAGGAAGATTTATCTTTAGAAGTATCCCAGCTACCAAGGGAAGAAGTAATTTTGTTTCCTCTCCCTAAGATAAAATAACACTAAACCTCAATTTGATGAAGCCTCTAGATCTCATTATTAGTTTACAAGAAATACATGGTTCAGAGGAAGTGGTAAATGACATCCTAAGGATTGTTGTTGCTCAGTTGCTCAGTCGTATGCCACTCTGCGACCCCCTGGACTGCAGCACACCAGGCTTCCCTATCCCTTACTATCTCCTGGAGCTTGCGCAAACTCTTGTGCATGGAGTCGGTGATGCCATCCAACCATTGCATCCTCCGTCACTCCCTTCTCCTCCTGCCCTCATCTTTCCCAGCATCAGAATCTTTTCCAATGAGTCGGCTCTTCACACCAGGTGGCCAAAGTATTGGAACTTCAGCTTACAGTTCAGTTCAGTTCAGTTCAGTTCAGTCGCTCAGTTGTGTCCGACTCTTTGCGACCCCATGAATTGCAGCACGCCAGGCCTCCCTGTCCATCACCAACTCCTGGAGTTCACTCAGACTCACGTCCATCGAGTCAATAATGCCATCCAGCCATCTCATCCTCTGTCGTCCCCTTCTCTTCCTTCCCCCAATCCCTCCCAGCATCAGAGTCTTTTCCAATGAGTCAGCTCTTCCCGTGAGGTGGCCAAAGTAATGGAGTTTCAGCTTAAGCATCATTCCCTCCAAAGAAATCCCAGGGCTGATCTTCTTCAGAATGGACCGGTTGGATCTCCTTGCAGTTCAATGGATTCTCAAGAGTCTTCTCCAACACCACAGTTCAAAAGCATCAATTCTTTGGCGCTCAGCTTTCTTCATAGTCCAACTCTCACATCCATACATGCCCACTGGAAAAACCATAGCCTTGACTAGACGCACCTTTGTTGACAAAGTAATGTCTCTGCTTTTGAATATGATATCTAGGTTGGTTATAACTTTCCTTCTAAGGAGTAAGCATCTTTTAATTTCATGGCTGCAGTCACTATCTGCAGTGATTTTGGAGCCCCCCAAAATAAAGTCTGACAGTGTTTCCACTGTTTTCCCATCTATTTCCCATGAAGTGATGGGACCAGATGCCATGATCTTCGTTTTCTGAATGTTGAGCTTTAAGCCAACTTTTTCACTCTCCACTTTCGTCACTTCACCTTCTGCCATAAGGGTGGTGTCATCTGCATATCTGAGGTTATTGATATTTCTCCCAGCAGTCTTGATTCCAGCTTGTGCTTCTTCCAGCCCAGCGTTTCTCATGATGTATTCTGCATATAAGTTAAAGAAGCAGGGTGACAATATACAGTCTTGACGTACTCCTTTTCCTATTTGGAACCAGTCTGTTGTTCCATGTCCAGTTCTAACTGTTGCTTCCTGACCTGCTATATAGGTTTCTCAAGAGGCAGGTGAGGTAGTCTGGTATGCCCATCTCTTTCGGAATTTCCCACAGTTTATTGTGATCCACACAGTCAAAGACTTTGGCATAGTCAATAAAGCAGAAATAGATGTTTTTCTGGAACTCTCTTGCTTTTTCCATGATCCAGCAGATGTTAGCAATTTGATCTCTGGTTCCTCCGCCTTTTCTAAAACCAGCTTGACCATCTGGAAGTTCATGGTTCACGTATTGCTGAAGCCTGGCTTGGAGAATTTTGAGCATTACTTTACTAGCGTGTGCTGCTGCTGCTGCTAAGTCACTTCAGTCGTGTCCAACTCTGTGTGACCCCATAGACGGCAGCCCACCTGGCTCCCCTGTCCCTGGGATTCTCCAGGCAAGAACACTGGAGTGGGTTGCCATTTCCTTCTCCAATGCATGAAAGTGAAAAGTGAAAGGGAAGTCCCTCAGTCGTGTCCGACTCTTCACAACCTCATGGACCACAGCCTGCCAGGCTCCTCTGTCCGTGGGATTTTTCAGGCAAGAGTACTGGAGTTGGGTGAGATGAGTGCAATTGTGCGGTAGTTTGAGCATTCTTTGGCATTGCCTTTCTTTGGGATTGGAATGAAAACTGACCTTTTCCAGTCCTGTGGCCACTGCTGAGTTTTCCAAATTTGCTAGCATATTGAGTGCAGCACTTTCACAGTGTTATCTTTTAGAATTTGAAATAGCTCAACTGGAATTCCATCACCTCCACTAGCTTTGTTCATAGTGATGCTTTCTAAGGCCCACTTGACTTCACATTCCAGGATGTCTGGCTCTAGGTGAGTGATCACACCATTGTGTTTATCTTGGTCATGAAGATCTTTTTTGTACAGTTCTTTTGTGTATTCTTGCCACCTCTTCTTAATATCTTCTGCTTCTGTTAGGTCCATACCATTTCTGTCCTTTATCGAGCCCATCTTTGCATGAGATGTTCCCCTGGTATCTCTAATTTTCTTGAAGAGATCTCTAGTCCTTCCCATTGTGTTGTTTTCCTCTATTTCTTTGCATTGATCACTGAGGAAGGCTTTCTTATCTCTTCTTGCTATCTTTGGAACTCTGCATTCAGATGCTTTATCTTTCCTTTTCTCCTTTGCTTTTCGCTTCTCTTCTTTTCACAGCTATTTGTAAGGCGTCCTCAGACAGCCATTTTGCTTGTGTGCATTTCCTTTCCATGAGGATGGTCTTGATCCCTGTCTCCTGTACAATGTCAGGAACCTCCGTCTATAGTTTATCAGGCACTCTATCTATCAGATCTAGGCCCTTAAATCTATTTCTCACTTCCACTGTATAATCATAAGGGATTTGATTTAGGTCATACCTGAATGGCCTAGTGGTTTTCCCTACTTTCTTCAATTTAAGTCTGAATTTGGTAATAAGGAGTTCATAATCTGAGCCACAGTCAGCTCCTGCTCTTGTTTTTGTTGACTGTATCGAGCTTCTCCATCTTTGGCTGCAAAGAATATAATCAATCTGATTTCATTGTTGACCATCTGGTGGTATCCATGTGTAGAGTCTTCTCTTGTGTTGTTGGAAGAGGGTGTTTGCTATGACCAGTGCATTTTCTTGGCAAAACTCTATTGGTCTTTGCCCTGCTTCATTCCGCATTCCAAGGCCAAATTTGCCTGTTACTCCAGGTGTTTCTTGACTTCCTACTTTTGCATTCCAGTCCCCTGTAATGAAAAGAACATCTTTTTTGGGTGTTAGTTCTAAAAGGTCTTGTAGGTCTTCATAGAACCGTTCAACTTCAGCTTCTTCAGTGTTACTGGTTGGGGCATAGACTTGGATAACTGTGATAGTGAATGGTTTGCCTTAGAAATGAACAGAGATCATTCTGTTGTTTTTGAGATTGCATCCAAGTACTGCATTTCAAACTCTTTTGTTGACCACGATTGCTACTCCATTTCTTCTAAGGGATTCCTGGCCGCAGTAGTAGATATAATGGTCATCTGAGTTAAATTCACCCATTCTAGTCCATTTTAGTTCGCTGATTCCTAGAGTGTCGACGTTCACCCTTGCCATCTCTTGTTTGACCACTTCCAATTTGCCTTGATTCATGGACCTGACATTCCAGGTTCCTATGCAATATTGCTCTTAACAGCATCAGACCTTGCTTCTGTCACCAGTCACATCCACAACTGGGTATTGTTTTTGCTTTGGCTCCATCCTTTCATTCTTTCTGGAGTTATTTCTCCACTGATCTCCAGTAGCATATTGGGCACCTACTGACTTCACTTTTAGCATTAGTCTTTCCATTGAATTTTCTGGGTTGATTTCCTTTGGGATTAACTGGTTTGGTCTCCTTGCTGTCCAAGGGACTCTCAAGAGTCTTTTCCAGCACCACAATTCAAAAGCATCAGTTCTTCAGCACCCAGCTTTTTTTATGGTCTGACTCTCACATCCGTACATGACTTACTGGGAAAACTGCAGCTTTGATATATGGACCTTTGTCAGCAAAATGATGTCTGTGCTTTTTAACATGCTGTCTAGGTTTGTCATAGCTTTTCTTCCAAGGAACAGGCATCTTTTAATTTCATTTCTGCATCACCTTCCAGAGTGATTTTGGAGCTCAAGAAAATGCAATCTGCTACTCTTTCCACTTTTTTCCCCATCTATTTTCCTAGAAGTGATGAGACTTGATGCCTTTATCTTAGTTTTCTGAATATTTGGTTTCAAGCTAGCCTTTTCACTCTCCTGTTTCTGCCTCATCAAGAGGCTTTTTAGTTCCTCTTCACTTTTTGCTATTAGAGTGGTATCATCTGCATATCTGAGGTTGTTGACTTATCATTTATAGGAATTTTAAAATCATATATAGGAATTTTATATTTATCATTTATAGGCATTTTTTAAATGTCAGTCTTCTTGAGATACTCAGTGTAACACTTACAGATGAAATGTTGTGTTATTTGGGCTCTCCATCACAGTAATTTGGCTCAGGGTGGGTTGGCCCTAGAGTGGATGGGGATAGATGAGCCAAGACGGACCATGGGCTAGTCATGGAACATGAGTGAGGGCTTGACCAGCTTCATTGTATTATTCTCTCTACTTTTCTATATGTTTGATATTTTTCAAAATAAAAAGCCTTATATAGTTTACTTTTATTCACCTGGGAGAATCCAAGATAAGAGTTAGAGTGCTTGCCAGACAGCTGAATGTTTGAGCAGGACCAGTAAAAATGAGGGAGGGAAGAGAAGGGCCAGCAGGCAGGCTCAGGAGACCTGCATGAGAAGTGTCTCCAAGAAGCCATGCAAGGGTGTGGATTTCCCCAGGAGGACTGGATTTGGGTGTGCCAAGTATGAGAAGGAGGGATAAGAAAAAAGGGAAGCAAAAGCTTGGGGGAAAGTGCACAAGAGACTGCCCGATATGGGACTGTGCAATTTCACACAGCACAGCAAGTAAGGAAGTCCTTTAATCCTTAAAGTGAGCCCCCTTGTGAAGAGCATGATATTCTTTTTTTTAATGATAGATTTTACTTATTTTTTATTGACTTATGGTTGGTTTACAATGTTGTGTTTATTTCTGCTGTACAGAAAAGTGATTATTTTTCTTTTTTTTTCTGGCTGCACTGGGTCTTTGTTGTGGCATGCAGGCTTGGTAATGAGTCTGCAGGCTTAGTTCCTCTGCAGCATGTGGGATCTTAGTTCCCTGACCAGGGATCAAACCCACGTCCCCTACATTGGAAGGCAGATTCTTAATCACTGGACCACCTGGGAAGTCCCAAGAAATTGATTCTTTATTCTTGTTTTAAGCTTAATGAAACAGTCATAGATAAATCACTTGCCTAAGGTAACTTTGGCCACCTCATGGGAAGAGTTGACTCATTGGAAAAGACTCTGATGCTGGGAGGGATTAGGGGCAGGAGGAGAAGGGACCGACAGAGGATGAGATGGCTGGATGGCATCACCGACTCGATAGATGGGAGTTTGAGTGAACTCTGGGAGTTGGTAATGGACAGGGAGGCCTGGTGTGCTGCAATTCATGGGGTCACAAAGAGTCGGACACGACTGAGCAACTGAACTGAACTGAAGGTAACCCATGCCTGTCAAGGCAGGAATTGAGCCTGGACAAACCTGGAACCTGGGCTCTTAACCGTTGTGCTCTGCTGCCCTTGTTCAGGTCAGTGCCGCTGTAGTGTTTTGGCGAAATCTATGACAGTAAATGTTTCCCCTCCCAGCTTCTCTGTTTTCCCGTAGTTCACATTCTCATCACCCAAGCTCTCTGTCTTCGGATCCTCTTTCCCTCATGTTCCATAAACACCATTCAGTCTCCAGGTCCTGCTGATTCTGTGAAACTTTCCTCCAACCCTAGAGACACCCCAGAGGACATGGTGTGGATGGACATCAGGGCTGGCTCACTGCAGTGGTGTCCTGACTTCAGCTCTTGCCTCCTGTTTATCGCCATTTTTAAAAATTCTCTGATGGACACCACATTCTTTATATCATTGTCCTGCCCACAAACCTTCAGAGCATTCTCATTGAACCTACACTGAGTGTAAGGGCTTGTTGCCAGGACAGTGAGTACAAAGGTGATGGAGGTGGGCCTGGATTCAAATAGCATCTCTGTCACTTTTTACCCTGAAACTTATCTGTGGTATCTTCTCTGCAAAATGGGGGCTTCGAGATGATCAAACATGCAAAAAAATACAAACATCAAGTGCCTGGGACAGTATAAGCTCTTGGTCTCCAGAGTGAATGAATGGTTTAGTCTTCGCTCCTAAGCTCTTTTGCTGTTTTTTTCAGAACCTTATGATTTAAAGTGTTAGTCATTCAGTCACGTCCAACTCTTTGCGACCCCATGGACCATAGCCCACCAGGATCCTCTGTCCATGAAATTGTCCAGGCAAGAATACTGGAGTGGGTAGCCATTCCCTTCTCCAGGAGATCTTCCCTACCCCGGGATTGAACCTGGATCTCCTGCATTGCAGGTGGATTCCTTACCATCTGAGCCACCATCTTATGACAGCTCTCTACAAAAAATTACCTGCTGAATATCTTTGGACTTCTTTTACCTGCATCCTTTCGCGCTTTCAGCTCTCATCACTGGCTTGCTCTCTCTGCTTTCAAAAATCAAACTCATCCTCAGAGATCAACTAAAAGAGCATCCCACTCAGGCTGGGGGATTCATTCTTCCCATAAAGTATTAAGAGTCTTTACCACCTGGATCCCATTCCTGGGTTTGCAGGACAGTCAGATTCCAGAAAACTTGGGTAGGGGAAGGGGTTGGCAGAACAACATCAGCTTGTATTTTTACCAAGTAAGAGTATTAAAAGAAACAGCTATCCCCTACTATCTCTATAATCTCATTTCAAAAAGAACAGTTTAATAACAATAACCAAAAAAGAGAATAAACTCACCCCAGACTAAAGGACAGTCATTTAAATTGTATACGTTTAACTTCTTCAGTCTTTTTTTTCCTACCATTTTGACAGGAACCACTGGTGTGTGCCATCCCTTTGAAAGCACGTGTGTCTTATTTCCCATTTTCATTATAAGCTCTTTGGGTTCTTGGACTCTCTCTTTATTGAGAAGTTATTCATTCAACATTTGATACTTGATTGGCTTTAAAATCGGTCATAAATAGTTCAATGGTATCTGGGCATTTGTTTTTCATTCAATAGGAAATCGTTGAGCAGCTCCTTGCAGTCTAGCAATGTCTTAGGGACTGAGATATTAAAAAAAAGATAGTGTCCCAGAGTTGGAAATACTGCATTTCAAGGGGACAAGTGGTCTGTATCAGTGTCCATTTACATGTAAGGACTTCATGCTGGAGAAGGGCAGCCCAGGAGAGTCATGAATCCTTCCTGCCTTCTAGGGGAACTTGAAGGAAGGTTGGGAGGAAGTGGGTCGGGACCCCCTTCAAGGTTCACATCTTGACTTGAGGCTCCTGAGGAGTGCAGGATGGTTTGAATTTAGTGAGAGCAGGTAAGGAAGGAGAGGTTGACATGGACTGCCACGGTCACAGAGATCTTAGAAATGAAGACCTTATTTTAAAGGAAGCTGAGGAACAAGTTGGAATATGTGATATAATCCCGCGTTTGTTTAAATTTTTAAAAAGAAGAAAAAGGAGGAGTCGTGTGACATGTACACACTGCCTTATTTAAAATGGATAACCAGCAAAGACTTACTGTAGCACACAGGGAACTCTGCTCCATATTCTGTAACAACCTAAATGGTCAAAGAATTTGGAGAATAGATACATGTGAGTACATAATGTGAAACTGATGCAACATTGTTAATGAATTGTGTCCTGATATAAAATATAAAGTTAAAAAAAAGATATTTATTAGACAGCTAAACCAGTCAACTATGAAGAGTGTCCCAGATGACCCAGGACAAGGACACTTACACTTGATTTACTGAATTAATATTTGCTGGCTCTTTGACTTTTTTTTTCTAAAGTAAGTTAATTATATGTTTTTTTAAAAAATTAAAGCCAAAAGTAACACTTGAAACTACATTTAGTTGCATTATGTTTACACATGCCAACTGCTTCTATTAATAATGTTTGCTAGAATGTAACTAAGCTGTTAGAAAAAGACCTTTGTTAATAAATAAAAATTTGTATTTCCAAAAAGAAAAAAAAGAGGAAGAAGGGGGAAGAGGATGAGGGAAGAGTCAGAAAGATGCAAACTTGTGCTTGTTTGTTTATACATGGCTGTGCATTCTTTTTTTAGTATTTATTTACTTTTTTGGCTTCCTCATGTCCTAGTGGTGGCAGTGGGCTTCTCTCTGGTTGTGGTGGTATGGACTCAGCCATTGTGGCTCTCAGGCTTAGTTGCTCCAAAGCACGTGGGATCTTAGTTCTTCCACCAGTGATCGAACCCACTTCCCCTGCATTGGAAAGTGGGAAGTCCCTGACTGTACATTCTTGAAAGGAGATGGGAAAGATTGACATCAGACGATGGGGAAGCACATTAGAGAGAGAATATTTCCTTGTTTTAGTTGTGTTACTCTAAGGGAGAGAAAGGAAGAGAGAAGCATGTTTATGAAAGAAAATACGGAAATTGGGGCAAGATTTTTTTTTTAATGCCCCCTCAATCCTGTCACCCAAATATAACCATTTAAATATATTGGTCCAATTTCTGCTGGACCTTTCTTCTGGTGCATAAATTATGTACCTGCTTCTCTTTTCAAACATCCGTATCTCCATACTGAGGTAGACTTTGGTGTCTTGCTCTTTTCACGTAATGTTTAGTCACAGGCTTTGTCTCTAGCTGATAACACTTAACCATTCCCCCATTTTTAGAAACTCGGGTTTTTCTGGTATTTTACTCTTATAAACCATAGTCCAGTGCAGGTCTTTTGTATGTGAAGATTTTTATAAATTTAGGATTATTACTCTAGACTCCCAGATGTGGAATCAGGGAGTGGAAGTTTAGAAGACATTTCAAAGTTCTTCATCATGTTGCCAAAGTTTCTTACAGTGGACTGAACTAGTTTATACCTGGAGCTGCCTTATTTCTCCCTCACCCCTGCATAGCACTCCAGTTCTTTGGAACAGAATCAGTAGGATTACAAAGCCTTTAAAAAAAAAAAAGGCTTCAAGTTGTCTCTGTTTTTACTGGTTTTCCCAGGCCATCCACCCTATACAGTCGACTTGATTGAATTGCCAGAGGAAAGGCCTGAGAGGTGGGTGGATATCACCCTTTAAAAATTTTGTCAGTTATTTATTTTTGGCTGCACTAGGTCTTTGTTGCTGCCAGAGGGCTTTCTGTAGTTGTGGCCAGCAAAGACTCCTCTCTAGCTGTGGAGCACAGGCTGGAGCACGGGCTTCAGTAGTTGCGGCTCATGGGCTTAGTTGCTCCGAGACATGTGTGATCCTCCAGGACCAGGAATCAAACCCCTATTCTCTGTATTGGCAGGCAGATTCTTAACCACCGGACCACCAGGAAAGTCCCTGGACATCACCTTTTAATTTGCGGTTGCGTGCATGCTAAGTCGCTTCAGTCGTGTCTGACTCTTTGCGACCCCATGGACTGCAGCCCGCCAGGCTCCTGTGTCCATGGGATTTCCCAGGCAAGAATACTGGAGTGGATTGCCATGCCCTCCTCCACGGGAGCTTCCCAGCCCAGGGATCGAATGCACGTCCCTTTCACCTCCTGCATTGGCAGGCGGGTTCTTAACCACTAGCGCCACCTGGAAAGCCCTAATTCACCGTTAGTTTGTTATAAAGAAACAAATGTCTTAAACTTTCCAAACCTTAGTCTTAGCTTGACTTTTGAAATCTTGGGGATTAATGCTGACCCATTATAAGATATACTGAAAATTCTTTGAAATATTGGCAGAAATCTTGCCGATGCACCAGGTGGCTGAGGCAGCCAGTAGGAACAGCCCCTGCCAGTTGCCCACCCTTGGGAAATGTAAGGTCTCTCTGGGTTCTCTGAGGAATTGCATCGCCAACTCAGGCCCACAGGTCACCTCGCCCCAGCTGTCTGCCATTGCCTCCCAGCAGCCTGGTTTGCTTTTCTTCTTTGAGTTAGAAGTGGGCTTTTCCATTCCCCACTTGCTCTCAGAGACTGAAGAATCATTTTGCATCTGAGAATAATTCCTCATTGGCTGAGAGCAGAAAGCTGTCTGGTCCAACAACTTGTTGTCTGGCCTCTGCCTAGACACCTGCAGCGATGAGGGCAGTGCAGAGCAAACGCAATTCCTCCTTGTCCACATGACAGCCTGTCACTTTCAGAAGACAGCCTGCCTGTGTTGTCTTCCCTTCACCTTGACCGTTTTCCAGACAACAAAATTTTGAATGTCCTTGGCCTGCCACTCCACTCTGGACCAGAGCATCATTTTCTGGGCACTGGAGAGGACCCTCAAACACTGAAGCAGCTTCCTTTCTCGAGCACCATGGGGAAGAATTGACCCACTGCCATGCCCTTCCTACCCTTGCCTTGGGATATCTATGAGTATAGGGCTTTATCTCTGTGAACCTTTGTCTTCGTGGATTTATCTCATTTTTTCCAATAGTGTAAGGGTTATGCATGCAGACTCTTGGGTCAGGATAGGTTTCAGATCCCACCCTCGGCTAGTTGATAGCTTCCTGGTTCCTCGGTTTTCTCACCTATAAAATGGGATTAACACTTTTCACCACAGATGATTGTTAGGAAGATAAAGTGAATTAGGTATAGTAAACAATGCCTGGATGTTGTGAGACAATGGAAATATTTGACCTGTTGAGATGCTTTGAGGTCTTCACTGTGTTCCCTTCAGGCCAGCCTGGGGAGCCTCTGAGTTCCCACCTCACACGTATTCATCACTCAACAATACTAACTATGATATTGTCATATGCACGTGGGCGCTGTCTGGTCTTGGCCACTAGGGCCACCACAGTGCTGTGCATGCTGATGACACTGCCGTTCCAGGGATCAGGGTCGACATCTGTGTGTCTGATCTGAAGCTGAGTGACTTCTGTGAGGTCTCAGGGACCCTCTGTGAATTTGTTCTTCCTTGTTCCGCTTACAGACACTAACCCACTTGAGACCATAACTGTTTTCTTTTCATCCTCTTTCCACTATTTTCTCTCCTGCTTACTGAGCACTGTTGCTTCCACTATTATTTTTTTCTTCCCAAATCATACTCAGGAAGAGAAGGCCTCAAAAACACAGAAACAAGACTCCACTCTCCCAATGCAGTCAGCATGGGTTTGATCCCTGGTCGGGAAAGACCCCACATACCGTGTGACACGGCCAGAAACAAACAAGAAACGAGACATGCTTCAGTTCCTGAATATATTCCTCTTTACCTTCACCTGGTTAGAGATAACAGCAACTGGGATTGTAAAGAGTGAACTGCACTTAGAGCTTGGCAGGTCTTACTTAGAGCAGATTCTTTACTGTCTTATCCTTACCTGGAGAGTAAGTATACTGTTTGCTTACTTGTTCTCTAAAAGACTCAATTCAGATTTTTTAATAATTTTGTTCATTCATTCGTTTGCTTTTGCCTGTACTGCATCTTTGTCTCTGCAAGGATTCTTCTCTAGGTGCAGTGGGCAGGGGCTACTCTCTAATCGTGGAGTACGGGCCTCTCATTGCCGTGGCTTCTCTCTCTTCAGAACATGGGCCCTTGGGTGTGTGGGCTTTAGTAGCTGCGGCACACGGGCTCAGTAGTAGCACCTCCCAGGCTCTAGCACACAGGCTCAATAGTTGTGCTTAGTTGCTTGGAAGCATGTAGGATCTTCCTGAATCCGCGCTCGAATCCTGTATTCTCCTGCACTGGTAGGTGGATTCTTTACCACTGAACCACCAGGGAAGCCCTGAATTTGTTTTTTAAAAACATACTATAAAATTCACTCTTTGTGGAGTACAGTTCTATGGGTTTTGACAAATTGTATCACTAAAGTAACAGAATAGAACAAGTCCATTCACCACCAGGTTCCCCATGGGCATCCCCTGATAGTCAACCCCTGCCCTGTGTAATCAGTCTCAAATCCTGGGAACCCTTGATCTGTTCTCCATCCCCATGGTTTTCCCTTTTCCAGAACGACATACACGTGGTTTCATGCAGTGTGTAGCTTTTTGACTCTGGCTTCATTCACTTAGCAGATTGCATTTGAGAGTCGTTCTTGTCACTGTCTGTATCACCATTGCCTTTTCATAACTGCATAGTATTCCACTGTGTGGATGAGCCAGTATTTGCTGATTCATTTACTTGTCAAAAGATATTTTGATTATTTCCAGGTTTGGGTGGTTATGTATTAAACATTCACCCAAAGTTTTTGTATGAGAGAATACTCTCTTTCACAGGACTATTTAGTCATTTAGTCATTTTACTTTTCACTTCAGTTGTTCCACTCTGAAAGACTGTGGGAGTTTCGGTAGAATCTATGTCTGATAAATTGCAGATGGCACTGCATTTTGTAAAGGAATGTGTTCCCATTCTTTTGGGAAAAGGGGGGAAAAAAAAACAGGATTTCAAGAATTCCCAAACAAATGCTGAAGAATTTCTCGCCTGTAGGAGGTACTGGTTTTGAACCACATTCTCCATCCACTGGAATTTATCTTGTGCGCCAAGTGGATCCATTCTTTGCCTTTGGGTTGATATGTTTCTAAATCACAAAAATGCAGCGATGCTGAGCAAGTGATAGAGATACTCAAATTCCGGGAATCTCAGATTGAGGGTTTGTCCTCAGCTTTGGACGCATGGGAAGAAAAGTGAGGTGAACAGGACGCTGGCATTATCCTAGTACAAGGGAAAGGTGTGGGGGGGATTGTGATGAGGCTTGGAGATTTAACTTGCCTCTGAAGGGCATCCCCAAATCCTGCTCTGGGATAATTCCCCAATACCATTTAATCAGCTCCATTAAACCCTGCCCTGTCTAGTGCACTGTGCTCCAGACAGAGCTCTCCTGGGCTCTCAGTAATAGCTCAATTGTGTGTAAGTGGCTATGAAGAGGCTCTGTGTGCTGGATGAATAGGCCCCATCTCCATGGAAACCAGCTCTGGCTGAGGGGCTGACCTTTGACCCACTTGTTGCCACCATACTGTTAACTACTGGTGCCTCTTGGGTGGAGAAAGAAAGCAAGGAAATGGCTGTCAAAGTTGTTTTCGTTTTCCCTTAGTTTGGGTCCTGGGTCCACACTAAGTTGACATAAGACACCAATATTAACTCAGAGCTCTTGGATGTTAGGAGATTAATTTAATGACAGATTCTGTCTGTCCTTCCCTTGCCCTCCCCTTACTCTTTTCCTTATCCTATGATGTAAAACTCAGCCCCAGTGGTAGAACTGGTTTGTCATCCCTGCTTGGGGAGTTGCCCCAGAGTATAGTTCCTAAGGGAAAGGCCCTGTGTTGGGAGTCACTTTGGTGGGCCCATGGGCAGAGTCCCTCATCTGTACAACAGAACTCACACCCAGGACTGTGTGAAGCTCAGATAGCCTCTCTGCTAGCTCAGGCATTAGGACCTCAAGCACAAGGGTAAACCATGCACCTTTCTGGCTACATTGCAGATGGTCCAAGATGGATTTCGCAGCACTACAGTGATTCTTCACCTTATGCTCTGTAATGGTGAACACTTTAGTTCCTGTGGCATTCTCTGAGTACAAGCAGGGGTTTTTTCAGCCTCTATCTTCTGCTCTGAGCTAACTTGGGTTGTCAAAGTTGTCCTGGACCCCATGAAGACATCACAGACAGAATCAGGCTTGGCATCCACAGGTTTCCTTATAGGGAGGGCCCTGGATGGGGTCTGACCCCCTGAGCTCCTCTCCTAGGTGTGTGGCGGAGGCTTCTAAATGGGACAATATAAACTTTGTCCCTGGAGACCAGAGTGTAAAAGTGAATATTTCAGGAAAAAGCTGACTTGTCAGGTATCTGGCTAGGGCTGCCCCCATCAGACAAGTTAGGTCATCCCTTGAAAAGAATCTTTTTATTCCATAAGTGGAAAAGGAAAGCGACCCTTGATTCCTGCAGTACTAAGATCCGGCATGAGGTGAATTCGGGGTAAGGGAGGTTGTGTATGTTTATGCCTCTGAGAATGTGTCACCCTGGGGAGGAGTGGAAACACAGGAGGTAACAAGAGCTGCAGACCAGTTCCTTGGAGAAAGTTAGGCAGAATGCAAAGTAATAATCCTTTGTCAGAGACAGAAGTTCCGTGGCTTTCCAGGAATTGTATTCTTCAAGCCTCAAGTCACTCTCTTGAATTCTTTTATTTGTACTTTGATCTTGTGTAATCCACACTGATCTGGAATACCTTCATTACTACAGAGGCTAATGAAACGGGGATGCTTTCGAGATGTTTCTGATTTGATTTTCCCATCTGGCTTAGAGCATGGTCAAGGAGGCAATCATTTGGAGGCATCTCTTAGGATCGGAGAGGTCCAAAGTACTTTACAGGCATTTATTTATTCAGTTAGTTAGTTTGTTGTTGTTTAGTCGCTAAGTTGTATCTGACTCTTTTGCCACCCCATGGACTGCTTCAGCCCACTGGACTCCTCTGTCCATGAGATTTCCCAGGCAGGAACCTGGAGCAGGTTGCCATTTCCATCTCCAGGGGGTCTTCCTGACCCAGGGATCGAACCCACCTGTCTCCTGCATTGGCTAGAGGGTTGTTTACCGCTGAGCCACCAGGGAAGCCCAGTTAGTTAGTTTAGTTCTAAGATATTTGGACAGTTTTTCTAGTGGGGTTTTTTTCTCTTTTTTTTCCTTCAACTTGCCCACAACTTGGTCAAGCCTTGGGTCCTATGATACTCAAACAAGGATGCCATTGCAGTTGTCCCTGGCTGGACCCCAGGTCACCTGGAGGTCTATGGTGTGCCTACCTTTCCATTGCTTATTTCACGGGGCTCAGGTGGTGCAGAACAGCTGCTGCGGTCTTGGGCCATGGAAAGGCAACCTGAGTGGGCTGGCGTCTGCGAGCTCATTTACTGTAAGCCGTTCCGCGTTTGTTTCCAATCCCTCAAAGGTGCCGTCATCATCCGACTGACTATTTACAGGAGGCTGGGTTGGGGTAGCAGTTCATTGCCCCAGGTTGTGGGGAGCCGGAAATCTACATATATTAACCCTGGGCTTGGGGAGCGGAGAAATGAGCGTCCCTTCGTTCTGCAGCTGTGTAAACAGTCCAGGGGGAGAGGGGGAGCCGAGGATAATGGGGGAGGAGGGAGGGTGCCCCATCGAGGGGCCTCCCTGGGGGCCCTGGGAGGACTCTGAGCCAGGTGGGGGAGGGGCGGGTAAGACAGGCATAAAGGGGGGTTTACGCAAGCTCTGGGCTTTTTCTCATACGGAGGACACAAGTAGGGGTGATGAGAAGTCATGAAAAGCCCAAGTGGTATGGGCCTCCTTGAAGGAGAAAGAAGGAAAGGAAAGTGGATGGGAATGGTGATGGGGGAGGGGGAGTGGCAGATGACAGGCCCTGCGCCCTCACCCTCCTGGGGGTCAACGTCTGGAAGGGCTCTCCTCCACTGAGTTGTTTGTTCCAGCAGCCAGTGATTATTAGGTTCCTGCTGTATACCGAGAACGGTCCTCAGGACAGTTCTGTGCAGTGGCAGCGGGCAGGGGGTGGAGACTCCTTTGTAGGACTTGGGCTCTATTCACAGAGAGTCCATTAGCTGGTGGGGAAGAAAGGCCAGCACACAAATGACTCCCCTCCTGGCCTTTTGTGTCCTGGGAGGGGGTGTCTGGGAGAAGGAGGGAGCAGAGGCTTCAGGAGCTGTGGGGGGGAGGGTTAGTAAGCCCCTTGCTGGGGCCTCTCTTCCAGGTGTGGGAGGAAGAGCTGGAGTAAAAAGGCAAGAAACAGTGGCAGTGCTGGGAGGAGCCAAGTGTAGAGTCAGGTCTGGATTCAAACCTGGCTCAGTGGTAAAGAATCCACCTGCAATGCAGGAGCCACAGGAGACCCAGATTCGATTCCTCTGTTGGGAAGATCCCCTGGAAAAAGAAATGGCAACAGGCTCCAGTATTCTTGCCTGGAGACTCCCATCGACAGAGGAGCCTGGTGAGCTATAGTCCATGGTGTCACAAAGAGTCAGACACAACTGAAGCGACTTAGCACGCATGTCTCACTAGGCACTGTCCATCTGAACTCTTGCACCTCCTCTGAAATGCAGATGATGGCAGCTCCCAGGGTGCCCTTAGAGATATCACATTCGGAGTGGATGGGGATGGGGGGCAATGCAGATAAAACACCACCCGTCAGTAATGATGTGCTGGGCAGAGAATAAAACAGGGCAGCACGTAGTGTTTGAGGAGCAACTCTAGATTGGAAGGAGGAAGATTGTTGAGACACCAAAGTTGAGATGATGAGATGATGAATGTCCCAGACATCCAGGTAAGAGTGTCTCTGGCGGAGGGAACAATTAAAAAGGCCATGGGAGGCCATGCAGTGGGAAGTAGGAGGCAGAATCAGAGAGGAGGGTGGATGTCAGATCAAACGGGTTGCACAGTGTCGGACACGACTGAAGCGACTTAGCAGCAGCAGCAGCAGCGGAAAAATGGGTTGGAAGATTTGAAGCAGGAAGGTGTGACTTCATCATCAATATAAATTTCAAAACAGTTCTGCAGCTACTGTGTCAAAAGGGTATGGAAGGAAGGGACAGGAGTTGGGTCCTTTAGAGGTGCCTATTTTGGAGGTGCATGTACCCCAGCTCCTTCATTGGATCCAGGCTGAGCTCCCCTTGTCACCCCTGTGCAGGCTCCGACGCAAGCAGGCAGTCAGCCCCCACCCCTCCAGGGCCCTTGTATCGTTCTGTCCCTGTGCCTACAACACACACAAAGGGCATCCTTCACCTCCTTCCTGGGCACAGTGCAGACCATCTCCCATCTATGTTCGAACACGTGTTAGTTGCTCAGTCGTGTCCTGTTCTTTGCGACCCCATGGACTGTAGCCCAACAGGCTCCTCTGTGCATGGGATTCTCTAGGCCAGAATACTGGAGTGGGTTGCCACTTCCTTCTCTGGGAGATCTTCCTGAGCCACAGATTGAACTCAGGTCTCTTGCATTGTAGGCACATTCTTTACCATCTGAGCCACCAGGGAAGCCTGTCTATGTGCAAAGCTCTCCCCAATTCCTGAAGCCCTAGGAAATTCTGGGCCTCCCAAATGCGGTAGGAGGCCTGCCCTTGTTCCAGTGGATGACTTTGCATGGAGCTCTCTAAGGCAAAGCTGCCCAGTAAAAATACAAGTGAGCTCTAGAGGTAATTTAAAATTTTCTAGTAACCACATTAAACAAGAACTAAAAGGAAGCAAGTAAATGGACCTGAATCGTGTATTATATTTAACCCAGTTTATCAACAATATTATCAGTTTTTTAATTTTATGTCAGGGTATAGCCAATTAGGGTTTCACAGACAGCACTAGTGGTAAAGAACCCACCTGCTAATGCAGGAGACGCAGGAGACTGGAATTCAGTTCCTGTGTCGGGAGGATCCCCAGGAGGGTAGAGCATGGCAACCCACTCCAGTCTTCTTGCCTGGAGAATCCTATGGCCAGGGGAACCTGGCAGGCTGCAGTCCAGTGGATCGCGAAGTGTCAGACATGACTGTAGCGACTTTGCATGCACTCACGCACACATAGCTAATTAACGATGTTTTGATAGTTTCTGGTGCACAACAGAGCGACTCAGCTGGACGTCACACTGAGTTTTTAACATGTGTTTTCCGTGAGCACCATCATTTCAGGTGCTCAGAAGCCACGTGTGGGAGTGGCCTCGTGGCTTTGGAAGCCTCCCTTTCCTCTTCTACACAATGGAGATGAGTCCCTCCCTCAGGAGGCTGTTGTGACTACGAAGGGGAGGAAGCCTGAGGACTGCGATGGAGATTTAGGGTCTTATAAAGGTGTGGATGGGAAAGCCAGAGCAGGAGTAAGAGGGCCGGTGTGGGACTCTCCCTCCTGATTCTAGCAGTCACCGTGGTAGTAGTGAGAAACAACAGGAACACGCACGGACGATTGAAACCATAAATCGCCTAAAATAGCCTAAGGACTAAAATTACTCAGGAGACAGAATTTAGCTTCTCACTAAGATCTGAAAGAGCCTTTCCGCCAAAGAAAAAAAAGGTGTCCTTCTTTCCCTACACCATGGTAACAAACAGTGTGCGTGATGCTTTTTGTTAGGTTGTATTTTAATGGAAATATTAAACCTGTGGCTTTTGTTTTTGTTTTTAAGGAAATGGAGAAAGGAAGGAAGCTGGGGGCTTTAAATTCGTTATGCTAGCTTTGCATTCTGCGGCATCAGGAAATCAGAAAGTACAAGTTCTCAGGGCAGCGACATTTAACTTGATTGGGAAGGGCACACCCAAGGTCACCCCTTTAAAGGGTTTGTCTTCCTTTTCAACATTTTTCACAGTGTGTCTTTTGGAGCTCAGCATTTTTTGTTGTTATTATTCTTTCTTTGGCAGTGTGGGAACAGAAGTTGGAACACTAGGGTTTCTCGCTTGACTCTGCTGGTGCCCTGTCCGCCGTGCCTCCTACTTGGTAACTCTCAGCGGAAGTGTGTTGAGTGACTCACAGACCAGGCCTCAAGGACCGGGGGCACTGGGGATTGTGCACTTCTCCTTTGGCCCAGAGGACTGGATGTGTTTATAAGTAGTCTCTGTTCATAGGAGATAATTCAGATTCCAGGTGTATTTTTATTTTATTGCTTCCTTTATAAACTAAAAAAAAAAAATTAAATACAGTCACTGTTTTTAGTATTTTAGTGTTTCATATTTTTAGTATTTTAACCAACTTCTCCCAAGCTTTAGGAGCTGGATAACTACATGAATCTAGGAATAGTTTGGGGCTTCCCAGGATGGCACTAGCAGTAAAGAATCCTCCTGCCAATGCAGGAGACGCAAGAGACTTGGGTTCAATCCATGGGTCAGGAAGATCCCCTGGAGGAGGGCATGGCAACCCACTCCAGTATTCCTGCCAGGAGAGTCCCCATGGACAGAGGAGCCTGGGAGCAAACTCCAGGGTTGGTGATGGACAGGGAAGCCTGGCGTGCTACAGTCCATGGGGTTGCAAAGAGTCAGACAAGACTGAACTGACAGCACGCAAGCGCGAGGAATAGTTTGCTTCTATTTCCCCACAAATATTCCTTTCAGGTTTCTTTTTGCTTTGTTTCTTTTTTATGGCCAGAGAAGGTTTTGAATCACCCAGAGTCTAAAAACATTTATCTTTTAAGGAAATGAAGAGAAATCCTCCACTATTTCAGTTCAGTTCACTTCAATCACTCAGTTCAGTTCAGTTCAGTCGCTCAGTCGTGTCCAACTCTTTGAGGCCCCATGGACTGCAGCACGCCAGGCTTCCCTGTCCATCACCAACTCCTGGAGTTTGCTCAGACTCATGTCCATCGAGTCAGTGATGCCATCCATCAACCTCTGTCTTTCTCCTCCTGCCTTCAGTCTTTCCCAGAATCAGGGTCTTTCCCAGTGAGTCATTTCTTCGTATCAAGTGGCCAAAGTATTGGAGCTTCAGCTTCCAACATCAGTCCTTCCAATGAATACTCAGGACTGATTTCCTTTAGGATTGACTGGTTTGATCTCATTGCAGTCCAAGGGACTCTCAAGAGTCTTCTCCAACACCACAGTTCAAAAACATCAAGTCTTCAGCACTCAGCTTTCTTTATAGTCCAACTCTCACATCCATACATAACTACTGGAGAAACCATAGCTTTGACCATACAGACCTTTGTCAGCCAAGTAGTGTCTCTGCTTTTTAATATATTATCTAGGTTGGTCATAGCTTTTCTTCCAAGGAGTAAACATCTTTTAATTTGAATCACTTCACTATTTGAATTGCTTCAAATCAAAGCGAACATTTACCTACAGGCTCCAGAGAGAGGGAGACTTAGATGTCTCCCAGCAGGAGAGACATCTCTGACACTTATGCTCTCAAAGATACCATAAGATTTGACAACCTTATGGCTACTGGCTTCTCCAGACATTCCTGCTACCCCTGGGCTGCCAAATGGAAACACAGAACCCATGTCACCTAAAGCGCAAGCCCAGTACAATGCCAACAACTGTCCAAATCCACACTAGGTCTGTGTCTGAACACATGCGTGTAAGAACTTTTTCCCTTCTGTTTCTGTGGAATGCCTCAAAGAACAGAAAGAACGGTCCTACGCTGCCTTGAGGATTTGTCACCTTAACTTTCTTCTCCAAACCTGACCGTGGCATTATAACAATAAGAACCCAAACCCCAAGTCTCAGGACCTCAGAAACTGCACTCAATTCTGTGTCCTTCTCCTTAAATGGGCTGTGTCGCAGCTTGTAGATGGCAAGCATGAAGCCTTGTCCCCGGACTCATGTTTCTTGGAGACATTCCCCTTGAGCCCCCTGCTTGCAGCCCCCCTTCCATGTGGGATGTTTGCTTCGTGCCATTTCTTCTCTTTGCAAATCTCTAGTTCTCTGTCTCTTGCAAGAAATTTCCCCAGCACCTCTCTCTCCCTCTTTCTTAACCTCCCTACTGTTAGAAGCGGCTCTTTTGCCTCAGACTTTCCTGGTATGCTGTTGCATTTTTTTAAAAGCTCTTGAATGAAAGTGCATATTTTCCTTTCTCCATTTACATGACAGACTTCTCCAGGTAAAGCCTTACAGACTTCATTGTGGCCAGATATCAGCACACAGTAGTCATTCATCCATAAGCTGGGAGTTCCCAGGTCACACAGCAGTAAAGAATCCACCTACCAATGACAGAGACTCGGGAGACTTGGGTTCGATCCCTGAGTTGGGAAGATGCTCTGGAGAAGGAAATGGCACCCCACTCCAGTATTCTTGCCTGGAAAATCCCACGGACAGAGACGCCTGATGGGGGCCACAGTCCACAGGGTCACAAAGAGTCAGACACAGCTGAGCGACTGGGCAAGCACACACAAACGTACATAGAGCTTGAGTTGGCCTGCAGCTGAACTTCATGGGTCTTGGTTAACAGGGCAAGACTGGTATGCATTCAGTTCCAGGTTTTCTACCCTCAAATCAACATTTTCAAAGTTGATTCATAATTGCTTGGCATATTATTGCAAATGACCTGATTCTAGAAAGCATAATGGTTATCCCTCGGGGTCATGAGTCACTAGAGATCCCCTTACTGTCTCTTAGTGTTTTGATGGAGGGGACGTTGAGCCCAGAGGTCACCCAGAGGCGAGTAAAGAAGATTGAGTGTTTGTAGCTCATTGCCAGGAATGGTGACGCCAAGTGGAAGCTTCTCAGTAGCTCAGATGGGGTTGCCCTGCTTCATTTTGAGCTCCTCAAGGGTCAGTTTATACCTTACTCACGAGGAGGTAATTGTGACACAGCACCCACCTCTGCTGATGTTTACGATAAGGCAGTAGAGGTGAGCGAAGGCCTCTATGCGGGGAAGCTGTGCTCACAGGCTCTTCACAGGGGACCCAGGTGTTTGAATAGAAGGACAACCCATTTCTCCTGTGAAGCCATACTGGGGGGTGGTTTTTCAGTAAAGACTGAAGGGAGCCAAGTGTCTAGTCACATGGAGAGAAGGGTATTCCAGGCAGAGGGCACAGCCAATACAGAAGTCCTCAGGCAGAACCTGGACGACTTGTTCGAAAGCGCAAGGGGACCAGTGTGGCTGGAGCAGTGAGGACAGGGTCAGTGGGCGCAGTCAGAAGGGCAGCAGGGGGACTTCCCTGGTGGTCCAGTGGTTGCGCCTGCCAATACAGGGGACACGAGTTCCACCCCTGGTCTGGGAAGATCCCACATGCTGCAGAGCAACTAAGCCCATGCTCCTCAACAAGAGAAGCCACTGCTGAGAAGCCCACACACCACATCTAGAGAATAGCCCCCACTCTCCATAGCTAGAGAAAGCCTGCGCACAGCAACGAAGACCGAGCGCAACCAGAAATAAATAATAAAAGCCCGCGGGAGCCAGCCATGAGGGCTCTGTAGAAGGTGGTGAAGACTGGGGTCTTTTTACTCTGAGATGAGGAGTGTTAGAGGGTTTGAGCAGAGAGGTGACATGATCTGATCTAGGTTTCAACAGAGCTCTAGAGCTGCTGTGATAAAAAACTGAAGAGGGACAAAGGTGGAAAACTGGAGACAAGTTAGGGGGTTAGTGTGGTTCGGATGGTGGCCATAGAAATGGGGGGTGGGACAAGCTGTCGCATTCTGGATCCGTTTTTAAGGGGAAATTTGCTGGTAGGGTATAAGAAGAGGAAAAGAGTCAGGGATGTCTCCTGAGTGACAGGAAGGAATGAAATGCCATTAACCAAAATGGAAAAGACTGTGGGATGAGCAGATATGGAGAGGAAATCACCAGGAGCTCTGTTTATGAAACGTTGTATTTGAACTGCTTTGGGGACAGCCAGTAGGCTTCCCTCATAGCTCAGTTGGTAAAGAATCCACCTGCAGTGCAGAAGACCCTGGTTCAATTCCTGGCTTGGGAAGATTTGCTGGAGAAAGGTCAGGCTACCCACTCCAGTATTCTTGGGCTTCTCTTGTGGCTCAGCTGGTAAAGAATCTGCCCGCAATGCGGGAGACCTGGATTCGATCCCTGGGTTGGGAAAATCTCCTGGAGAAGGAAAAGTCTACCCACTCCAACATCCTGGCCTGGAGAATTCCATGGACTGTATAGTCAATGGGGTTGCAAAGAGTCGGACACGACTGAGCAACTTTCACTTAGTGGAACAGTGATGGGCAGTAGCATCACTGATTTCAGGGAGGAGTGCCTGCGTGTGTACTAAATCACTTGGGTCATGTCCAACTCTTTGCAACCCCATGGACTCTTTGTAGCCCAACAGACTCCTCTGTCCATGGGATTCTCTGGGCAAGAATACTGTGGAGTGGTTTGCCATGTCCTCCTCTAGGGGATCTTCCCCACCTAGAAATTGAACCTGTGTCTCTTATGCCTCTTGCGTTGGCAAGCGGGTTCTTTACCCATAGTGCCGCCGGGAAGCCCTTCAGGGAGGAGGCCTGGTTAAAGAGAGAGAGAGACATTCACGGTCATCAGCACAACAGTGGTACCCAGACAGAAGATCTCTGGGGTCTGAGGGCTGAGGAAAAAACAGGCAAAGGGCCGAGCCCTGGCACTGCAGCTTTCACAAATTGGAGAGAGACGAGCAAGAACTAACCAGGGAGACTGAGGGGAGCAGCTAAAGAGCTAGGAGGAGAGCCTGGAGAGTCTGGATTCCCTGAGCCGAGGAAAGGAGTGTGTGGATGAAGAGCGAGGGACCACTCAGGTGCTGCTCACAGGCCAAGTAGGATAGAGCTTGAGCTGATGGAGGTCCTCAGGAGCCTGGTTGCCATGGAGTTCACAAGATGGACGTAGCACCCTGCTGGAAATCAAGACAGACTCTAGAGTGGGACATCCAGGCAGACACTGGGCAAAGGAGGCTCTTCCCCCAAATCCCAAGCCTGACTGGCCACTGAGGAGCCTCAGGAGAGACCCTGGAGTCTGCACTGGACTCCCTGATCTGGGGAGATTGGTGTCATCATTGCGTCACTGTTGGACTCCCACAACGGAGAGGACTGGAACTGCTTGTCCCAGCTGGTGCAGTGGTGAAGAACCCACCTTCCAAAGCAGGGAGGCTTATATAGACACGAGTTCCATCCCTGGGTCACCAAGATCCCCTGGAGGAGGGCATGGCAACCCACTCCAGTATTCTTGCCTGGGGAATCCCATGGACAGAGGGGCCTGGCGGGCTACAGTCTATAGCGTTGGAAAGAGTCAGACATGACTGAAGTGACTTAACATGCTCGCATGTGGTCCAGGACTGACTTAGGAGCCTCACATCTAGGGGACTGCTTGGAGGGTCAGTCATCACTCCCCGTGCAGTCTTAGATGGAGTGAATGGCTAAAGAGGCTCCTGGCTGGACACAGCACAAACAAGGAGCCCCAGATAGGAAGCTAGGAACCACAGTGAGAAATCTTTGAGCCCTAGGATCAGGCCCAAGGTGGCCTCTTTAAAACAAACCAGCGACTGTAATATGCTGAAAGGGATTTGTCAGATGGATTCTGTTGGAGGACAGCCATGCCCCTCATGGGCAGAGCAGTGCTGGCCTTAGTTCTCGAGTGACTAGGCAGCCCAGCTGTCCTTCCCCTAGAAAGGTCTCCATCTGAGAGATAGCCAGGCATTCTTTCTGACCAGAGGCTCAGGCAGGACCATCCATACTGCTGAGTCGATGCAATAGTATTATCTGAGGTGGCGCTGGTGGTAAAGAACTCACCTGCCAATGCAGGAGACATAAGAAATGCAGGTTCAGTCCCTGGGTGAGGAAGATCCCCTGGAGGAAGGCGTGGCAACCCACTCCAATATTCTTCCCTGGAGAATCCCATGGGCAAAGGAGCCTGGCGGGCTACAGTCCACAGGGTCACAAAGAGTTGGACACAACTGAAGGAACTTAGCACGTGCTGCCGCTAGTGAATGAGGCTGGCTTGGCTCTGGCCTCCAGATGTAACAAAGCTGTGCAGAGAGCTTAAGTCATGCTTGGAAGAAAATTGATGATGAGCTTCTCAACACATGTGAGTGGGGTGGAGTTCCAGCTTCCAATTACTCATAAGCTTCACAGACTTAGAGAAACCTTAAGCTGCCCTCAGAGGAAACTCAATTAGATCAAAACTGGATTTAGTTACTTAATGAATCCTAAATATGTTAAATGTAAAGGCAAATTTGTCTGGGGGCCTGGGAGGGGAAGTACTTTGAGGAGCATCACATGTCTTTTCTGACATGGAAGAAAGAAACGCCCCCAACACACCCAGCCTCACCCATGGAAGTACCAGATTTTCTCCAAGGTGCTTGGGTTCCTGGCTAACTGACTTACCCAAGGACTCATATCCATTATCTCATTTGATCCTCCAAATAGTTCTAAGAATTCATCAAAGCTGGTGTAATCACTCCTGTTGAATAGGCAATGAGCTGAGGCTTATCCAGCTGACGAATTTGCCCCTGGCAGGGCCAGACCCTCCACCCGGGGTCTCCTGATTTCCACATCTGGTGGGGAAGGACGGATGAGGAAGAGGAAAGGAAGTAGCCCCTCTGACAAGTGTATTCATGGATATTGCCACCGGCATTTATTAAGAACAGATGGGGCAAGGCTTCAGCAGAGTTACAATGCTAAGGACTCCTCAGCATTTAACTCTCAAGATTTTTTTCTTCTTAGTCTCATGAAGTCATGCCATCCTACTCATAATCTGATACATGCACCCCAAGCGCATAGGATTTGACCCATGTCTACTTGGTGGATGGGGATGAAAAGCAACCTTCCTTCCTTCTTGGTCATGTGTAGGAGTGGGTGGTTGCCCTATGTCTGTTGCCACCATAGGCCCTGACTACCCACCATTCTCTGCAAAGAGTGAATGCCAGTAGCTTTCAATGAGATGTATGCCATTTGAGTGGGAGGGTTTCTTAGCTATTTCCTTCATAACTGAGACAGTTTTTTAAGCTCAACTGACATTGCTTTACAATGTAGTGTTAGTTTCTGCTGTACGGTGAAGTGAATCCCCTGTTTGTATACATATAAATACAAATATAAACTGGAGCTGAAGCTCCGATACTTTGGCCACTTGATGCGAAAAACTGACTCTTTAGAAAAGACCCTGATGCTGGGAAAGATTGAAGGCAGGAGAAGGGGACGACAGAGGATGAGATGGTTGGATGGCTCATGACTCGATGAGCATGAGTTTGACATGAGTTTGAGCAAGCTTTGGGAGTCGGTGATGGACAGGGAGACCTGGCGTGCTGCCGTCCGTGGGGTCACAACAAGTCGAACACGAGTGAGCAACTAAAGTTAACTGAAATACAAATATAAATACACCCCCTCCCTCCTACCCCCCACCCCCATCCAAACCGTCTAGGTCATCACAGAGCACCGAGCCAAGCTCCCCGTGCTATGTACAGCAGCTTCCCACCAGCTAGCTATTTCACATGTGGTAGTGTATATATGTCAGTGTTATTCACTCAGATCATCCCACTCTCCCCTCCCCTCCACCCCTGTGTCCACAGGTCAGTTCTTTACATCTGTACCGCTATTCCTGCCTTACATATAGGTTCGCCAATACCATTTTCCTAGATTCTATATCTGTGCCCATAACTGAGACAATTAATTGATTTGCTCTTACCAATTCTATTTGTCGCACAGGGTTTGGCTTCCCTGGTAGCAATGCGGAATACACAGGTTTGATCCTTGGGTCAGGAAGAACCCCTGGAGGAGGGCACAGAAACCCACTTCAGTATTCTTGCCTGGAGAATCCCATGGGCAGAGGAGCCTGGAGGGCTACAGTCCATGGGATTGCAAAGAGTCGGACATGACTGAAGCGACTTAACACACAAGGGGAATATTTGGAGACCCTGCATCAAATCTATTCCAATGTTTGTTTTTAACTTACAGAACTTAAAGAAATGCTTTTTTTTTTTTTTCCCTATTGGCAGTGTTTCAGGACTCACAGTAAATCAAATAAAATCCAGTCTCCTTCTCAAGCAGCTAAATTTGAGTTTTAGACAAAATCATGAGGGGTTAAAAATTGACCTTAAGTTTAGAGCTTGCCCATGGTGAGCTTGTTTGTGAGTCCCTTGGCTCTGTAGAATGAAGCATTAAATGTTGTATCCGGATTCTATTCCTTTGTGAACATGTAAATTAACACTCTCCGGTGGCTCCCTCTGCCTGCATGCTTATATTCCAGTCTCCAAACGTGTTATTTGTTATTAAAATCACCATATTTATGTGTAGGAGTTTGTGGTGACCTCCCCAGATGTACTGACCCTAATTGTAACCATACAGGTTATTCAGACATACTTGGTTATTTAAAACCAAAGAGAATCTAGGCCAGCATATGCTGTTTAGATTAGAGTAATTCAGAAGTGAGAGTGCCTTGTGAGCTCTGATCAGTTCTGCTTGTCTCCAAGAAGATATCTTCCAGTGTTGATTAAACAAATATGTAATCGACCTGGATTGTCCCAGGTGACTTTTTGTTTTTTTTTTTGCCATACCCAGTGGCATGCAGGATCCTAGTTCCCTAACCAGGGACTGAGCCTGCACCCCCCCACATTGGAAGCATAGTCTTACCCACTGGACCAACCAGGAAAGTCTGCCAGGTGACTTATTTGTAAGTCAAGAATTATAATATCATTACAGATCTTCAGGCTTTCCTATACTTGTTTTTTTGTGTGTGTGAACGAAAAATCTAGGGAGCGTGCTCACTGGCCCCTTGCAGTATGGAGGACAGTTGTTCCCCAAATGTGAGTTTAGGGGGGGTCTTCAGGGTTTAATGACAACTGCATGGGCTTCCTAGGTGGGGCTAGTGTTAAAGAACCTACCTTCCAATGCAGGATATGCAGGTTTGATTCCTGGGTCTGGAAGACTGCCTGCAGGAGGGCATGGCAACCCACTTCAGTATTCTTTCCTATAGAATTCCATGGACAGAGGAGCCTGGCGGGCCACAGTTCATCAGGTTGCAGAGTCAGACAAGACAGAGGCAACTTGCACGTGTGGTTATCTGGTTGGTGCTTTTCAAACTTGCATGCTCATGAGGATCTCCTGATGAGCTTGTTGATTTCATGCAGGTTCTGCTTCCATGGGTCTGGGGTGGTACCTGACACTCTGAATCTCTAACATAATTCCAGGTGGTGATGATGCTGCTAGCCCATGGAGCTCACTTTGAGTCGCAGGGCTCTGCGCGTGTGTGCGTGCTCAGTCACTTCGTCTCAGCCTCTTTGTGATCCTATAGACTGTAGCCCACCAGGCTCCACTGTCCATGGGATTCTCCAGGCAAGAATATCAGAGTGGGTTGCCATGCCCTCCTCCAGGAGATCTTCTCAACCCAGGAATCGAACTCAGGTCTCCTGCATATAGAATCCATATAGGTGGATTCTTTAACATCTGAGCCACCTAGAAAGCCCCAAGAGCCAAGTAAACCCAGTTGCCAAACTCAAGAGGATCAGGTCCCCAGAAGACTGTTTCCATCAGCCCTAGATTTTCCTAGCCTCTCCCCTCTGGTGCATACACCTTGACTTTTGCAGAGGATAAAATGGTGAACATCGGACAACATTTGTTTAATTTTGATTGTTGTGGGGCCCTTTGGGAGTTGAGGAGAAGGAGAGCATCCCAACCAGCCGCCAGTTCCCTCCCCAAAGTCATCAAGATTGTGCACATTGTGCCTGTGTTTTTCCAAAAATGTGCATGATCAGGGCAGACCCACCCATTTTGGCCTTATGATAACAAAGGCTGCTCAGCCAAAAGGGGCTGATTGGTCCAGAATAAACCCACCCAGGGTGGCAGTCAGTTCTTCATTGCTCTGTTTAGACCTGGCCTGAGGATTGACATTTCCGTTTACTGTCTTGAGTGAGAGCTATCCTGGGCTTCTTCCAGCAACCCAAGTCTCCTCCCAGACCCTGCAATCCTGTGGTCGCTCCATAAATAGTTGTTGACTGACTTGACTCATTCCCTGTGCAAAAAAAAAAAAAAAAAGCCAGGAGGAAGTCGAGAAAAGGGGAGTGGACTTGGTTTTCTGTCTTTCCTAAATATCCTAAGGAAAGGCCCAGCCCACTGTCTGATTGTTTGCAGGATATGGCTATTTTCATCTTCTGAAATAGCGTTAAGAAATGTAATTTCTGTTATTCACCAATTACAGTTTCTTTCTTTGGAGGCTTAAAGGCAGAAAGCAGTTCTCTCCAGAATTTTCAACTGGGAACCCAAGAAGGAAAACCCACTGCCACCGTCATCACCACTGCTTGGAAAATAGGGCCCCTTACTGTCCCGAGATGATGCGGGCCCTGTTTCTCGCAGTCACCCCTGCGAGGATGGACAGAGACCTGGAGGTGTGTGTTTGCTCTGGCGCCTCCCGGGTTCTGGACGCTTTGAGGCCTGGACTTCTCCCTGGTGTTCGGCTGTGAGAATCTAAGGATGTGTTTGTCCTCTCATAGTCGCACACGGCGCCCTCTTCCTTTTTTCTCTTCCAGACTTGGAAGGGGTTTCCCTGGCTTGACAAAGTGAGCCAGGAGAAGGGGGCTTTGTGACAAGGGGCCTGTTGTATTGCAGATACCCCTCTTCTCAAGCTGGCCTAAACTGCCACTCCACTGACTTTCCTGGGGTCTCTGGAACCTTCCTCAGAGCTTACATAATTTTTGTCACTTCCAAGAACGCTTCCTGACACAAAGGCCTCCATAAAATGATTTGCTTTTGAGTCTGAACTCTGCTGGAGCCTTTCTCTGAGGTGTGTGGTTTGTTTTTTTGTATTTTTTTTTTGGCACTTGAGGGACACTTAGGCCTTTTCCTGGGACGATAGAAAATCCCTCGGCTCCAGTGGGGGAAGGAAAGAGCTCAGTTTCCTGCTCTGAGAAAAGGAGAAGATAAGAAGATAGTAGTTCTTGACTCACACTGTTGTCTTAAGGATTAAGTGAGTTTGCATATGCAAAGACTTAGGGCAGAGCTGGATGCAATAAGTTAACTGTTGTTATTGTAGGGTTTTAGGGCTTCCCAGGTGGCTCAGTGGTAAAGAGTCCACCTGCCAATGCCAGAGACTCCAGTTCGATCCCTGGGTTGGGAAGATCCCCTGAAGAAGGAAACGACAAACCACTCCAATATTCTTGCTTGGGAAATCCCGTGGACAGAGGAGCCTGGTGGACTATGGTCCATGGGGTTGTAAAGAGTAGGACACGACTGAGCACACAGATACAACACACACTGTGGGTTTTATGTGGCATTGGCAGTGTTATTTTTTTCTGTATTATGAGCTTATTCCACTCATTTGGGTTCCAGAGTCTAATGTCGTGGATTGAATGCTCAATAAATGCTTCTTTGAAATTAATGATGGGAGAGATGGGTTACAAGCATGATGGGCTGGTAGATGTTTAACAACCTGCCCTGGGGGTGAAGGGAGCCCTGGTTTGTGGTGTCTGTCATTTTCCATGGTGTTAAAACTCCCACCACGACTGACTGCAAGCTCCCAGTGTGGCAACAGTGAACCTGGGTTCGGAAGAGATGCTAATAACCCAGGGCCAGCTGACTGTCTTGCACTGCTGGGAGGGGTCTGTGACAGACAGAAACCGCAATGCTGCAGGCGCCCTTGGCCTCTTCCGTCTACCACATATAGGAGTGGTATAGGGAATTTGGCCTTTTTAGAAAGTACTCAGTGATGAGATCTTAAAACCATAGTTTAAAGTGAGATTTAAAAAAAAATTTTTTTTTAATTTATTTGTGCTCGTGCTCAGTTATGTCTATCTCTTTGTGACCCCATGGATTGTAGCCTGCCAGGCTCCTCTGTCCAGGGGATTTCCCAGGCAACACTGGAGCGCGTTGCCATTTCCTCCTGCAGGGGATCTTCCTGACTCGGGGATTGAACCTGCATTGGCATTGGATTCTTAACCGCTGAGCCGCGAGAGAAGCTGGTCTCCGTTGCTGCAAGGGCTTTTCTCTAGTTGTGAGCAGAGGCTACTCTCTAGATGCAGTGAGAGGCTTCTCACTTTAGTGGCTTCTCTTGTGGAGCACAGGCTCTCGGTTGTTCACGCATCAGCAGTGTGGCTCCAGAGCACAGGCTCAGTAGTTGTGGTGCACAGGCTTAGTTGCCCTGCAGCAGGTGGAATCTTCCCAGACCAGGAATCGAACCCAGGTCTCCTGCATTGTCAGGCTGGTTGTTTACCACTAAGCCACCAGGGGAGCCCTAAAGTGGGATTTCTGATAAGCCTGTGCAGCTTCGTATTATGCGGCTTTGTGTTTCGTGTTACGTCCAAAACCCCCAGGTTGTGCTGTGGTCTCCCAAAGGAAGCCCTGCGTGCACGAAATTCAGCAGTCTGAGGGACAGATAAGTAACCTTTGAGAGACCTTTCTAAGGGACTTAGAAAAGGGAAAGCAGAAAGAAGAGGCCTTGGAGGATACAGAGTGTTCAGCCTGAGCAGCAAAAAGGTGGTAAAGGAGTAATTAGCGCATTTCTAAATAGCAGGGAGAGCATGGCCTGAGGCCACCACAGTGTGAGGGAGGGAGGGAGGACCATCAGCCCCCACTTTCCCCCCCGCCCTGCACTGCACCTCCCTGCCCCTTGTGGGAGTGAAACAGATGTTAGTACCCAGGTCCTACTTTGTATTTAGGAGTTTTGTTCGGTTTGTTTGTTTTGGGGGCTTGAGTCTAATTGAACAATTTAGGAGTGGAAAGAAAAATGAAGCAATTTCTTCTTGCTGTCTGAATAATGTTTTGGAATAACCAAGAATAGGTTAGTGTAACAAGTGGGTAGGTCATGGCCCGGCTTAATGACCCATATCTGGATGGGATTATTGTCTGGAGTGATGACCAGCCCTGTTCTCACCACACACAAAGAGCAGGCTTACCGGGAAGAAATAAAAAGGCTCCTCCTTTTATTGTGCACACAGCATATAGTGTAAACAGTGGGTGCTTAATACATGTTTGTCTCTGCTGCTGCTAAGTTGCTTCAGTCGTGTCCGACTCTGTGCGACCCCATAAACGGCAGCCCACCAGGCTCCCCCATCCCTGGGATTCTCCAGGCAAGAACACTGGAGTGGGTTGCCATTTCCTTCTCTAATGCATAAAGTGAAAAGTGAAAGTGAAGTTGCTCAGTCGTGTCCGACTCCTAGCAACCCCATGGACTGCAGCCCACCAGGCCCCTCAGTCTGTGGGATTTTCCAGGCAAGAGTATTGGAGTGGGTTGCCATTACCTTCTCCGATGTTTGTCTCAATTAAGGCTGTTTCTAGCAGCTGTGCTCAGCGAGGGGTGGAACCCGCCTGAAGTCACATTGCTAGTGGGGCAGAGTTGACCGAACCTAAATCTCTGGCCCCAGCCTGATGCTATTTACTTCTCAGCATCTCATAAGGGACCAGGTGGACCTAAGAGGCAATGGAGGAGAGGACCAGACAACAGCTCCGTAGTAGACGCCTGCCCTCCATCTCTAGAATCACTCTGGCAGGTGTCTGCTTCTAGATTGTTCCCTGTGACTGGCGTCTATGTCTGCTGGCCCCTTAAACCATCAGACAGTTTCCCATTATAGTTATAGACTGCGATTAAGAGAAATTCTAGAAGTTTCCCTACTGGAGATGCTGTGGCGGGGCGGGACGGGGGGGTGGGCAGGAAGGAGAGAGTATAACGGAGAGGAATAAAAGTGATTGATCATTTACAGAAATAGGAAGCCCCAGGTTCGTTCACGCACACACACACAGGTTTGCCTGTGCCTCTGGTGTTCAGTAGTTCTCACCTAAGAAACACTTTCCCTTCTACTGAAGCCACAGCCATAGGCATGAGTTGGCAGCCATAGGGTCTGAACCCTGTACAGTTGCAGGACTTGTGGAGAATTCACAGACATGGTCACAGGCACATCTTTGTTATGCCATGCAGAAAGCTCTCCAGGCAAGCCCCACAAGCAAGTGTGCACCACCCGTCTCCTTGCTGTTTCACCTGAACCGAGTCTCAGAGGGACCCCTTGGCAGGACCCCTCCCAAAGAGGTCTCCACCTAGCGCTGCTCTTGCTTGCAGGTTTGGGGAGTCCCTGACTTCAGGGAGGGAGTGGTGGAGCGGAGACAAGAGTGGAGAGAAAAAGCCATGAGCGAGTGTGTGTATAATGGAGCTAGTGGTCCCCCTGACCAGAGTTCCAGAAGTGTCTACACACAGCGTCACCTGAATGAGCATGTGGTTCCTGAGCCGCCTACCCCACGAGCTCCCCCAGAACTGTGGGCATCTGCCTGCCCAGTCCTGCCCTACCTGCTCTGCCACTGGTATCCAGCTCCACAGGAAGCTTTCCTAGCACTAGTCCTGCCCCTCTTGGTGCCCAGAAGCGCAGGCTGAAACTTCCAGGGCCCAATAGATGACAGCTCAAACCAACACAGAAGACATGGGTTCGGTCCGTGGGTCAGGAAGATCCCCTGGAGGAGAAAATGGCAACCCACTCCAGTATTCTTGCCTGGGAAACCCCATGGACAGCAGAGCCTGGCGGGCTACAGTCCATGGGATTGCAAAGAGTTGGACACGACTGAACACGCATGCAGTGCAAACTGACAGAAGTGCTTACTGATTTTAAAACCTCAGAAAATCTAAAAACTTCATCTTTGTTGCCTACTTCAGGAAGTTAAGCCTGGGGAAGACAACACAGCAGTTTCTCAGGAGGCCTAAAATTAGACCAGTACCACCCCAGAAGAGATGGTGACCCCTTATCTTATGACCCATTTCTGTAACAACAAAGTAATATAGAGACAGTGCAAAAAGACTATTAAATGATGCGTTCTGTGTCACATTAAACATAAACATTCGAGGTTCACGCTTCTGAAGAAGAATCAGCAGGCCTCTGAAACTACATAGATTTATAATTACTCATTGTGTGACTGACATATCACTGTTTGATTTTTAAAAATATGTTTGTTTATTTATTTATGGCTGCACCATGTCTTTGCTGCCGCACACAGAATCTTTTTTATCTATGGCATGTGGGATTTAGTTCCCGGATCAGGAGTTGAACCTGGGCCCCCTGCATAGGGAGCTCAGAGTCTTAGCCACCCAACTGCCAGGGAAGTCACTCTTTTGTGTTTGATTTTAAAATACAGTGTTGGTGGGCATATGCATGAAGAGTTTGGCACCAGATCAGAAGTGCAATTCCTCTTTAACAGGTGTTTTTAAGGACAGAACTAGCACCTGCTTACAGTGGGAGGGAGGTCTGATCTGCGCTGCCACGAGGCCCACCTAGTTATGGGGTCCATACTTCGCACTGTGTTGGCTGACTCTTGCTGGAAAATCAGTACCCAGCAGCTTCGTACTGCCTGCAAGTGTTAGGTGGAGCATCGCAGGGAGTCCAAAGATGAGGAGGACTGTGACCTTAGACTTCCTATCTACCTGAGTCTCAGGGAAGCAAGACCAGTAGCTGAACTGACCTAAAGGCAGAGAAAGGTCAGTGTCTCAAGTGAAAAATGATGTCTTTCGAGCCTCAAAGAAGAAAGGGTGCGAGACCAGCCTCCCACTTTAAAAAAAACCAAGATCCCATTTTTTATTATTATCATAGGAGCCAGACTCTATGCTTGCCAAACTTTAACTCACTTATACCTCAGCACAGGGACTTCCCTGGTGGGTCCAGTGGCTAAGACTCCATGCTCCTAGTTCAGGGAGCCGGGGTTCAATCCCTGGCCAGGGAGCTCGAGCTCACATGCCACAACTAAAAAGATCCGACATGCTGGAACTAACACCTGGTGCAGCCAAATGAATAATGAGAAACTAACAAACATGACTCAGGGAACTAAAGCCAGGGCTCAATAACCTAGAGGGATGGAAAGGAGAGAGAGGTGGGAGGGATGTTCAAGTGGGAGGCACGTTCAAGTGGGAGGATGTTCAAGTAAACCTACAGCTGATTCATATTGATGTTTGGTAGAAACCAGTACAATACTATAAAGCAATTATCCATCAATTAAAAATAAATATAAAACAAAAAAACCTCAACACAACCTTATGAACTGAGTTATAGTGATATCTTTTTAACAAGTGGGAACCAAAGCTCAGAAAGGGTAACTTTAGACCAAGGTTCATGGGCTTCCCTGGTGGCTCAGCAGTAAAGAATCTGCTTGCACATGCAGGAGATGTAGGTTCGATCCCTGGGTCAGGAAGATCCCCTGGAGAAGGAAATAGTAACCCACTACAGTATTCTTGCCTGGGAAATCCCATGGAGAGAAGATCCTGGTGGGCTACATTCCATGGGGTTGCAAAGAGTCGGACATGACTTAGCAACTAAAATAACAACAACAATACAGTTCATAAGGGATGCAGTCAGGATGCATTTTTATCGCAGCCAGACCCTACTATGGTCTATGACCTTTAAGGGGGCCGGGGGTGTCCGCAGGAGCCCTGGGGTCTTTGGGACATTTTAACCTTTAGAACAGCCTCTTGCTGTTGGGAGCCTGGAAGAGGCTCATGGGTTGGAGCAGGTGGAAGGACAGAAAGTGGTGTGGAGCACAAGGGCGGCTGGATGAGTGCTTCATTTGAGGTTGCTCTTAACATCATCTTGTTTGAGATAATCATTTGTAGACTTGCTGCCACTGCAAATCATAAACCCTGCTCAAATTTCCTCTGCAGCAGTGGCCATGAGGTGACTAAGGTGCTGCTAAGGGATTAGCAGTACCCAGGGGCCAGGATGGCACTGCCTGGAAACATAGTTGGTTTGGTCTCAGGGTGGAGGTCGGTGTGAATTAGGGAGTCTTCTGAATTATAAAGTTCTTCCGAGGTGGCTCAGTGGTGAGAGGAGACATGGGTTCGATCTCTGCGTCGGGTAGATTCCCTGAAGAATAGAATGGCAAGCCACTCCAGTATTCTTGCCTGGAAAATCCCATGGACAGAGGAGCCTGGTGGGCTACAGTTCATGGAGTCACAAAGAGTCAGACACAACCGAGCGACTGAGCACACTGATTAGAAAACCTTTCCAATGGAGCACAGGTTTATTGCATCTGAACTTCACTAGGAATTTGAGCCAGGCTGGCAAAGGCTTCCCCAAGCAAGGATCTTTGTGTGTCCTTTGCAGGTCAGTGGTTCTTCCGACTGCATCCAGGGAGCGCAAAAGTTGTTTCACAGCCTTTTAAATATCCCCCATTGCAGGCTTGTTTGCAGCTAATTTATACTATCTGTAAAGAAAAGGTTTGCCCAGTGAAGGTAAACTGCAACACCTTGACCCACACTAATGAGTTTTTGCCTGTGTAAACCCTGTTAATTGTGCCTGTTGCTTTTTAATTGTCTTTAAATTTCTTGTGTGTGATCTGCCCTAGGGCTGGAACTCTGGTTTCTGTTTCCGTTGGGGGCTCTGTTCCCGCTCCAGTCCCCAAAAGTCTCACCAATCTGCACCCCACCCCCACCCACCCTCTGTCTGGTATTAGTACTATGAACAGAATGAAGGTTAGAAAAACAGTCTTGCTGGCTAGGACTGGGAGCCAAGGGCCTGCAGGGAAAATAGGAGTGGAAGCCAAATGGTTTTCTCAAGAAGCCCAGAAACTTCCAGGTCGAGAGAAGAGGGACTGGATTGTCATAGTATCGTCTTCATCTAAGGAAGCACTGGGATGGCTGCCTTAAGAGCAAAGGGCTCAAACTGGGGTCTTCCCTGACGGTTCAGTGGTGAGGACTCCAGGCTTCTGCTGCGGGGTCCACGGGTTGGATTCGTGGTCGGGGAGCTAAGATCGCACTTAAACTAAAGCCAGGCAACTAACTGCTCAGGGTTTGGAGAAGAATCAACCTCCTGGTGGATATGGCAATCTTAGTGCCTTGGACAAGCAATTCCGAGGAGCTCCTTAGAAATGGGGTGTCTCAGGCCCCACCCCAGACCTACTGACCCAGAATCTGCATTTAATGAGATCCCAGGATGACACATATGAACAGAGGTGCCGCTTTTCAGGACAAGGTCACATTAGCATCACCTGGAGTAGAATTTTTGCAGCCTGAGGCCAGGCCTTTATGTTGCAGCCTGAGCCACAAATTTAAGAACCATTTCCACACCTAATGGGGCTTCCCCGGTGGCTCAGATGGTTAAGAATCTGCCTGCAAAGAGGGAGACCCAAGTTCATTCTCTAGGTTGGGAAGATCTCCTGGAGAAGGGAATGGCTACCCACTATAGTATTCCTGCCTGGAGAATTCCATGGACAGGGGAGCCTGGTGGGCTGCAGTCCATGGGGTCACAGAGTCAGACCTGACTGAGCGACTAACATTTTCACTTTTCCACACCTAATAATATTCTTGTTCTCTCTGCTACCCCTTCCCTCCCCTCCTGCTTCTCTTCCATGTTCATGCAGGTGCACCTGCACGTGAGCATCGGAAGATGGCTTTGACGTGACAGTGTCTGCTAGTCGCCTTGGTCAGGGCTTAAGGGGAGGACAGGCAACCTTCCCTGGGAGCCTTGGGGCAGGGGCCAGAGTCGTCTGCTTCCTGCTGCTGCATCCCCCGAGAAACCAGTTTTGCCAGGAGAAAAGCTAAACTTGGTGAGCTGGGGAGCCGGGCCTGCCAGAGGGCTCCCTATCCCTGGTCGCTGCAGGCCCCTCCTAGAAGCAGGGGGTTCCTTTCCGACTTCAACTCAGTCATCACAAGGCCAGGACATCCTGATAGGATCGGATGGGGTGTGGGGGGGGGTACTTCCCAGCTTCTTTGTTGTTTACTCGTTAAGTTGTGCCTGACTCTTTGAGACCCCATGGGCTTACCTGTCATTCACCATCTCCTGGAGTTTGCTCAGACTCCTGTCCATTGAGTCTGTGATGCTGTCCAGCCATCTCATCCTCTATCATCCCCTTCTTTTGCCCTCAATCTTTCCCAGCATCCGGGTCTTTTCCAGTGAGTCTGCTGTTCACCTCAGGTGGCCGAAGTATTAGAGTTTCAGCTTCAGCTTCAGCATCAGTCATTACAGTGAATATTCAAGGTTGATTTCCTTGAGGTTTGACTGGTTTGATATCCTTGCAGTCGAAGGGACTCTCAAGAATCTTCTTCAGCTTCTTAGGCCTTTGCTCCAGCTTCTTAGGCACTAGCTCCAAGTGGGGCCTGTCTGGGAGCCCCACCCTATGTGGGCAATGGTTACTGGGCAGTGATTGACTGGGCCTGGGGCCCGAGCCTTTGTCTGGGCTCTTGCCTTAGCCCCTTGCCTCCCTCCCTGGAGCCCATTGTCTGGGTTAGTGGAGGGTGTTAATCCATAGTCCCTGAGAAGCTGCCTGGCAAATGGAAGGTTAATGTGCAAACAGCAGGGAGCGTTGTCAGCTTGTGAAGCTGGACAGCAAGTGGGAGGGAAATAGTTAAATCTCCTATTCACGGTCCGGGGAGAAGGGAGGGGTGGGCTCAGGAGCAGGCCTGGGCCTTGTGCTAATCTGGCTGGAATGTAACCAGTTCGGGCGGTTTCTGGCTTAGGCGTGCCCCCACCTCAGGGCTGGCGCCCCCCTCTCCCCCGCCCAGTAGTTCCCTCCACCTTGTGTAGACCCAGCAGCCCAGGCACCCAGGGGCCTCTCTTTGTTTGCAGCAGCCAAGCTTCAGAGGGGTCCTGGGTAGGCTGCTTTAAGACCTGAGGATGGGGAGAGGTCCCCGCAGCCCTCTAGGCCCCCTACTCCTCCGGGCAGCAGCTGTGCTGTCCTCCATGGAGGAATCACAGGATCTCTATCCCTTGCAGGAATTGGATGGGGGGTGGGGTGCACAGGAGAGAATGTTCTAGGAGAAAGACCCCAAACCTGTTTGGTCAGGCTACTTTGCTGCCTGAAGGCCTGGGAAGGCTGAGGAGGGGAGCCCCCCACTTCCGGACACACTGAATTATAACAGTGGGGCCTTGTGTGTGGAGGGGGATGCTGAGAGAGGGGGGTCAAAGGGGGGTCAGCTTACATGTCCTGTGTGAATGCTTTACAAGGAGAATGTGTTCATGTGTTACTTCTGCAATTTACAAGCAATTTTTAAAACATTATCTCGGTCTGGGTGGTGGTTACATAATATTATACCTATTAAAAATTCATTGAGCTACACACTGGTTTTGGGCACTTCCCCATATAAGATGTGTGTGTGTGTGTACACGTGTGCTCAGTCGTGTCCGACTCTTTGCAACTCCCCCAGACTGAAGCCCTCCAAGCTCCTCTGTCTATGGGATTTCCCAGGGAAGAACACTGGAGTGGGTTGCCATTTCCTTCTCTTCAGGGGCTCGAACCAGGCTCTCCTGAGTCTCCTGCATTGCAGGCGGATTCTTTCCTGCTGAGCCATTGGGGAGGCCATAAAATGTCTACCTTAGTTTTAAAAGTTTTTAAAAAACCAATTTTGAAAAAGGAAAAGAAAACTCTTCCTTCCTGACCTGCAAGGCCATGCCTGGCTGGCACAGGTTTGATCCCTAGGTTGGGAAGATCATCTGGAGGAGGGCATGGCAACCCACTCCAGTATTCTTGTCTGGAGAATCCCATTAACAGAGGAGCCTAGCCGGCTATAGTCTGTGAGGTTGCAAAGAATTGGATATGACTGAAGGGACTTGGCACGCACACACGATATTATATTGATGATCTGGGGATGAAGATTAACCTCTAGCATTGTCATAACCACAGGATGCTATGTCTCATCGTCCAGCAAACTGAATTCTTCCATGTACCCATTGTCAGTGTTAGGCTGGCCAGAAGGGACCCCTGCCATGGCTCCCCAGGAACCAGGGGAGTTCCAAGTGCAGGACCAATTCCAGTCTCTTGCTTAGGTCCCTTCTCCTGCGTGTGCCCTGAACATGGTGTGTACACACCTAGATTGAGGGGGGCAGGGTTTTCTTGGCTTGCCTGAGGCTGAGATGTCTGGAGGTGTTGCCATGTGTGGTCCTGAGATCTCATGTTACAGGTTGGAACTGGGAAGTGGAAGAGAGAGGAGGGGTCTTGGGTTAGGCCCCCCTCTACCACATTCTGGTCCAGAACTCAGAAGTCTAGGAGGTCTAAATTTTAACCCAGCCTTTCATAACATTTGGAGAAAGAAATGGCATCCTACTCCAGAATTCTTGCCTGGGAAATCGAAAGGACAGAGGAGCCTGATGGGCTACAATCCTGGGGTCGCAAAGAGGCGGACATGACTGAGCAACTAACACAATACTTTTCATAACATTAGGGAGGCATGTTTGTCAAGACAGAAGGATGGGATATATTTAACAGTTTGTTAGCCTGAGTTTTCAGTTTTAAATGTTACACATGGGTTTTCCTTAACATGGGCTTTCTTGTCATGGGCCCCAAGATCTTAGAGCTGGGCTTGCCTGTGTGCCCTCTTTTCCGCGGTCACAGCTAGTAACCTCTGAGACCCCCTCCATAGCTGTCTTGAAGACATTGTCCCAGATCCTTCCCATTCAGAAGGTTTGCATATTTTTTAAGACACTAGGTCTAGAATTGGAGAAGGCAATGGCACCCCACTCCAGTCCTCTTGCCTGGAAAATCCCATGGACGAAGGAGCCTGGTAGGCTGCAGTCCATGGGGTCGCTAAGAGTTGGACACGACTGAAGCGACTTAGCAGCAGCAGGTCTAGAATAGAGCCCTGCTCTGTGTAAATTGTCCAAGTGGCAACCTGTACTCTCCATGCTTCAAAGTCTAGGTCAAGTCCCAGCTCTTTGCCCGCATTACCCACTCACATTTACCACTCGGGGCACAAGTCCTGTCTTCTCTATTGGGCTGACACCTTCCCAAGCCACACTGTCTTTTTGTCCCCATGTCCCCACACGCAGTGCATGAGCATGGTAGGTGCACAGGAAGTATTTGTGGAATGAGAGGTGAGCTGCCTGCAGACCAGTTAGTGTTCTGTGAGCCTGTGTTGGTTTTTCTCAAACTGCTGTGTCAGTAAGCTCCCCCCCCCACCCCCCGCCATGTCAATATATTCAGACCCTAAAGAAAATCAGGCACCCAGCCTCTAACAAGCCCAATCAAACCTAACCCTCGTTTTTATTATCTTTGGGGTGGGTTTGCTTGGGAATTTGTATCTGTCGAAAATCAGCGTTCTCTGCTGGGAGGCAAATTTTTTGCATTCATTCAGTCTGTCAGTGGTTTGGCCCTATAAAGTGGAGGGCCCGCCTGAGGGAGAATTGTGAAAGAGCCCGAGTTATTCTTTAGTGGTACGAATTAAACGGCTGCTCTAGGCCTTCCCTTCCAACTTCAGCCCAGTTTACAATTGGAAATCATGTCTCAGGGGGGTTAAAGAGAGCCGTGGGATCATACAGACTGAAAAATTTTGAAATGTATCCATTTTGTTCTCTCTCTCTCTCTCTCTCTTTCTCTCTCTCTTTTTTTTTTTTTTCCTGTTGGAGAATAATCTTTTGGGAAAAACTTGGATGGAGATCCTTAGAACCGCACAATTTTTTTAAGTTGAACTCAAGCCTCAAGTCCTGGCTTGATTCATTTTTTTCTGAACAATGGACAATAAATGCTGGTAGAGAGGCGTGAAATGCCGGGAAGAGAAAGGAGGCTGGGTGTTCCTGGGCACAGACTGGGTCACCAGACGTGTGAGGGAGGGGCTTCAGGGAGGGACGGTGCACCCCCAGCAGACCTCCGGTGCCTGCCTCAAACTGCAGGATTATCTGGTTTCTCCATTTCCTGGACTATACATTGAAGCACCTGGAACTAAGCCGTCCACAGGAATTCCTTGGCTGTCCGGTGGTTAGGCGGAGAAGGCAATGGCACCCCACTCCAGTACTCTTGCCTGGAAAATCCCATGGACTGAGGAGCCTGCCTGGTAGGCTGCAGTCCATGGGGTCCCTAAGAGTCGGACACGACTGAGCGACTTCACTTTCACTTGGAGAAGGAAATGGCAACCCACTCCAGTGTTCTTGCCTGGAGAATCCCAGGGACGGGGGAGCCTGATGGGTTGCTGTCTATGAGGTCGCACAGAGTTGGACATGACTGAAGCGACTTGGCAGCAGCAGCCAGGGGTTAGGACTCCAACCTCTCACTGCCAAGGACCCAGGTTCAATCCCTGGTCAGGGAACTAAGACCCCTCATGCTATGTGGTCAAAAAGGTAGGGGAAAAAAAAATCCCCCGGGACAAGCCTTGCAGACTCAACAATTATATATTAAGGCAAACCCTGCTCTGTCCACAGTACTATAGTAACATAAACAAGAAGAAATGATACTTGGACTTCCCTGGTGGTTCCCTGGTGGTCCAGTGGTTAAGACAGGTTCAGTCCCTGGTTGGGGAACTAGGATTGCACATGCCTCTAGGGATGGTGAAAAAATAAAAAAAAGTTTTAATTATGAAAAAAGATGATGATGCTGGTGGCTAATGGCTGTCAAACACTTACAAGAAACCAGCACTTACATGCCTTTCCTCATTTAATCCTCAGTATAACCATGTGCAGTAGGCAGTGTTGCCACTCTTGTTTTACAGGTAGAGAGGCTGAAATTTAAACTGAAGAAAAGAGGTCCATGCTTCTGATTCATTGTATAAAGATGATGTGATGGGCCTGGCCATCGTCAGTACCTGTTTGAAAGATGTTTCAGTGGTCATTTGGTAAAGATGTGTTGAATATCATGTTATGACCTGTACCACAGATACAGGTACATCCAAGTAGTGAAACCCCAAAATAGCAGTTCTCAACTCCAGGATGTAGAAGTAGCTCTGTTGGGATTTGGAGACTTCATCATAATCATTAAGCATTTGCTCACTCTCACGTATCCTGTCTTCTTGTGACAGGCCCTGTTCACATCTTCTGAGCTCCTTCTTGCCCGTAACCTTTCTCCCATTTCTAATTAGTACCTTTGTGGTTTATAGTTACTGTGTAGTACTTGAATGTATACTCAAGAGCATCGTTAGAGTTCTTAACTACCTATGGAATTACTGCTGGTGTGTGTGTATTTATGTGAAGGGGTATATTCCAAAGCCAAAGCTATAAGATGTACTTATAATAATATCAGTACAGGCTTCCCTGGTGGCTCAGTGGTAAAGAATCCACCTGCAATGTGGGAGACTTGGGCTGGGAAGATCCCCTGGAGGAGGACATGGCAACCCACTCCAGTATTCTTGCCTGATCCCCATAGACAGAAGAGCCTGGTGGGCTACAGTCCATGGGGTTGCAAAGAGTCAGACACGACTGAGCAACTAAGCACAGGGTCTTCCCTGGTGGCTCAGTGGTAAAGAATCCACCTGCCAGTGCAGGGGACGTGGAAGATCCCACATTCCGCAAAGCAACCAAGCCTATGGGCCACAACTATTGACCTCCTCCTGTAGAGCCCAGGAGTCACAATGACTGAAGCCCGAGAACCCTAGAGCCTGTGTTCCACAGCAAGAGAAGCTCATGCAACACAGCTGGAGAGTAGCCCCCACTCCCTGCAACTAGAGGAAAGCCCTCACAGCAACGAACACCCAGAACATCCAAAATTAAATAATGAATAAGTAATTTTTAAAATGATAATAATATCAGTAGAATTATTTTGTCCCCTCAAACCCATCATAAAAGTTAACTATAATACCTAACCATGATATTAACTATAATGCCTATATAGGAAGGCATTTTGATTTCTACTGAGATGCGTCACAAAGACCAGTCCTCTGGATTTCCACTCCTTTGGTCACTCTGTATTTGTGTGTGTTAGGAGCTCAGTCATGTGCAACTCTTTGCGACCCCATGGACTGTAGCCCTCCAGGCTCCTTTGTCCATGGAATTCTCCAGGAAAGAATACTGGAGTGGGTTGCCATTCTCTTCTCCGTGTGGCCACTCTATGCAGGCATTTAAGGAAGGGGCATTTTCAGTGGGTTTGGGATTATGAAGCATTTGAGGTTGGGCCCACGGCCATCCCCCTGACAGTGTGGAGAGGATGTTGAAAAGCCGGAGCTATATATGATTCCACCAGCACCCAAATATCTTGCCAGAGTTTATAAGGAAACGGCGAGATGGTTTAGTTGTGACCAAAGCCAGCCTGAGCAATCAGGGTGAGTTGAAGCCAGCTTTTTCAAAGCTGCAGAGAGTATGCTGTGATCTCAGGGCTTTCTCTCTGGAGACGATCTCACTGTTCCCTGGAGCCTCTGGCGAGCCTGGTGCAGCAGGGATTACTCTCTAGTTGCTGCGCATGGGCTCCAGGACACATGAGCTTCAGTATTTGAGGCTCGCAGGCTCTAGAGCTGTGGCTCGTAGCTGTAGGGCGCCGGCTTAGTTGCCCTGAGGCATGTGGGATCTTAGTTCCGTGACTAGGGGTCGAACCTGTGTCCCCTGCATTGGCAGGCAGATTCTCAACCACTGCACCACCAGAGAAGTTCCCCAAAAGAGACAATAAGGGAGAGATGGCAGCACCACAGTTACTTACCCAATTGTGGGATGCTGGCCAACTGCACTGATTTTCCTGCTTTGGGGAGAAAAATGGAAATTGAGAAGAAGAAATTAATGACCCATTTAAGCCATTTCTTGGAATTTCATTCAGCTGGTGTTTAAGTACCCAGATCTCAAGGAACTGATAAGTAGTGTGGGGCATTTAGGAATATAACACAAAAAATAAAGGTGGATCAAATAGAAAATTTGGGCAGCAACTAAGCAAAATCGTTCAGAAGAGCTGAATTTAGCCAGTCTGGCTCTGTGTGCATCACAGATCCTGGGACATGGAGATGGCGCTGTCACTCAGTTCAGTGATTGCCTTTCAGAGTCAGTGGAGGGGAACCAGGGCCTCAGGAAGGAAGTGGCAGAAATGTGGAATCTTGGGGTCATCAGATGCAGACCCTGAACGAAGCCTGATCGCCTCCCAGCCCCACTCCCTAAACAGCTGTAAGCAGCCTCACGCCCCGGCTATGCCTAGAATTGGTGTGCTACCGGGTCACTTGGGAAATGACGTGTGATTCGAGATGTTTTTAGGGCTTCTGTGTGCTGAAATGTATCCCCCTGCCCCAACCCAACTCGCCTAGCCCAGATGCTTGAAATTCCATAAAGACTAAGCCCTCGATTTGGTTGGAGTGGTCGGGGAAAGTGCTACAGCCGCTCTTCCATCTCAGCACTAAGGCACGTCTTGTGCTGAGCCCAGTAAGAATGTTAAAGGATGCTGGCTGTGACAGTGAATTTGCCCAGTGACATCAGCTGGAATCACAATGTGGGTGTCTCCTGTCTAAACTCCTGATGGTTAATTTGTTAAACTCTGCAGTGGATGCTTTCAGGTTGAGGAGTCTCCATATTTTCCAGACACTTGCTCTTTAAGCTTTATCCACATAACGGTTTCTCTGTAGTAAAGATATGTTCTGGGTAAGCAGGTAGACAGAGGCGAGACATGGTACCTGGCATACAGTTCTGTTCAGTTCAGCCACTCAGTCATGTTTGACTCTGCGACCCCATGGACTGCAGCATGCCAGGCTTCCCTGTCCATCACCAGCTCCCAGAGCCTGCTCACACTCATGTCCATCGAGTCAGTGATGCCATCCAGCCATCTCATCCTCTGTCATCCCCTTCTCCTCCTGCCTTCGATCTTTCCCAGCATCAGGGTCTTTTTCAATGAGTCAGTTCTTCACATCAGGTGAGTATTGATTGGAGCTTCAACTTCAACATCAGTCCTTCCAATGAATATTCAGGACTGATTTCCTCTAGGATGGACTGTTTGGATCTCCTTGCAGTCCAAGGGACTCTCTAGAGTCTTCTCCAACACCACAGTTCAAAGGCATCAGTTCTTCAGCGCTCAGCTTTCTTTATGGTCCAACTCTCACATCCATACCTGACTACTGGAAAAATCATAGCTTTGAATAGATGGACCTTTGTTGGCATACAGTTCAGTTCAGTTCAGTCGTTCAGTTGTGTCCGACTTTTTGAGACCGCATGAACTGCAGCACACCAGGCCTCATCCATCACCAACTTCCGGAGTCCACCCAAACCCATGTCCATTGAGTCAGTGATGCCATCCAACCATCTCATCCTCTGTCGTCCCCTTCTCCTCCTGCCCTCAATCTTTCCCATCATCAGGGACTTTTCAAATGAGTCAGCTCTTCGCATCAGGTGGCCAAAGTATAGGAGTTTCAGCTTCAACAGCAGTCCTTCCAATGAACACCCAGGACTGATCTCCTTTAGGATGGACTGATTGGATCTCCTTGCAGTCCAAGGGACTCTCAAGAGTCTTCTCCAACACCACAGTTCAAAAGCATCAATTCTTTGGTGCTCAGCTTTCTTTATAGTCCAACTTTCCCATCCATACATGACTATTGGAAAAAACCAAAGCCTTGACTAGATGGACCTTTGTTGACAAAGCAATGTCTCTGCTTTTCAATATGCTATCTAGATTGGTTATAACTTTCCTTCCAAGGAGTAAGCGTCTTTTAATTTCATGGCTGAAATCACCATCTGCAGTGATTTTTGGAGCCCCCCAAAAATAAAGTCTGACACTGTTTCCACTGTTTTCCCATCTATTTCCCATGAAGTGATGGGACCGGATGCCATGATCTTCGTTTTCTGAATATTGAGCTTTAAGCCAACTTTTTCACTCTCCTCTTTTACTTTCATCAAGAGGCTTTTTAGTTCCTCTTCACTTTCTGCCATAAGGGTGGTGTCATCTGCATATCTGAGATGATTGATATTTCTCCCGGCAATCTTGATTCCAGCTTGTGCTTCCTCTAGCCCAGCATTTCTCATGATGTACTCTGCATAGAAGTTAAATAAGCAGGGTGACAGTATCCAGCATTGACGTACTCCTTTCCCAATTTGGAACCAGTCTGTTGTGCCATGTCCAGTTCTAACTGTTGCTTCCTGACCTGCATACAGGTTTCTCAAGAGGCAGGTTAGGTGGTCTGGTATTCCTGTCTCCTTCAGAATTTTCCACAGTTTATTGTGATCCACACAGTCAAAGGCTTTGGCATCGTCAATAAAGCAGAAATAGATATTTTTCTGGAACCCTCTTGCTTTTTCCGTGATCCAGCAGATGTTGGCAATTTGATCTCTGGTTCCTCTGCCTTTTCTAACACAAGCTTGACTATCTGGAAGTTCACGGTTCACGTATTACAGAAGCCTGGCTTGGAGAATTTTGAGCATTACTTTACTAGCATGTGAGATGAGTGCAATTATGTGGTAGTCTGAGCATTCTTTGACAGTGCCTTTCTTTGGGATTGGAATGAAAACTGATCTTTTCCAGTCCTGTGGCCACTGCTGAGTTTTCCAAATTTGGTGACATATTGAGTGCAGCACTTTCACAGCATCATCTTGTAAGAAGCGTGAAAAGAGTGTCTAAAGGGTGAGTGGGTGAATGCTGGCTCTGGGGGTAAGAAGAGTGTCAAAGGAACAGGAACAGATCCTCAAGGGTCATCTTTTTTTTTTTTTAATAAATAAGTATTCATTTACTTATTTATTTCTTTGGCTGTGTTCAGTCTTAGTTGCAGCATGAGGGTGCTTTAACTGCAGCGTGTGGGATCTAGTTCCCTGACCAGGGATCAAACCTGGGCTCGCTGCATTGGGAGCATGGATTCTTAGCCACTGGACCACCAGGAAAGTCATCTTTGAACAAGAAGCTCAGTGAGTAGAAACATGCAGGAAGTTCTTAGGGGGAAGTTTCGTTAGTATCTGAGGATTACTTTGAGCTCACTTTAGCAGCACCTGGGGAGCTTAGAAAAAGGGGAGGGGATGCTTAAGCTCTACCCTAGAATAGATGGGATAGGGGGATGGAAATCAGTGTTTTCAAGCTCCCCCAGGCAGGCCCCAGGGAGGTCTGAGTTCCAGTAGACTGGGATATCTCCAAAGCCCTTCCCCTCTGGCTGAAATAGAACCTAAACTTGACCCCTCTGGGGCACCCATCTGTGTTCAGTCGGGGAAGGAAAACAGCTGGAGGACGTGTCAAGGGGCAGGGCCTGTGGAGTGGGACGGAGTGTGCAGCTGGCAGTCACCACTGGCCCAGCACATCTTGCTCAGAGACAAGTGGAGATTCTCAAGGGGCTGAGATCACCGCTTTTATACCCCAGTGAGGATAGTGGGGGAGAGTTGTCAGGGGCAGGATCCGGCTCAAGGAAAAACAGCCTTTAGGAATTCGGAAATGAGAGACTGGAGATTTGAATATAGACTTTACTGGGTTTTGTGGGGTGAGGGGAGGGGGGTCAATTTTATTTGTATTTAAAATTTCTAATTAAAAAGCAATTCCCTTTGCCTCTAGTTGTTTTTACATTTTAAAACCGATATATGTGTAACCAAAAGAATAAACTTACAACACCCATAATCTCGGCACCCAGAGCTAAGTTCAGCTCACCTCCTCATGTATATATATCCTTCCAGACCTCTCTTCAGCACATATATACTTTTTTCAAGACTAGGATGCTGTACCTGTTTTGTAGCCTACTTTTTCATTTTAACAGCACATATGCTTTTCCACTCCTGTAAATATTCACCTACTTCATAAGCTTGGATATCATATTTGTAGCATAAGGTGCTAAATATCTTTCAGTTATTATAAATAGCTCTTCAGTGCACATTCTAAAACTAAATTTGCTCACATCCTTAATTATTTCCTTAGGAGTCATTACTAGAGGGTGGTAAGCCTTTGGAAAGCTGGGTACATACCTCCAAATTGCACAAGAAAGCTTTACTAATTTACTCTCCCATCAACAGGGTATGAAAAGGTGCCCATGGTAATTAAAGAGGGAAAGAGCATTAGCCAATTTCACAGAGAGTATTTAACTCATTACTGAGTTCATAGCTTCTTTATCTCAAATTCTGCATACAAATGGAAGTGGAACCCAGAGATTTCCCTTAACTTCGGGTTAGTTTGGTTAAGTACCTAGCCCAAAGGAGCTTTACCGCCTCTGGGATTTCCAAGGCTTTTGCCTGATGCAGTTTTCAATGCATACCACACAGATCCTCATCAAAGCCTTTTTTTCAGGGTCCTCCTTAAGATCCCCTGGAGAAGGAAATGGCAGTCCCCTCCAGCACTCTTGCCTGGAAAATCCCATTGGACGTAGGAGCCTGCTAGGCTACTGTCCATGGGGTCACAAAGAGTTGGACACGACTGAGAGACTTCACTTTCACTCCTTGTCCTGGCCGGCTCCCAGGGAGCGCCTAGGAACCACCAGGGGGCACTGGGGAGCTACCACCATACTAGGAATGTCTGGATTGGCCAAAACACAGTCTTGAATAATAGTTATTCCTTTGTTATGTGTTATATCACTTCTGCTGATTGGCATTCATAATATTTATTTTTTTTGCATAATACTTCACCCCCTTCCAATTATTTTTATATTTTCCTCTATTGGGTTATATGTTGGTTGGAAAAAAAAAAAACACATAACCTGATCCATATAAGCTCGTCTGCATCTAGGGGTCAGGATGCCTGGGTTGTTCTAATCCCAGCTCTTAAAGGGCACTTATCTGAGAAATGCCAGGATGGGCTGTTAAAGTGGTATGTTTTATTTCTCTTCCAACATTAGTATAATGAAAGGGTTAAGAATATGGCCTTTGAGAAATAGGACTTAGGCAAGTTACTTAAAGTGTTTGTTCTGTGGGGATAATAATAATATCAGCTTATAAGGCTATAAGGGTTAAATGAAATAACACATGGAAATAGCTTGTTACAGTGCCTGGTACAAGATAATGTTATGTTTAAAGACATCTATTTGCTCTTCCGTGGAGTGTGCTGTCCGTAGGCTTTTGCACCCACTTGCCTGCTTATGTGAATGATAATATCAGACAGAATATGAATTCCAGAAATGCTGTACTGCACAGCAACACTGGGCAGGACACCCCTGTGTCATCCTCCCCTACAGAAGAACTAAGATATACCAGGTTATTTTTTGTGATCATTGTATAAGCTCTAGAGGGAAATGTTAAAATATTTGGAAGCAGATATGATATCAGTGAATTTTTTTTTTAATTTGATCAGTCTTTATCAACTGGTAGACCCAGGTGGCTCGGTAGTAAAGGATACACCTGCCAATGTAAGACAGGCTGGAGACTCAGGTTCGACCCCTCAGTTGGGAAGATCCCCTGGAGAAAGAAATGGCAACCCACTCTAGTATTCTTGTCTGGGAAATTCCATGGACAGAGGATCCTGCTGAGCTACAGTCCATGGGGTTGCAAAGAGTCAGACATGACTGAGCCCAGGACCACCCACTGCCAGCGGATGGACCCACTGGCTCTATCTACTGTCTTCCCAAAAGGCTGTGGTTATCCTTGCTCTTGTCCTAGGCCAGCAAGAGTAGAGTCTTCAATTTCCACCTAGAACTGGTTGGGAAGCAACACTTAGAGGGTTGAAGCACTTGCGTGTCTGATTCTGTTAACTCTGAAACACCCTGCAATAACCATCAAGCACCTCTCAAATGACGTGCTGTGCCAAGGACTGTGGCCATCCAGGAGCCTTGCTATGAGCAGGGATGTCAGTCAGGGTGGCAAGGTGTGCACATGACTTGCAAGAGTGGCTTGGAAGCCATTGCAAGGTCTGGGATGGTAGAGATGGAAAAAATACTGAGGTGGCCCATGGACAGGGCTTAGCCAGCAAACAGTGAGGTAGAGGGTGAAGGGAAAAGTTTCGGAGGTTTTGACCCAGGAGAGCACAAGAAGATGGTGGGCCTGGGAGAGAAGCATTTGGGAATAAAATAGTGATGTGTCTTGGGGTTGACTCCAGGGTTTGTGTGCAGACCCCTCCCAGTTTCTAAGGTTGCTGCTTGAAACTTGGTATAATCTCTGGATGCCCATAAACATGTGATTCTCCATGTGTTCCTCAAATGTCCCTTATTTGCATAACCTTTATACCACACAGCACCTATTTCATTTACTTAATATTTTTCTTTGAATTGACTCACTTTATCTGTACTTTTTAAAATGGAACTTTGTTGAAAGCAACCATGTCCAAGAAACCAGTTTTCCATATCTATATATTGGGCTGGCCAAAAGTTCCATTCAAGTTTTTCCATAACATCTTAACGAAAAAAACCCAAACGAACTTTCTGGCCAACGTAACAGATATATATATATATATATGTATATATATATTCTAATGTCTATTAAACTATTCATTTTAATAATAAAAATAGGAGAGGTTAGAACTTCCCTGGTGATTAAGACACTGCGATTCCACGGTCGGGTGCTGGAGCCCTGGTTCAGGAACTAAGATCCCACATGCTGCATGCACCCAAAAAATAGGAAACAAATGTTGTTATTGTTCAGTCGCTCAGTCATGTCTTACTCTTTGCAACCCCAAGAACTGCAGCACAACAGGCTTCTCTGTCCATCACCATCTCCCTGATTTCCTCAAACTCATGTCCATTGAGTCATTGATGCCATCCAACCATCTCGTCCTCTGTTACCCCCTTCTCCTCCTGCCCTCAATCTTTCCCAGCATCAGGGTCTTTTCCAATGAATTTCACATAAGGTGGCCAAAGTATTGGAGCTTCAGTTTCAGCAACAGTCCTTCCAATGAATATTCAGGGTTGATTTCATTTAGGATTGACTGGTTTGATTTCCTTCCTCTCAAGGGACTCTCAAGAGTCTTCTCCAACACCACACTTTGAAAGCGTTAATTCTTCAGTGCTCAGCCTTTTTTATGGTCCAACTCTCACATCCATACATGCTGCTGCTGCTGCTGCTGCTGCTGCTTCTAAGTCGCTTCAGTCGTGTCCGACTCTGTGCGACCCCATAGACGGAAGCCCACCAGGCTCCCCCATCTCTAGGATTCTTCAAGCAAGAATACTGGAGTAGGTTGCCATTTCCTTCTCCAATACGGGAAAGTGAAAAGTGAAAGGGAAGTCGCTCAGTCGTGTCTGACTCTTAGCGACCCCATGGACTGCAGCCTACCAGGCTCCACTGTCCATGGGATTTTCCAGGCAAGAGTACTGGAGTGGGGTGCCATCACCTTTGCATCCATACATGACTACTGGAAAAACCATAGCTTTGACTACACAGACCTTTGTTGGCAAAGTTATGTCTTTACTTTTTAAAACTGTCTAGATTTTAAAAAATAATAATGTTTTAAAAGTGATTTTTTTTAATAGAATTGAGATGGGAATTGGGAATGAGGTGCTATAGTTTTTCATGAAGTGAGGAGGAGGCATGAGTTGGGTATTGCGATACTGTGTGCCTGCTTAGTTGCTCAGTCGAGTCCAGCTCTTTGCAACCCCGTGGACTGTAACCCACCAGGCTGGTCTGTTCATGGGATTCTCCAGGCAAGAATACTGGAGTGGGTTGCCGTTTCTTCCTCTAGGGGAACTTCCCAGTCCAAGGATCGAACGTGTCTCTCCTGCACTGGCTGGTGAATTCTTTACCACTGAGCCGCCTGGGAAGCCCTGTGATGACGCATATAAAGTATCAAAATACAATATACCCACCCGAAACATTACTTTCTTAGCCCTCCCACTATCCTGTTCTAATTTCCTCCACCTTTGCTTCCATATGAATATGAAATCATTTTTGGTTCCCTCTATGTGATTATGGAGAAAGCAATGGCATCCCACTCCCTTGCCAGGAAAATCCCATGGATGGAGGAGCCTGGTGGGCTGCAGTCCATGGGGTCGCTAAGAGTCGGACAGGACTGCAGCGACTTAGCAGCAGTAGCAGCTACATGACTAACCCACTCGAGCACACACAGCAGGGTCAGATGCAGGAGCCGGCCTCCTGGCTCTTTTATCAAGAGTCACTGGGTAGAGGTGGCTGGTGTGGTATTATTATTCTTAGCATCATCTCTTGCTGGTGGGGTCCGAGGTCTCTCCCAGAGCTGCCTACCTATTTAGGGACCTCCTCAGACGTTTCCCAGTTCCTGGTGCCCAGGAGTTGTTGATTTTGGCCAGCTGCTGGGCCTGCGGGAGCCAGGGAGAGGACTTCTGGAGAGAGGCTGTTGGAGCTCAGTGCTCTGGGAGGCAGCTCTGACTCGCCTGGCTGTTCCTTTGTGTTCTGTGCTTTATTGGCCCCAGATAAGCACTTCCTGTTCCCCATTGATTATCCGCAGATCCTGCTTCCTGTCTCCTCAATACCTGGGATGCCTTCCAGCTTCTCCTCCCACAGGGAAAATCCATAAACTTCAGATTTCCCAGGCCTGCTTTTGGTCAATGGGCTTTGCAGTCATTACTGGTCTTGCTGTCCAGTCATACTGTCTGTGGCTCCTTCCCCTCTGTCTAGGAACTTAGTTTCTCATTGTGCCAGCCAGGAGGCCTGGTCCCACCTCTCCCTTTTGCCAGCCAGAATGTCCATATCTACCTTCAGGCTTAGATCAGAATAAACAGACTGTACCTCACAGATCGATTTTAACTAAGTGTTAGTGGCTGCCTGGTGTACTGGGTTGAAGATTCTGATGTCTTACCCAACATTAATTGGGAAGAGTATCATGATCCTTTAACAGTGTCTGCTATGGGTCCATGAGGGGTGTGTGGCATTACCCATATCAATATTTGCTATCCCAAGATGTTGTTGTTTAGTTGCTAAGTCATGTACGACTCTTCAGACCCCATGGGCTGTAGCCCACCAGGCTCCTCTGTCCATGGGATTTCCCTGGCAAGAATAATGGAGTGGGTTGCTATTTCCTTCTCCAGGGTATCTTCCCAACCCAGGGATGGAACCTGTGTCTCCTGCATTTGTAGGTAGATTCTCTATGACTGAGTCACTTGGGAATCCCAAGATTCTAAGATGAAATGGAAGCCTCTAGAGGACAGAGAGCATTCCCTGTACTCTCGGAGTCATATCATAAAAGTCCAAAGCCCCATATTTCCCATGCCAACTGGACCATCAGCTAGTTTATGACCTTGAGTAAATCCAAGAGCATTCAGTAGGCTAAGTTTCCCCATATTTATTTTTTTCATATTTTTTTATGTGGACCATTTTTAAAGTCTTTATTGAATTTATTACAATGTCGCTTCTGTCTTACCTTTTGATGTTTTGGCCAGAAGACATGTGGGATCTTAACTCCCAGACCAGAGATCAAACTCACACCCCCTGTACTGGAAGCCTAAGTTTTTGTTTAGTTTTGCTTTTATTTATTTTTTAATTGAAGGATAATTGTGTTACAGAATTTTGTTGTTTTTTGTCAAACCTCAACAATGAATCAGCCATAGGTATACATATATCCTCTCTCTCTTGAACCTCCCTTCCATCTCCCTCCCCATCCCACCTCTCTAGGTTGACACAGAGCCTGAGGAAGGCTAAGTCTTAACCACTGGATTGCCAGGGAAGTCCCAGGAAGGAAGGTTCTTTCTTTTTAAACAAAATAAACAAGTGGGACCTAATTAAACTTAAAAGCTTTTGCAGAGCAAAGGAAACTACAAAGAAAAAAAAGAAAAGACAACCCACAGAATGGGAGAAAATAATAGCCAATGAAACAACTGACGAAGAATTCATTTTCAAAATATACAAGCAGCTCATACAACTCAATATGGGAAAAACAAACAACCCAATCATAAAGTGGGAAAAAGACCTAAACAGACATTTCTCCAAAGAAGACATACAGATGGCTAACAAACACATGAAAAGATGCTCAACATTGCTCATCATTAGAGAAATGCAAATCAAAACTACAATGAGATATCAGCTCACACTAGTCAGAATGACCATCATCAAAAAGTGTACAAATAATAAATGCTGGAGAGGGTGTGGAGAAAAGGGAACCCTCTTGCATTGCTGGTGGGAATGTAAGTTGACATGGTCTTTATGGAAGATGGTATGGAGATTCCTTTAAAAAAAAAAAAAAAAAAAAACTAGGCATAAAACCACCATATGACCCAGCAATCCCACTCCTAGGCATATACCCTGAGGAAACCAAAATTGAAAAAGACACATGTATCCCAGTGTTCATTGTAGCACTATTTACAACAGCTAGAACATGGAAGTAACCTAGATGTCCATCGACAGATGAATGGATAAAGAAGCTGTATGTATATATATATATATATACAATGGAATACTACTCAGCCATAAAAAGGAATACATTTGAGTCTAGAACCTTTTATACAGAGTGAAGTAAGTCAGAAAGAGAAATGTAAATACCGTATACTGATGCATATATATAGAATTTAGAAAGATGGCACTGTTGAATTTATTTTCAGGGCAGCAATGGAGAGAACAGACCTGTGGACACAGTGGGAGGGAGGAGGGAAAGGGTGAGCTGCATGGAGAGAGTAACATGGAAATTTACAATACCATATGTAAAATAGCCAGCCGATGGGAATTTGCTATATGACTCAGGGAACTCAAACAGGAGCTCTGTGGAAAATCTAGAGGGGTGGGATAGGGAGGGAGGTGCTGGAGGGAGGGGAGGCTCAGGAGGGAGGGCACATGGGTGTACCTATGGCTGATTCTTGTTGATGTTTGACAGAAAACAGCAAAATTTTATAAAGTAATTATCCTCCAATTAAAAAATAAAGTGGAAAAAAAAAATTGGCAGTACCACATGGCATGAGGATCTTAGTTCCCCAACGAGGGATTGAACTCTCACCCTCTGCATTGAGAGCTCAGGGTCTTAACCACTGGATCGCCAGGAATGTCCCTCTCCATCTTTAAAATGAGAATGATGGTATCTGCTTTATCCATATCCAAGGATCAGCAAGATCAAATGAATTAACTAAAGTGCTTTCACAAGTAAGTTACTGCAGAAGTGTATTCTGCCTGCATGCCCCAGCTCAGATGCCGTCTCCTGTGTGAAGTCTTCAGTGTTTCCATGAGAATTCTGCCCACTGCAGTCCTCTTCTCTGAACCTGTCATCTGCTTACTTATATTCCAGTTGTTTATACGCCTTTAAAAAAAATCTCCCCTGTGACATATCATGCACATAAACCACCACCTGATAGAGGAGGTAACCATTAAACATTTATGGAGTGTTTTGCACAGAGCTTTTGCTGCCTGTTGGTCAGTTTTATAAGTACAAGTAGGCAGTTCTGTAAGAATGAGAAGCCACCTGCTAGTTTTAAATAGCATAGTTTTATGTTTTAGAAGGTTTCCCTGGTGGCTCAGACAGTAAAGAATCTGCCTGGAGAAGGGAATGGCAACCCATTCCAGTATTCTTGCCTGGGAAATCCCATGGATATAGGAGCCTGGTGGGCTACAGCCTGTGGGTTCACAGAGTTGGACACAATTAAGCACGCATTTATGGGCACTGAAAATGTTTTAGAAAGATATTTCTGGAAGGCCAATGAGGGTGAGCTGGAAGAGATGGGTAGAGAGACAGAAGCATTGGTGACACTGTGGAAGAGGACTGGGACCCCTTAATCTCCATCCAACAACATGTTCTTTGATGTGGACACCAGACATTTTTGTCAGTCTGGGGCCAAATGACCTACAGCCCACACCTCACCCCTTTCTCTGTCCATGCAATTATTCTGGCAAGAATGTTGGAGAGGGTTGCCATTTCTTCCTCCAGTGGATCTTCCCGACCCAGGAACCGAACCTGGGTCTCCTGCATCAGCAGCCGGGTTCTTTACCACTGGCCACCTGAGAAGGCCCGCCTCGTGGATAGTCGAGCAAACACTGAACAGGAGCCAGGAGACCGGATACAGATCCTGCAGTGGCCTAGCTATGAAATAGGGAGGACCTGAACCCTAGAATCTAGAAAGATGCTCAGGATCCATGGAACTTGGTGGCCAGTGGGAGATAGGGGAGGTGGCTGAAGGCATTAAGGTGGTAGATTTGGAGTTTTCTAGTTGGGGAAGCTGAAGGTGCAGTTTGGGGGGATGAAAATAATCTAGAGTTGCTATTATATTCATAGCTTTGCTTACTATTTCAGTAATATACTATATGCTGCATGCTGTGTGTGCTTAGTCGCTCAGTCATGTCTGACTCTTTGCAACCCCATGGACCACACCTGCCAGGCTTTGTGGAAATGTCAAATGAATAAGAAAAGCACAAAGAAGAAAGTAAAATTGCCCGAAATGCTAAAACCCATTGAGAACATTTTGGTGACTCTCCTGGGTCCCGCAGCTGGCTTTTCTCACTGAACAGTTTGCCCAAGACATTTATGTAGGTCAATAAGTGTAGACCAACCAGGGGGCACACAGAGCCTGGAACCACAGGAGCCAAAATGGGAGAGGGCTTATGGGCAGGAAATATGTTTCCCCAGAGATGTCCATAGGATTTGGCAGATAAAAAGCCAGTTCCCTTTCTTTTCTTTCTCAGGTCATCAGGGGCCTGGTAGTAACGAGATGGGTGGGAAGTGGAAGTGGCAGTGGCTTCCTGGGCTGCCCTCTGCCTTTGCACACGTCCACACCCCGTAGACCACGCCCTCAGCTCCCATCAGACCTGCCCTCCTCCCTCCCTAGTGAAAGTCTAATACAACAGACTGCACAGTTCTCTGGAATTACAAGGAACCCCAGAGACCCCTCTCCTAGGCCTCCTCCCGCCTGCCTCTGCTGCTGCTAATTCACTTCAGTCGTGTCCGACTCTGGGCGACCCCATAGACGGCAGCCCACCAGGCTCCCCTGTCCCTGGGATTCTCCAGGCAAGAACACTGGAGTGGGTTCCACCTGCCTCTATACCTGCTCATTTCGCAGTCTCACCCTTTCTCTGCCCCTGCCCCACTCCCATAGACTGTAAAGCCCTTTTTGGCTGCACACGTTTTTTCTGTCCTTCAAATCAGTACTTGTCCAGATGACAATTCCCAGCCTCACTTATAAGAGAAATGCAAATGGAAACTATGGTGAGCTCGTGTTTTTTACCTGTCCACCTGGCAAAGATCATTACATTGAATAACACTACGTGGGCAGGGGCTTGGGGAGATGAGCTCCCTTGTGCATTGCTGGTAAGGGTGTAGACAGGGAGGTCTTTGGTAATAACTCTCCAAAAGCCAGGGGTCCAGGGACTTCCCTGCTGGTCCAGTGGCTAAGACTCTGTGCTTCCAGTTCAGGGGACCGGGTTTCAATCCCTGGTCCAGGAACTAGATCTCACATGCCACAATTAAGAGATCCTATGTGCTGCAACTAAGATACGGAGTAGCCAAATAAAATAAATATTTTTTTAAAAAGCCAAAGGTGCATACCTTTGACCTAGCAGTTCCCTCGCAACTGGAAATAGGCCCTACAACTATACTCAGACATGAGCAATGTGATGAGGATATTCATGGTAGCAAAAGACTGGGAAGCGCCTGTATGTCTATGACTGTGCGGCTGGTTAAAAGGTTGTGTTACCTTCATGCTGTGGACAGCATGGGCCGTTAAGAGAATGAGGCAGCTCTGTGTGTACAGATGTTTGATCAGCCCCGGTTGCGCATGATTGTGGTGCACGGGCTGAGGCCACAGCAGGGCCGTGGCAGATGATTGTACCTGGAGGCAGGGGTGCGCTGTCAGTATATAACAGAGTGGCCACAACAAGACCAGAGCCAGAAGGGGTCAGGCAGGGCTCTGCCCAGGGAACAGTTGGCCAGGTCTTCAACACCAGTCCCTGTGAAGAAGCTTCTTTCTCTATGATGTATCCATTGTCAGGCAGTGAGCACAGAAACTGCCTGGGCGCAGCAGCATGCTTGCATGCTAATTCGCTTCAGCTGTCAGGCTCTTTGCGACCCCATGGACTGCAGCCTGCCAGGCTCCTCTGTCCATGGGATTCCCCAGGCAAGAATACTGGAGTGGGTAGTCACGCCCTCCTCCAGGGAATCTTCCCGGCCCAGGGGCTGAACCCACATCTCCTGCGGCTCCTGCGTTGCAGGCAGATTCTTTACCACTGAGCCACCAGGGAAGCTCCTGGGCCCAGCAGACCCAAGGTCAAAGCCACTGCAAGTGGGTACATAGGACATAGGAGGCACATAACTCCAGACTTGGAAATGAGGACCCAAAAGCAGTTTGACTCTGACTTTTCTGGAAAGCCCAGGTCTCTGTCCCAGAGGCCCCCTTAGCACAGAGTGGGAGCCCCCACAGTTCTGGGGACAGAGTTCCCCTGCTCCCTCCAGAAGGACACTGCAGTCAGGAAGACGTGCCTGGTTGAGTGTCCTGCTCTCCCTCAAGGCCACTTCAGCTGAGAACCACACATGGCAGCCTCCCACCAGCTGTGGACACAGCCAGCAGCCCCAGCCAGTTAGGGCAGACCTGACACTCCCTCAGCTTCTCTTGCCTGCAGGCTCTGGTGTTACCCCAGCCAGTCATAAGCATTTCTTCCCCACACTGCCGTCGGCAACTCACCATGGGAGCTCACAGTCTGCCATAGTGGAAAGATTTTCACTATGAATCCAGCAAGTGCTGCAAAGCAGGCTTCATCTTTCTGTTTTCGCTTAGACAGCCAGTTGTTAAATGTTTACCCGTACAGGACGTCTCCCCACGGAGCACCCGGAGATGAGTGAGGGGCTGAACCCTATTAATTAGCTCTTCCCTGCCCCTGGGAAAAGTGCGAGTAAGAGGCTCATCCCGAGAGCGTGTCATGTGCCCGACCTTGGTCCTCTCCTGGGTGACCATTCCTGTAAATAAAAAACCCTTTATTCCCATTTTACTGGCAAGAAAGCAGAGGTTATTCAAGGTCAAGAAACATCCTCAGGAACACAGGTTGGAAGTGGAGGTCAGATTCCCCGAGTTCTGCATCCACTGAGCCCCTCAACTCAGGCTCCACTCACGGGCACGCCCTGTGCTTTAGACAAGTATTTGATTTCTCTTCCATAGAAGGCCATCTGGTTCGGGTCCCAAACCTCAGGCTGATGAAGTGAAACAGTCTCATTTTAAAAGGTGAGATGACCTAGTTCAGAGAGGTTGGAGAAAGCCTGGAACCCTGCTCTCTCACCTTTTGTGCTCTATCCTTTCACCACTAGAAATTGGCCTCTGGTAGAGATTTTTTTTTTTTTAATTTTACTTTACAATACTGTATTGGTTTTGCCATACATTGACATGAATCCGCCACTGGTGTACATGAGTTCCCAATCCTGAACACCCCTCCCACCTCTCTCCCCATATTAAGAGATATTTTTTAAAACAACTTTCTTCAGCTCTGGTGTTGTTCAGTTGCTAGGTCCTGTCCGTCTCTTTGCAACCCCATCGACTGCAACACGCCAGGCTCCTCTGTCCTCCACTATCACCTGGAGTTTGCTCAGTGTCCACTGAGTCAGCGATACTATCTAACATTCTCATTCTCTGTCACCCCCTTCTCCTCCTGCCCTCACTCTTTCCCAGCATCAGGGTCTTTCCCGGTAAGTCGGCTCTTCGCATCAAGTAGCCAGATTGTTGGAGCTTCAGCATCAGTCCTTCCAATGAATATTCAGGATTGATTTCCTTTAGTACTGACTGGTTTGATCTCCTTGCTGCCCAAGGAACTCTCAAAAGTCTTCTCCAGCACCACTGTTCGAAAGCATCAATTCTTTGGTGCTCAGCCTTCTTTATGGTCCAACTCTCATATCTGTACATGACTACTAGAAAAAATATAGCTTTGACTATATGAACCTTTATGGGCAAAGTGATGTCTCTGCTTTTTAATACGCTGTCTAGGGTTGTCAAAGCTTTTCTTCCAAGTAGCAAGCTTTTTATTTCATGGCTGCAGTCACTGTCCGCAATGATTTTTCAGCCCAAGAAAATAAAATCTGTCACTTGGGAGTTCCCTGGTGGTCCAGTGGTTAAGAATCTGTGCTTGCAATGTAGGGGGCACTGGTTTCATCCCTGGTAGGGGAACTAAGATCACACATGCTACAAGGTATGGTCAAAAAAGGGGGAAAAAAATCTGGTAGGCAAAACGGCCAGATTCTCTGAATTGGGAGGGGAAGAGAATAGGTTGAGGCCATCCAGGAAAGAAGGGGAATTATTGGGGGAAAGGGCAGGAAATGGGTACTTATGGGGAAACTGAAACCCAGCCAGCCCACTCTTATTTTTGAGTTTACTCTATAGTCATGGAATGTTCTTGGAGCCCCTCTGCTGCCAGTGCACAGAGGGGCTCCAAAAAGTTGCTGTGACAGGTGCTGGAGAGACAAAATTCCCTTCCCTGGCTTAAAACACTAGCCAAATGTGGTTCTAAATAACTTTTCCAAGGAAAATTGGGTCTGTCATATTAAATTGAAAAGTCACTTATCATAGGGCTTTATAGATTTATTAATTGGATTTATTTGTAACAACTCACCTATCAACAAAACTTCAAGAAGAAACACAGCCGTCTACACTTGAGCAAAACCAAAAAAGGTGATTGTATTGGGGGTTTAGTGCTATTCAGAAAATTAAGCAGATGCAGAAACTACTCATCTATAGATAAAGGAAATAAGGAATAAGAGTGTAAACCTTTTTTTATACTTTGCTCCCGGAACTATGTCTAATCCATCAAGTTTGGGATCCAGTTCTTCTAATGCATGCTCAGTCGCTCAATTGTGTCTGACTCTTTGCAACCCCATGGAGTAGGCTCGTTTTCCATGGGACTTTCCAGGCAAGAATACTGGAGTGGGTTGCCATTTCCTCCTCCAGGGGATCTTCCAATCCAACAATCAAACCTGGGTCTCCGGTGTCTCCTGCATTGTAGGCATGTTCCTTACCAATGAGCCACCGGGGAAGCCAGTTTTTCTACTACTTTCATTTTATCTTTTTCAGTGACTTTTTTTTTTAAATTCAGCTGTGCCAGGTCTTAGGTGCAGTACTCAGGATCTTTCATCTTCCATTGTGGCGTGTAGGATCTTTTTTAGTTTTGTTGTTGTTCAGTCGCTCCATCATGTTTGACTCTTTGCGACCCTATGAATTGCAGCACGCCAGGCTTCCCCTTCGTTCACTGTCTCCTGGAGTGTGCTCAAACTCATGTCCATTGAGTCAAAGATGCCACTCAACCATCTCATCCTCTGTCACCCACTTCTCCTGCCCTCAATCTTTCCCAGCATCAGGGTCTTTTCCAATGAATCAGCTCTTCGCATAAGGTGGCCAGAGTACTGGAGCTTCAGCTTCAGCATCAGTCCTTCCAATGAATATTCAGGGTTGATTTCCTTTAACATTAACTGGTTTGATCTCCTTGCTGTCCAAGGGACTCTCAAAAGTCTTCTGCAGTGCCACAGTTCGAAACCATCTATTCTTCTGCACTCAGCCTTCTTTATGGTCCGACTCTCACATCCATACATGATTACTGGAAAAACCATAGCTTTGATATATGGACCTTTGTTGGCAAAGTGATGTCTCTGCTTTTGAATACACTGTCTAGGTTTGTCATAGCTTTTCTTCCAAGGAGCAAACGTCTTTTGGTTGCAGTCACCATCCACAGTGATTTTGGAGCCTAAGAAAATAAAATCTGTCACTGTTTCCATTTTTTCCCCCATCTGTTTGCCATGAAATGATGGGACTGGATGCCATGATCTTTGTTTTTTGAATGTTGGGTTTTAAGCCAGCTTTTTCACTCTTCTCATTCACCTTCATCAAGAGGCTCTTTAGTTCTTCTTCGCTTTCTGGCATTAGGGTGGTGTCATCTGCATATCTTAGGTTATTGATATTTCTCCCGGCAATCTTGATTCCAGCTTGTGCTTCATCCAGCCCAGCATTTCGCATGATGTACTCCTCATGTAAATTCAAAAAGCAAGGTGACAATATATAGCCTGGACATACTCCTTTCCTAGTTTGGAACCAGTCCATTGTTCCATGTCTTGTTCTAACTGTTGCTTCTTGACCTGCATACAGTTTTCTCAGAAGGCAGGTAAGGTGGTCTGGTATTCGCATCTCTTTAAGAATTTTTCCAGTCTGTTGTCTTCCATGCAGTCAAAGGCTTTAGCATAGTCATTGAAGCAGAAGTAGATGTTTTTATGGCATTCTCTTGCTTTTTCTATGATCCAGCGGATATTGACAATTTGATCTCTGATTCCTCTGCCTTCTCTAAATCCAGCTTGTATTTTTTTTGTTACAGCATGCATACTCTTAGTTGCAGTGTGTGGGATCTAGTTCCCTGACCAAAGATCAAACCCAGGCATCCTGCTTTGGGAGTGTGGTATCTTAGCCACTGGACCACCAGGGAAATCCCTATAATACAATTCTTGGTGTTAAAAATCACCTTTAAAAGGAATCAGAGAGTGTTTCTCATGGTGTCCTTGTCACTGTGGGGTGGGTGGCCATCTGCCTTCAGGGTTGGGTCTCTGGCCTGTGTTCCTGGATGGCTGGCCCACCATATGATCTGGGAGGGAGGCTTGGGAAGGTCTTTTCTGTATTAAACGGGGCCCAATTCTAGTGTCCCAGAATCTTCATTCACCATGAGGGACCAGAGAGGCAGGAAAGACTGGTCACCTAAGTGGATGAGCTTCTGCTCCAACACATGAAAACCATGAGACAGGAAAGGTAGACACAGGGGCCCTTTCCTTCTATGCCAAGTCTGTCCCTCCCCCCAAGGAGAAGAGGAGGGATTCGGTGGAGTGGAGCTGACTTGCCTTCTGGCTTCCGGCTGTAAGGAGCCCCTGACTGGGAACACCGATGTTGCGTCTGTACCATGAGGCTTTGCTTCCTCTCTTGCCTGGACCTGCTTACAGGGTTTTCTGTGAGAACACTTAGATGGGGAGAATGTGGGTGTTGCCAAGAGTCCTGAGTGTCCTGTCTCCATCACAGCAAGTTTGGAACTGGGGGGCCTGGTGGGGAAGGGGCTGTCCCTACCTTCTGGGAGGCAGAGGGTTAATCTCCAGCGCTCATTGGCGGTTCTGCCTCTGGACAGGGCATGCTGGGATTTCCTCCCAGCTGTTTTGCATCATGAAGATTTGTGTGCTGGGGAAATTCCAGGGCACAGCTGCAATTAATCTGCTGCACGGTCTCCAGGCGCAACACGGTTCTGCGGGCCCAGCGCCCCACCTCCCTCCAGGAGGAGGGCTCCGGTTCTCTAGTGAGAGACCCTACACAGGGACCCTTCCCCAGGCTGGACCTGAGCAGAAACTGCCCACCGGTGCTGTGCTTAGTCGTTCAGATGTGACTGACTCTTTGCGACCTCATGGACTGTAGCCCACCAGGCTCCTCTGTCCCTAGGATTTCCTAGGAAAGAATATTGGAGTGGGTTGACATGCCATCCTCCAGGGAATCTTCCCAACCCAGGGTTAGAACTTAGGTCTCCCACATTGCAGGTGGGTTCTTTACTGTCTGAGCCACCAAGGAAGCCCCTGCCCACCTGGCCAAGGGCTATCCCCATGGAGGGGCCTGGGGAGGGGACCGAGATACTGAAAGGATCCCAGAACATTCAGAAAAAGAGCAGGAGCACCCCCTATAAATAATAAGGCCAAAGTAACACTGATAGCGGGGCTTCCCAGCTGGCACTAGTGGTAAAGAACCTGCCTGCCAATGACGTAAGAGATGCAGGTTCGATCCCTGGTCAGGAAGGTCCCCTGGAGAAGGGCATGGTAACCCACTCCAGTATTCTTGCCTGGAGAATTCCATGGACAGAGGAACCAGGCGGGCTACAGCCCATGGGGTTGCAAAGAGTCAGATGCCACCAAGCCCACAGGCAGGCAGTGCTGATAGCAGCATTTGATAAAGATGTCAGCAAGGAAGGAAGGAATGAAAACTGTTCAGTCTCACTTAAGAGTATAGAAGTAAAAATCTGAAAATATTCATGTTTAGCTTTGCATGATACGTACAAGTACAAACAAGCCACTGTGATCAAATAGGATTTACCTGGAGAATGCGAGGGTGCTTCAATGTAAGGAAATCTGTTTCTAGGTATAATCTCCAGTCTGAGTCAAGTAAGAGAACCCACCTTTTCGGTAGATCCTATGAGAAGTCAACAACTGTCCCAGTGAAAGAGATTTGAAAATAGGAATAGAATCATCCTTCCTTAATGTAAAGACACGTTCTAAACCACAGCCTCACTCTACTTAACTGAACCACAATACCACAATAGCAGGTCTTCCTATATATATATATATATATATTTATGTATGTGTGTGTGTATAACTGAATCACTGTGCTAAACACCTGAAACTGATGCAACATTGTAAATCAACTATAAAAAAGTAGAGACAGGAAACTTCCCTGGTAGTCCAGTGGCTAAGATTCCACATTTCCAATGCCCGGGGCACCAGTTCGATCCCTAGCTGGGGAACTAAGATCCTACATGCTGCACAGCCTGGCCAAAGGAAAATAAAATTTTTAAAAAAAAACACTTTAACAACTTCAAGTGTGTTCCATGGAACCCTCACACCCGGAAAAGAGTTTCCCAGATTCAATAAGATTGGGAAGCTGCCTACCCGGCCTGTCTCAGGGAGCCACCGCGCACAGCAGCATGTTAAGTAGCATTTGTAAATTGAGGGTTAGCAGCCCTCACCATTTGGGTCCTCACCATTCTTTCTGGGTTTGTTTTTTTTTTTTGAGACTCAAAAGAGAGGGCTTATCCCATAAGTGGTGGCTCTTGCTGTTGCCTGGCCATTGGTGCATTGAGGCCCCACAGGCCCCTTGTGTTCCATACCAGTGAGCATCCGCTAGTAGGGAGGTGCTGAAGTCCAACCATGATACACTGTATCTGAAGTCAGGAGCCAGCTATGGCCAGTTGGACTGAGCCTAGGCTGGGCTTGGAGAAACCAGCAGTTTTCATTTGCCCGCATGCCTTCACTATGCAGAGCATCTAGGCTCAGCCACACATCTCTTAATCCCCAAGAACATGTTCTCCACCAATGAGTGATGAGCCCCGTGGGGCTGGCTGCTCGCACATGAGAATTACAGCCAAGAGAGATTTATTTCCGCTGAACATCGGGCTGAGCCTGACTTAGGAATTTAGGAGTGCACAGCCACCTCCAAAGGTCTGGGGATGCGGTCGGGAAGGCTTACAAGGGGGTGTTGCTGGCTCCTTCTGTCCCAACCTGTGGTGCTGGGAAGCTCAGCTGTCCCTTTAGAATGCTCCTTTCCTTGGAATTATGATGCAGAGATATTCCATGACACCAAGCTGCAGGGGCTCCAGCTCTTACAGGTCTCTCCCCACTCCTTACTCCCACCACTGGTTTCAAAATCTTAAAAAAAAAAAAAAAAACAGACAAAGAGTAGAAAGAGGGAGATGACAGCCCTCCATTTCCCTACCTTTTGGAATGAACTGTTTCTGAACACAGACACACCCATGTGATACACCCTCAACCTCCATGATCGGCTGGAGCTGGAAGGGTGCTGGGAAGATGCATACTATTCCCGGAACCCCCTCTCCATGGCTGCCTGACTGAGCTGTAAGGAGCCAGACTTCAGCAGTGGACCAGGCTAAAGATCTTTAGCCACCCTCCAAGCTTCCAGGTTTCAGTTTTAATTAGTGAGTGAGAGTGGATCCTGCATGCAGGAAAGAGATCCCTCCTACAGTGTTAGTGGGAATGTAAGTTGGAACAGCCACTCTGGAAAAACTAAAAATGGAGTTACCTTATGATCCAGCAATCCCACTCTGAGGCATATTTCTGGAGAAAACAGTAATTTGAAAAGATACATGCACCCCCACGTTCATAGCAGCACTATTTACAGTATCCAAGACACAAGAGCAACCTTAACATCCGTTGACAGATAAATGGATAAGGAGGATGTGCTACAGATACACTATGGAATATTGTCGTTGTTTAGTTGCTAAGTCGTGTCTCACTCTTTTCGGCCCCATGGACTATAGCCAACCAGGCTCCTCTGTCCATGGGATTTTCTAGGCAAGAATGCTGGAGTGTGTTGCCATTTCCTTCTCCGGGGGATCTTTCCAACTCAGGGTCAAACCTGCTCTTCTTTCTTGGCAGGCAGATTCTTTACCACTTAAGAAGCCCACGATGAAATATTACTCAGCCATAAAAAATAATAAAACAATGCTATTTGCAGCAATATAGATGGACCTTAGATATTATCATAGAAAGTGAAGTAACTCAGACAAAGACAAATACTATATGATATCACTTATATGGAAATCTAAAATATGATACAAATGAACTTACGTACAAAACTAAACAGACTCACAGACATAGAAAATAAACTTATGGTCACCAAAGGGGAAAGGGGGTGGGAGAGGGCTAAATTAGGAATTTGGGAGTAGCCGGTACAGACTGCCATGTACAAAATAGACAGAGGGTTAGCACAGGGAATTGTATTCAATATCTTACAATAACCTATAGTCAAAAAGAATACACACATACACACATATATAGATAGGCAGTTTTGCCCCTCCCAGAGATATTTGGTGAAGGCTGGAAATTTGGCAAAGTCTGAAGACATTTTCGGTTATTATAACCAGGCAGAAGAGTGAGTGCTACTGGTATTCAGTAGGTAGAAGCCAGGGATGCTGCTAAACATCTTCAAATGAACAGGACAGCCCCCACTACAAAGAATTCTGTAGCCCCAAATGTCAGTGGTGCCACTGTTCAGAAACTGCAAGAATCCTACAAGCTTGCTATGTCTACCAGCCCATAAGGTCAGCAGATAGTATTCTTAAAGAGCCCAAACTCCAGCACTGTCCCAAATCGGGATTCAGATCAATTCCTCTGGACCACCCCAACATGCGTGTCTAAGAACATCCCTGGAAAGCAACAAGAGTGAAGAGTGTTCAGTGTTGACCCTTGTGACTGTAGGTAGATAGGGAATCAGATGCTGGAAGAGTTTATGGATTTTAGGAACACTGGTGTTTCACATGGTAGGGGGTATATTTGGAACACTTTACCTGGTGTTTGTGGTTATAGAGAAACAAGTGTGATAATTAGTACTCACATGCGAGCTCCAGCCACCTCAAGAGTCCCTACAGTAATACATTGCCACGTATGTATTCATTCAGCTTCTGGGTGGCCAGCCCTGTTTGAGACATAAAAGGAGAGAAAAAAAAAAAAAAAACCATCAGAGCCAAGAAAAGGCTGTGGGGGGCAGTAGAATGTTCCAGAAGATGATGCTAAGAAAAGCTTTATGAATCATGTAGTGGTGAGGAGTGTGGGATTTGAAGTCAAGAGACCTCAGCTCCAGCTCTTCACAATGTGGGCAAGTCATCTACCCTGAATTTACTTCCATTAGCTGGTCTTGCAGATTAGGACAGCCACCCCAGCATGTCATAGCAGAGTTGTCATGGAAATTAAACTGTTTTACATATGTAAGTCTACTGTGAAAACTGTCAGGGTAGCACAAATGTTGTTATTCACTGAGGAAATGAGTTTTTACTAATGATACATTTGTCCAGTGCCGTCGACTTGCCAAAGGCATTTAAATCGCAGTTAGTTCACCCAGGAAATGTAGGCTCTGAGAAGGGAACTAAATGAGTGGGGGTGTAAAGGAAGGAAGCAGATAAGATAGGCAGAAGGTAGGGACAAAGATGACACTCAGCTGGGGGAGAGGCAGGGTACCAGAGGGCTCAGAGTGGACCTGTCCTTATTCACGAGGTCCCCATTCATTTCCACCTCCCTCGGCCGGGCCCACTTGGCCCACCCCAGCTGCTGTCTGTCCACTCCCTGGGCCTTGGCTAATGTGTCCTTGGGTTGTGATTCCTCCCTGTGGACACCTTGTGGCAAGTCCAGCCCCTGCCCTCTCAGTCATATTTTTGTGGTTGATGGAGAGCAAAGGGGTACTGCCCATCCTCCTTTCCTGACCTGTTTTCAGAGCTCAAGCCCAAATCATGATTTTATTCCCCAGTCCCAAAACTGAAGCAAGGGGGTAATTCAAAGACTTCTTTCTGTCTCCATGGGGAAACACTTTCTGGAGCCGTCACTTCCCATGAGAGCTCAAATTTTCAAAGTAACCTCAAGAATTCTGCGAAGAGCCTACATGGCTGGTCTGCTGCCCAGAAGCACTGTATCAGTGTTGACACTAAGCCAGCATGTGTGTTTTGCTCCCGGCAAAGATTAATGGTTTGCTTATGAAAATAATAGCTGCCATTTATCAAGCGCCATCCATGGGCACAGGACTGTGTTCAAGACTTGACATTGTCCCTAATCCTTCCAACAACCTGTCAAGTTAGTGATAATCGCCTTGCTCTATGGATGAAGAAAGTGAGGTTCAGAGTTGTCAAGGCACTTATCCAGGGTTACACAGCATAATCAGCAGAGTGAGAACCTGAGCCCATGAACACCCGACTCCAGAGCCCCTCACTGCCTCTCTACCCACTCTCTCCCAGGCTCTTGCCCAAGACTGGTAAGCTGACGTTGAGGAGATCACTTTTCATTTAAAGTGTATGTGTGAGTGAGTGAGTAAGTGTGTGTGTGTGTGTGTGTGTGTGTGTGTGTGTGTGTGTGTGTTAGGGACGGTTTGGTTGGCGTTTTTTGCAGTGATGCATGGGAGGGCAGGATACTGGAAAATCTTTTCAAGATCAAGAAACACTACAGTGAAGTAAAGATCCACATCCTTGAATAAGGACAGATATTCCCCATGACCCTGGCGGTGTCAGGCAGATGGTTTGTATTCCTTCATTCCCCAGATTGCTCTGGAGAGGCTGTTTCCTGGGGAGTGTTGTGTGTGATGCTGTGAGGGATGGAACTGAACAGGCAGGATCATCACCATCTTGGAGCCCTGGGTCCCTTGATGAGTCTTGCTTGTCTCACATCTAATGACTCTCAGCAGTAGGGTCTTTGAATATTATATTTTGGTTAGTTGTGCTGTCATGCGTTTACCCCAAAATGATGGAGGGGCTGGTGGTGGTAGTGGTGTTGATGTATGCTCTACTCTGTTCCGATCTCTGGACATTGACCCAGTAAGGAGCGTGCAGGTCAAATGAAGCTTGGTGTCTGTCCCCCAGCCCCTGGCCCCAACTCACTTGGAGCTCTGGCGCGGCCCCCTCTCACCAGCCACATTGCTTTCTGTCCCCTGTGTAGTACCTGCAGATGAAATGGCCACTCCTCGATGTCCCCGCCAGCACCACAGTCAAGGACGCCAGGTCACCGTCCCCAGCACACTTGGTAAGTCTGTTTCTTCTTAAAGCGCAGAAGGGCTATTCTCACTGACCTTGTCCCATATCACTGCCTCCACCTTCCCGAAGGTCTAGCAGCGTTGCCCCAGGTGTGTGAGCCAGACGGTCAGGAGTGCAGCAATTAGAGTGTTGGCTTTGCATGTCCTTAGCACTACCACCTCGGCACACGCACACACCACCCAGGATGTCATGTGATCAGAAATGCCAGCCCTGCCCCTGGCTTGTATTGGTCCTCCTCCACCTTGGCAGTCCCGTTCTCTCTCTCCCGCTAGAGCTCGGTTCACAGCCCTCATTTCCTCTTTGGAGCTGCACAGCAACAGTTGAAGAGGCTGTTCTGTACGGGATGTTATAGGAAAGAATTAATTAAAATATATGCAAACAAAAATCCCCAGGGGCAACCAACGTCTTTCTACCAATGTCCGAGGCAACAGGGTCACAAAGGAGGGTCTGGAGGGTCCTGGGAGGAGGTGCAGTGGGATCTGTCTCCTCACCTCAGGGCTTGCAACAGACTGAAATTGATGGGATAGGAGGTGCTCCCAGCTAGGACCCTGTATCCCTCTTTCCTGGGCTTTCTTAGAAGCTTGGAGCAACCCACATGCCCCATAAGCTGACTAGTGTTGTTCCACTGCAGTGAGTCTCAGAAACACAGAGCACACAGGTAGAAGGGAGACCTGGGAACATAGGATGCTTCTAAAACTTAATTCTGTAAAATTTCAATGGTTTTCCTCACTCACGCTCCCCTTTCCACCACGCTGGGTTGTTTGCAAGCAAATCCCAGATGTAGAATTTCATCTCATTCATATTTCATCTCCTCGTATTTTAAGATCTCCTGATAGTCTTTTTTCATTAAAAGCTTAGAATCCAGTGCAGGAGATACAAGAGATGTGTGTTTGATCCTTGGGTCAGGAAGATCCCCTGGAGGAGGAAATAGCAACCCACTCCAGTGTTCTTGCCTCGGAAATCCCATGGTCAGAGGCATCTGGCAGGCTACAGTCCATGGGGTTTCAAAGAATCAGACATGACTGAGCAACTGAGCACACAGCACACCTATCAAGTATACATCAGTAAAAACTAATAATTTTTTTAAAAAGCTTAAAAAAGAATTTAGAATCTAGTTGAGGAGAAGGAAGGTATCCCTAGAGAGATAAGTCCCGGCACGGTGAGCTTGTATGATTTCCAATAATCGTGAGACCAACTTCCAGGGTCTGAGCCCTGGGTAGTTTACAGACTGTGTAGTTCTCAGGTGACTGTCACAGTGATCCAGAAGAGGCTGCCCTGAGAGGTTCCATGGCCCATCACCAAGACCTGAGCAGCCTAAAGAACACGCTCCACGGGGAGGTGGGACAGGCCTGGAAGTTGCCTGTGACCCTCTAGATTCCAAGACGACTGCTGATGGCCAAGTACAAGGTGCAAGTGCCCACTAGTGGCCAGTCGAGGACTGGGCATCCCAACAACCCCCATCACCACCACAAAACTGGCTTGTCCCCTCCCAGCCCAGCCATCTGTCTTGATTTCTTTTTTTTTTTTTTTAATTTTTTTTTCAATTTATTTGTTTTTCGGTGCTGGGGCTTCACTGCTGCATGGGCTTTTCTCCAGTTGGAACGAGCAGGGGCGACTCTTGAGCAGTGGTGTTCAGGCTCTCTCGCTGCAGAGCACAGGCTCTCGGAGCATTCGGGCTTCAGTAGTTGCAGCTTCTGAGCTCTAGAGCGCAGGCTCCGGAGTTGTGGCACAGAGACTTAGTTGCTCCAAGGCATGTGGAATCTTCCCGGACCTGGAATTGAACTCAAGTCTCCTGCACTGGCTGGTGGATTCTTCAGCACTGAGCCACCAGGGAAGCCCTCTTTCACTGTTTCAAATCCTTGCTCATGCCCCCCACCCATCCAGCATCCTTCACATCCTGTCTGTATATCTTCAAAAATCTCCATCTGCATTCAGAGGAGGTGAATTATTTTTAAAACAAGCACATAGACTCTTTGAGTTTGCCATCCCACCTACTGCACAGACTGACCCAGCTCTGAAAAATAAAACAAAAAGCCTGCCACCAGCCCTCCTCCTGCCACCAGCCCTCCTCTTCCTCCTATATTTCCCTTCTGATATTCACCACCCAACTTCACACAAGAGCTAGACCTTCCACCTCCATTCCTGAGCTGTTTGCCATCTAATACCTACCAGCACTCGTTTGCCCACCTTTTCTCAATCCTCTGCTTCCTATAGTTCTTTTGTTGGCCCCACCTGCTGCTGCTGCTGCTAAATCACTTCAGTCATGTCTGACTCTCTGCAACCCCATAGACAGCAGCCCACCAGCCTCCCCCGTCCCTGGGATTCTCCAGGCAAGAACACTGGAGTGGGTTGCCATTTCCTTCTCCAATGCTTGAAAGTGAAGTCGCTCAGTCGTGTCTGACTCTTAGCGACCCCATGGACTGCAGCCTACCAGGCTCCTCCATCCATGGGATTTTCCAGGCAAGAGTACTGGAGTGGGGTGCCATTGCCTTCTCCTTTTAGCCCCAGGAGATTGTATTAATTGTTGTTGTTCAGTCACTACGTCGTGTCCAACTCTGCGACCCCATGAACTGCAGTGCACCAGGCTTCTCTGTCCATCACTATCTCCCTGAGTTTGCTCAAATTCATGTCCATTGAAATCAGTGATGCCATCCAACCATCTCATTCACTGTTACTCCCTTCTCCTCTTGCCTTCAGTCTTTTCCAGTATCAGGGTCTTTTCCAATGAGTCGGCTGTTTGCATCAGGTGGCCAAAGTATAGAAGCTTCAGCTTCAGCATCAGTCCTTCCAGTGAATATTCAGGATTGATTTTCTTTAGGTTTGTCTGGTTGGATCTCCTTGCAGTCCAGGGGACTCTGAAGAGTCTTCTCCAACCACAGTTTGAAAATGTCAGTTCTTCGGCACTCAGTCTTCTTTGTGGTCCAACTCTCTCATCCATTCATGAGTATTAGAAAGACTCTAGCTGTATTAATATACATTACCAAATTTTTTTTGCCCTCTCTATGATTCCATTTTTTTAGACCCTTTTCCTCAAATAAATCAACTACTCATCCTCACTTATTATCTCAGTGTAAGTGACATAAAAATACATGAAATCCCTAAACTCTCCATAAGGTTCTCTACCCATAGCATCCACTGCCAGACAAACCTGAAGTCACTGAGAGACATCTCAGCACAGCTGGTGGAGCAGGGGCTCATGTTATGTCTGAGAGTGGAAAACCATGAATAGCGGATACATTACATTGTAGATGGAAAAATAGATACTTTTCTAGGAAGTTGTATATTATCACACTCTGTACTCTCATACAGAAAAGCAGAAAAACAGGCCTCAAAAGCTTAAAGAAAACATGGGAGAAAACCTTAATATTCTAGAAAATGGAAGGAGACCACCGTTTTCCATTTTCAAGCCAGAGCTTCTCATTCTGTTATCTGAGATACACGTGTGTGTGAATAGGAGCCAAACCTGAAATGCCCAGGGAGAACGATGTGTGTTGAAGTTTGTGTAATAAAGTGGGTTTGAATCCCAGCTCTGCCTCTTCCTACTTGTGAAGCTTCAGGAAATTACCTCATCTCTCTTTGCTTTGGTTTCCTCATCTATAAAATAGGTATTAGAGGAGCATTTGACCTCAGAGTTATGTGAAAATGAGCCCATGCATTGTAATGAGTTTAAAATTGTGCCTTGCACAAAATAAGCCTCAATAACTGCTAGCTTGCTACTATTACCACCACCACCACCACCTCTCAGTTCAGTTCAGTCACGACTGAGTGGACTTTGCCACCCCATGGATGGCAGCATGCCAGGCTTCCCTGTCCATCACCAACTCCCAGAGCTTGCTCAAACTCATATCCATTGAGTTGGTGATGCCATCCAACCATCTCATCCTCTGTCATCCCCTTCTCTTCCTGCCTTCAACCTTTCCCAGCATCAGAGTCTTTTCCAATGAGTCAGTTCTTCGCATCAGGTGGCCAAAGTATTGGAGTTTCAGCTTTAGCATCAGTCCTTCCCATGAATATTCAGGACTGATTTCCTTTCGGATTGACTGGTTGGATCTCCCTGCTGTCTAAGGGACTCTCCAGAGTCTTCTCCAACACCACAGTTCAGAAACATCAATTCTTTGGCGCTCAGCTTTCTTTATAGTCCAACTCTCACATACATACATGACTACTTGAAAAACCATAGCTTTGTCTAGACAGACTTTTGTTGGCAAAGTAATGTCTCTGCTTTTTAATATGTTGTCTAAGTTGGTCATAGCTTTTCTTCCAAGGAACAAGCATCTTTTAATTTCACGGATTCAGTCACCATCTGCGGTGATTTTAGAGCCCAAGAAAATAAAGTCTGTCACTGTTTTCCACTGTTTCCCGATCTATTTGCCATGAAGTGATGGGAGCAGATGTCATGATCTTCGTTTGTTTGAATGTTGGGTTTCAAGCCAACTTTTTCACTCTCCTCTTTCACTTTCATCAAGAGGCTCTTCTGTTCCTGTTCACTTTCTGCCATAACGGTGGTGTCATCTACATATCTGAGGTTATTGATATTTCTCCCGGCAATCTTGATTCCAGCTTGTGCTTCTTCCAGCCCAGCATTTCTCATGATGTACTCTGCATTTAAGTTAAATAAGCAGGGTGACAATATACAGCCTTGACGTAGTACAGACTAGCTATTTTATGGAACATCCCTCCATCTGGGTGTATCGTGAGATTTCCTCGTGGGTAGATTCTGGTTGTGTGTTTTAGCAAGAACACGACCGCATTCAGGTGTCCCTCCCAGTGCCTCACATTGGGAGGCAGGTCTGTGATATCCATTTGTCCCAATGTCGGTGATGTTGGCTTGGATCATTTAATTAAGATGATGTTTGACATGTTTTCTCTTTGAGGTTATTCTTTCCTTTTGTACGTAATAAGTCGCTCTGTAGGCAGAAGCTGTATGCAGCTTGGAAGCTGCATAAATGCCCTGTTTCTTATTAAATTTGCACCCACAGTTCATGGCATGCCTTGGTAATTATCTACCGCCATCATTCCTTTATTAGTTTCTGCCGCTGAAATTTAGCTTGGGGGAAGCCTTATTCGTATCTCCCAGGCTTCCCTGGTGTCTTGGTAGTAAAGAATCCACCTACCAATTCAGGAGATGTGGGTTCAGTCCCTGGGTCGGGAAGATCCCCTAGAGAAGAAGAGGACAAACCACTGCAGTAAGCTTGTCTGGGAAATCCCATGGACAGAGGAGCCTGGCAGGTTATAGTCCATGGGGTCACAGAGTCAGATATGAGTTAGCAACTAAACAACTCATATTTCCCAGTTCATTACTCTTAGTGTAGAGCTAACTGGACACTGTGTCAAGTCTGTGCAGTGATGACACAAAAGAAAAAGATCGAGGAGACAACTGAGAAACAGTCTACAAATAGTGTTCCTTAAGAGGAGACCACAGCCAGCTAAAACAGCAGGCAAGAAGAGAAGAAAGCAAAGCTGGGCTTTCAAAGGAAAGACTAGGGACTTCCCTGGCAGTCCAGTGGTTAAGACTCCTCAGTTCCATCGCAAGGGGATGGGTTCGATTCCTGGTTGGGGAACTAACATGCTGCACAGCACAGCCTAAAAATAAATAAATAAAAACTCGAGTGTCTAGCTTAAAAGTGCTCACCTGAATTCTACAACGTAAATGAAAATTTATATGAACTTAGACACATCCTGGCAAGAATCAGAATTGTAAGGGTTTGATTTTTTTCCCCTTATACACATCTATGCAGGGCTTCCTTGGTGGCTCAGATGGTAAAGAATCTGCCTGCAGTGCAGGAGAGCCGAGTTCAATCCCTGGGTTGGGAAGATCCCCTGGGGAACAAAATGGTAACCCACTCTAGTATTGTTGCCTGGAGAATTCCATGAGCAGAGACTGGAGGAGATAGTTCATGGGGTCACATAGAGTCAGACATGACTGAGCAATTAACACTTTCACTTTCATCTAGGCAGCAGGGGGAAAAGCCAGTATCGAAGGAAGAAAAATAAAGGTAAACGCAGGGTTCTCTTTTGCTGCCTTATTGCCAGCAAGCCATAGATAAGTTTTGATAAGGAAAGTTTTTTAACCCAAGAATTTTGTGCCCAGTCCAATTTGCAAAGTCCTCAGAAATGTGCCACTGTTTCCAAGAAGGATCTGAAGCACATTCTAATTCCCCAAAGCATTTTCTCTCTGCTGCTGCCGTCCAGAGATCCTGTATTTATGCTCACCTCTTTCCCAGCCTGCAGCGCACTACTTGCCACCTGCTTGAGAAGTTCTAAATATATGTGTTAGTACATTAAGACAGACCTTCATCCCCTTGTTTTCTTCCCTGCACCCCAGTCCACTGTCTTCCGTGGAGTTGCTCAAACACACCTGTCTTCCTATCCACGTGGGAGCCACTACACTCTGGGTGCCTTCCGTCCAAACGCCCTTCCCTCTCCTGCCCACACATCTCATTTCTGCTGCCCTCATATATTCACTCAAGAGTCATTTTCTGAGGACTTCCCTGCTGGTCCAATGGCTAAGACTCTGCTCTCCCAGTGCAGGGGGGCCTGAGTTTGATCCTTGGTCAGATACCTAGATCACACATGCCGCAGTCAAAGATCCCACGTGCCACAGCTGAGATCCTGTGCAGTCAAATAAAAATCAAACAGAAGACATTTTCTCATTGAGGCTTTCCCTGGTTGGCCTGTGTAACTTATAACCTACATCTGCCTTGCCTCTTTTTTTTTTTTTTAATACTTATTTTGGCTGTTCCAGGTCTTAGTTGCAGCACACAGGATCTTCAGTCTTCATTGTAGCATGCAAGATCTTTAATTATGGCATGTGGGATCTAGTTCCTTGAACAGGGATTGAACACACGGTCCCCTGCATTGGGAGCATAGTCTTAGTCACTGGATCACCAGGGAAGTCCCCCTTCTTGCATCTTATCTGCCATCCCTGACTTGATTTTTCTCCTTAGAAAAATTTATCACTATCTAGTATTTTAGGTACTTATTTTTTTGGATTATTGTCTAGATAGACAAATTCTCTAATGCATTCACAAGACCTAGAACAGTGACTGGCACGTCGTAGATATAGCATGAATACTTGTTGTGAGTCATGTTTTCTGCCAGGCCAGTTAGTTCAACAAGCAAGCCATGCCATCAAGACCCACGTTCTTTCCATTTCTGCTGTTGGCCTCCAGCCCTTTGGCTACGCAACTCAGTGCCTGCTGTGTCGACAGTCTTCACAGACAATTACCCAATAAATCAATGTGTGAATTGCCAGGAAAATTCTGTATAGAAGACATACATGCAAATTTCCTTTCTTTAATAGGATACAATGACAGAATTAGCAAAGAACTTATATTTTTCCTTTTAAGTAGTATTTGTTAGAGAGTGGTGGGTATGTTTGCTTAGAATTAGAATTTTCCCCCTCAATTTTCATTGCTTCCTATTTGCCATTGCTTCTATTATATGTTAATCCACCACTGTGAGTATACTGGTACTTTTTTGGGTTTTTTTTTTGGCTGTGCTGTGTGGCTTGTGGGATCCTAGTTCCCTGACCAGGGATCTAACGCATGCCCCCTGCAGTGGAAGCTGGAAATCCTAGCTACTGGACCTCCAGGAAAATCCTGGACTCGTACTTTAGGAACAAACCAACTTCCTTTTCCCCTGAAGTTTTGCATTTAAGCATAGTCTCTTGAGAGCAATTTTAAGAGAAATTTCCCTCAAGCAGTTAACAGACAATTGATTGTGGGTAGAGCATATTTTTTAAATATATAAAATCAGTTACAGTTTGTGACCCAGTGCAACTCTGAGGATCTCTGCTGGGCAGCCTGTTGACTGGCCTATGTCTGCTTTACAGAACATGGATACCACATGGATACCACAATTCAGGCTCCCCTTTGCCTGACCTGAAAAGCCTTATCTTTCTGATCTCTGAAATTCAGATCAGGAAGAAAAGGGGATAGTGAACGAAGCCTAGGACGTAGGAGGCTTTGTAAAGGCCTCAAACCACTGGCTTCCCCAGCAGTTCAGTGGTAAAGAATCTGCTCGCAATGTGGGAGATGCAGGAGATGTGGGTTCGATCCCTGGATCGGGAAGATCCCCTGGAGGAGGAAATGGCAACCCACTCCAGTATTCTTCCTTGGAAAATGACATGGACAAAGGAGTCTGGTGGGCTAAAGTCCATAGGGTCGCAAAAAGTCAGATAGGACTGAGCAACTGAACACGCCTGAATGCAAAGCAGTTACTGAGAGAAACAGCTTTTGAAAAGGTGGCTGGTTCGTCTGTGGTGGAGCATTGGCTATACTTAGAGCTTAGAAGAAAGTCATGAACAGTAGAAGGGAGGATACATGCTTCCTGGGGATCAGGAGTTTCCAGAACCTCGGCTTGGACCAACCCTAGAAAGGGGCTTCCCTGGTGGCTCAGCAGTAAAGAATCAGCCTGCCAGTGCAAGAGACACAGGGTTGATCCCTGGGTTGAGAAGATGCCCTGGAGAAGTAAATGGCAACCCACTCCAGTATTCTTGCCTGGGAAATCCCATGGACAGAGGAGCCTAGTGGGCTATAGTTCACTAGGTTGCAAAGAGTCGGACACGACTGTGACTGAACAACAACCCTAGAAACAGGGAATAGACAAGGAACACCTGAGTTGGGAAAGGGTTGGGTTTGTGTGATGGGACGGAAGGATTCGGGCACAAGGTAAGTCTGAGATGCTCTGCTTTGGGGAAAGCTAGACTTGGCTGGTTTCCTTGCCCAGGGAACACCTGTGTCCTGGCTTGTATGTGCTCTCTGTATTGTACAGCAGGAACTGTCCGCTGGTTCTCCACATCCCTACACTTAACCTGGCTTCATGCTGCGAACATCATGTGCCTGGAGGACAGCAAAGGAGAGAAATCAGTGGGAAACTTTTCTTGGGATGATAGCCTCCAAGGAGAGCTTTCTCTGAGTCAGCCGTAAAGGAGTGATCTTTTAAAAAATAATTTTGTATGTTATTTATTTCTGGCTGTGCTGGGCTTTCACTGCAACGCGGGCTTTCTCTAGTTGCAGCAAGTGGAGGCTTCTTGCTGCAGTGGCTTCTTTTGCTGTGGAGCATGGGCTGCAGAAAGCAGGCTCAGTTGATTGTGGTGCTAGGGACACGTGGAATCTTCCTGGGCCAGGGATCCAACCCTGTCTCCTACATTGGCAGATGGACTCTTTACCATTGAACCACTAGGGGAACCCAAGAGACCAGGTTTGGCTAATCATCTCCAGAGGCTGCATATTGCCTGTCTGATAAGGAAAAGTCTACCTTCCTTTTTTTCCTGTGAACTCACCACCTTCCCGTCCATTTTCTAGACAATGATGCCACCTAATGGGAACCAGTAATAACTCACAGAGTGTTTTAAGTGAGGAGACTGCATTTTCCAATATAACTCATGTTTCCCTGCTTTGTGCTTAACTCTGACACCCATTCAGTGCTGTTTGCCAGTTTCTGATGAAGACAGCACATGGCCAGTCCTACTTTCATAATACCGTTAAGTATTTTAGGATGACTCTGTGCACCTATATTCAGTTATCATATAATACACATTAAACATATTACAGTCTTGTTTGTCAGTTCTATCTAAATAAAGCTGAAATTTTTAATTTAAAAAAGATGGCTATAAATGATGTAAATAACAGATGCACAAGAGATATGTCAAAATGATAACAGGTACTGGGTTATGCTAGTGTGCCTGTGGGCGTGGGGAGTTTGTTGGGTTTATTGTGTGTGTGATTGTGGTTTCTAAATGTTTTATATAGCTTGTATTTTTTCCTTAGGAAATTTGCATTCATCATATGTATATTTTTAATAGATAATAAAGTTGGCAAACACAAGAAAAACAAAATCATTTGGACTCTCACCACTCAAATATACTTACTGTTTACATTTTGGTATGCTTCTATTTTTCTTTTCTCTTTTTGGCCGTGGTGTGCAGCTTGCAGAATTGTAGTTCCCCAACCAGGGACTGATCTTTTAAGGCCATGGCAGTGAAGTGCTGAGTCCTAACCACTGGACCATCAGGGAATGCCTGCTAGTCTTTTTAAGGTTTTTATCATAGAATTTACATGACTTTTTAAAACTGTAATTTTTAAATTACACATTCATTCTGTGTATTTCTTTTATCATTTACTATCACTCTTAGTAATAATTCTATTGGTTTTTATAATATAAAAATCGCCCTTTATTGACTTCTCTGGTTGTCCAGTGGCTGAGATCCTGTGCTGCAAATACAGAGGGCCCCGGTTCTATGCCTGGTCAGGGAACTAGTTCCCACGTGGCTCTAGTAAGAATTTGAATGTCGCAACTGAAGATCATGCATGCCACAGCTAAGACCTAAAACAGCCAAATAAATAGACATTTTTAAAAAAGAACCTCCCAAAGCTAAATTATGCCTGGGGAAGGAAAAAAACACCTTTTAAAAAAGTTAATAATAAGTAAATAAAATTAAAATCGCCCTTCAAACAAAGCTGCTTCCATGAAACCTGAATGTTTCATTGATTGCATCAGGATCCTGTTAATGGAAATCTGACTTTAAAATAATCTTTTAATACTCTTATTTGTGCAACGTGTTCTTGTACGTGGAGACCTCTTCAAAAGCCAGTAAGGGAACAGGTGAAAACAGTAAGAAGAAAATAATTTTAGAATATACCTGCAACTACATGCAACGCCAAAGGAGCCCACCAAGGGAGGTGATAGGAAGTTGTCCAAGAGGAAGTACCAGCAGCCCAGCCGTGTACTGGCGCCACCTAGTGGTTGTGGTTACGAACGTCTGAAATCTCGGTCTCAGTTCTGCAGGTCTGGGAGCTGGGCTTCTGGGTTCCGGGCCTTGCTCCAAGACTCTGCCTTTCATCTCTGCTTAGCCTACTGAACACAGAGCAAAACTACTGTCAGTGCACGAATACTTAGGAGATGTACGTATCGTAGCTTGCATGATGAGCACCAAAGAGGCACCAACTAAAAGGCAAAAAAGGCTCATGGAATCTACGAAATGAAACATTCAACCAAAAAGACAGAAGTTTAGAATTCTGGCCCCTGCTGCTGCTGCTGCTGCTGCTAAGTCGCTTCAGTCGTGTCTGACTCTGTGCGACCCCATAGACGGCAGCCCATCAGGCTACCCCGTCCCTGGGATTCTCCAGGCAAGGACACTGGAGTGGGTTGCCATTTCCTTCTCCTGAGAGGCCATCAAATTATCATCCTTTTTACAGATCTCTTTTTTAAAGACATCTCTCTTCCACTTGTAACTCATTTACCTTATTACCCAAAAAGATGAGTATATGTCCTTTCTCTGACAGATGTTTTGATTGGGCTGTTGGGTTGGCAGGTGATGCAAGGGGAGACACCCTGGTTTGTAAAGGGCTGGTATGAATCCAGTTCTGTGACTTACTAGCTCTGTGACTCACGCTACATCACTTCATCTTTCCGTGCTCTGTTTCCTCATTCCTCAAACCAAGATAATCAAAGCTCCTTTAGTAGGTTATAATAAGGATGCTAGCCATTTTTGTAATAACAATCCTTACTGTTAAGTGAGATTAGGTTAAAACAATTAAAAATTCAGTTTACCGATTCCAGGGCGCACAGGTTTCCCCCCTTTTTAACATTTCTGAAATCATGATGTGTTGGTGACATGCCTGAGTTTTTACTTTCTTTTTTTTTTTTAATTTAGTGTTTTTTTATTTTATTTACTTAGCTGCACCGTGTCTCACTTATGGCATGCAGGATCTTTAGTTGTGGTATGTAGGATCCAGTTACCTGACCAGGGATCAAACCTAGGCCTTATGCATTGGAACGTGGAGTCTTAGCCACTGGACCACCAGGGATGTCCTTGTTTTTGCTTTCTTAACAGTTACATAAAATGTGCTCCTTACATTTGGTGGTGTTTAAAATGAAATGTGATAATTAGGTCAGCAGGGTGTTTGATACGCTCCAGGGAGAACACTTCTAAGTGCCCTTGGTAGTGTCTGTAAATGTAAACCTTGAACATGACAAGTGGTTATATGAGGCCTGGTGGTGACAGTTCTCTCACAGCTCTGTTCCCAGTCTCAGACTTGAGCCCATGAGCTACTATTTCTAAGAAGTTTATTTGGCAAGTGTGTGTTGAGCCTTTCAAAATTCACTGAGGTTACACAGAGCATGGTTCATAATTCTGCAGTCTATACCATTTAGCGCACAGCATACATGAAGTGAGTGATGGTGGGCTGTTTTGAAGAGGGTATGTAGGAGGCTAGGTGTAATCCCTCCTCTAATTCTATTGATTCTTTTTCTGCTGTGTTTGTTGTTCGGTCATGAAGTCTTATCCACCTTTTTGTGACCCCACGGACTGCAACACGCCAGGTTTCCCTGTCCTTCACTATCTCCCTGAGTTTGCTCTAATCCATGTACATTGAGTCGGTGATGCCTTCCAACCATCTCATCCTCTGTCATCCCCTTCTCCTCCTGCTCTCAGTCTTTCCCAGCATCAGGGTCTTTTGCAACGAGTTGGCTCTTCATATCAGGTGGCCAAAGTATTGGAGCTTCAGTCCTTCCAATGAATATTCAGGACTCATTTAATTTAGGTGACTGGTTTGATCTCTTTGCAGTCCAAGGAACTCTCAAGAGTCTTCTCAAGCACCACAGTTCGAAAGCATCAATTCTTCAGTGCTTAGCCCTCTTTCAACTCTCATATCCATACATGACTACTGGAAAAACCATAGTTTGACTAGACGGACCACTGTCAACAAAGTGATGTCTCTGTTTATTAATACACTTTCTAGGTTTGTCATAGCTTTTCTTCCAACGGGCAAACAGGCTGCTACTTTCTCTTAAGTTCTCTACAAGGGCTGAATGCGATGCTGCATGGAAAATACCTGGCACATATTCAACTCAGTAAATAACCACAGATTTTACGGGCATACCTCATTTTATTGTACTTTACTTTCCTGTGCTTCACAGATACTGCATTTTTTTTTTTATGAATTAAAGGTTTATCCAGCAAGTCTATCAGCATCATTTTTCCAACAGCCTTTGCTCACTTTGTGTCTTTGTCACATTTTGGTAATTCTTGCAATATTTCCAACTTTTTCCTTATTATTATATTTGTTATGGTGGCTTGTGATCAGTCATCTTTGATGTCACTGTAGCAAAAAGATTACAACTCATTAATGGCTCAGTTGATGGCACCTTTTAACAATAAAGTATTTTTGATTAGAGTATGTATGGGGTTTTTTTGCCTTTTCATACTATTCATGAGGTTCTCAGTATAAAAAGGCAAATATATATACATATATATATAAATAATATATAACAACACAGAATGAAATAGTTGGATGGCATCACCGACTCAATGGACATGAGTTTCAGCAAACTCTGGGAGATGATGAAGGACCGGGAAGCCTGGCGTGCTGCAGTCCATGGGGTTGCAAAGAGTCAGACACGACTGAGGGACTGAGCAACAACAACAAATGTATTTTTCTTAGACATAATGCCATTGCACAGCTAACACTGCACGTGCTCAGTTGTGTCCACCTCTGCGACCTAATGGACTGTAGCCTACCAGGCTCCTCTGTCCATGGGATTTCCCAGGCAAGAATACTGGAGTGGGTTGCCATTCCCTCCTCCAGGGGATCTTCCCAACCCAGAGATCAAACTCG